>NC_090447.1:26126237-26426237 GCF_031143425.1 Pleurodeles waltl
TTGGGAAGGGGTCGTGTTGACAAGCACAGAGGAGGGGACACTGTCCATGAGTGACTACTGATGCAGGGTAAATAACACAGGAGGTTTTATCTCAGGATAGGCTATCCAATCCAGTGGACAGGGAAAGGAGGCAAGACAAAGGGGGAATATTACCGACAAAGGTATATGATCTAGGTTTAATACCCAGTACGATAAAACAATAAGCAGAAGCCGCTCGTGGGTAAGAGGAACTAAGGAAGAGCTACAGGCCCAGACAGAGACCCTAAAAGAAGAGAAGTGAGTGAATAGGCAAGAACAGAGAAAGAGGACTAGCTACATCTATAGAAAGAAACCCAAAGCGCACCAAAGGAGAGATAACGAAAGAAGAGAGGAAAAGAGGAGGAGGCAGCCAGAACAGGCCACAGGAAAGTGGAAGGAAAGCCAGACAGAGATACGGAAAAGGATGAAAAGAGAAAAAAAAGAACAGGAAGAGAGAAAAGATAAACAATAGGAGAAAAGTAGAAACATAGCAAAGGACCAACCACTTACCTATATTTTTCTCATTCTTGTTCCCACATGTGCCTCTTGGGAGCCCTGTAACGAGAAGAAGGGAAGAATTAAAGAGACATTCATAGTACATATGGGAAAACCAGAATTGTGTGGAACAAATCTATAAATTTAATAAAAGTCACCATACCATCTGCCACTGACTACTTGTCCTCATTGCGCTGACCTGTCACAGTAACTAATACAGTTTTTGAATTAGTGGCAATAATCTGTTTTCGAAATGGACACTGCAATTTTCAGAAACCGTTCCTGGGGGGAAGAAATGTTACATCCTTTTACAGGTAAGTACAACACTTACAGTTTCAGTCTCCAGGTTTTAGGAAGTCCACCAGTTGGGGTTAAAATTAACCCCAAACACCCACCACCAGCAACACGGGCTCGGAATCATGCCTTCGTGCAGGTAAGTACCTGCAGCTCAGAGGGCAGACCAGGGGGGGATTGAAGGAGCACAGGAGGGGCCACAAGTAGGCACCAAACACTCACCCTCAGTGGCAAGGGGCGGCCGGGTGCAGGGTGCAAACAGGATGTCGGGTTTCCAATGGTGGTCTATGAGGAGACCCTGGGGGTCACTCAGAGGCTGCAGGTGAGGTCCAGGGGGGTGTATCGGGCACACCACTGGTCGGACAGGGAGAAGGGCCGCCTGCTGAACGTAGATGCACCAGGTGTCGGTTTCTCCAAAGGCTGGGGGCTGCAGGTGCAGTGTGTCTTTAGGCATCAGAAATCTTTGTCCGGAGCTCTACAGTCAGGGGGTTCCTCAGGATTCCCTCTGGAGGCGTCGTCGTGGAGGGGTGGAGAGGTTAACCCAGGGTGGGCACTTGCTCACAATCTCCTGGGGACCCTCTCTTGCTGGGTGGACCACCTGGACACAGGCCGTGGGTGTCAGTTGCACAGGAATCAGGACTCACGCAACTGGAGTGAGGTGGGAGTCCTTGGTTGTAGGTTTTTCTTAGAGAGAGCCGCTGTCCTCAGGAGTTCTTGGTCCTTTCGGGTGCATGGCAGTCCGCTGGAGCTGGGCAGAGGTCGCTGGTCTCTTGCAGGTTCTTTGAAGCAGGAGACAGGCCGGTAGGTCTGGGGCCAAAGCAGTTAGGGGTTTCAGCTAAGCAGTCCTTCTTCTGGTTCGGTCACAAGGAATCTGGTGAGCTGGATTCATGGAGGCCCTCAAATCCTAGATTTAGGGGTGTTTTAAGGGTCAGAGCACAGTAGCCAACTGTACCCTCCTTGTGCCCACTCCCTTTTGGGAGAGATGCACGAACCTAATTCTATTGGTCCCTGTTCTCCAAACCAAGATGGAGGATTCTGCAGGGAGGGGGTGTGGTATTGTGTTAAAAATAAGAAAGAAAAAAAGCTTTAATGTATTTAAAATGTATCAGATAATTTGTGTAATTGTACTTTTGTTTTCCTTGCACTTTGTTTACTTTTGTCGTGTAACATGGTATCTTCCAGCTACCCCTGCTCCAACAACGGTACTGCCTGGAATGTGGAGAGTTGGCAGTTGGCGAAGGAGCAGAGCAGGAGTGGCTGGAGTTTCTTTTCTTTCTTCAGATCTTGACTACTAAATACGCAGTGCAGCTTTCCGTCCGTGTTTTTATATATCATCTACTTCATTTTTGGCGACAAAGGTGAGGACTATCCATTGTGCTAAGCGCTCGTTAGATGAGAGAGAGACTCACAGGGAAACTCCAGCACTCATTAAGTCTGGACATTGTTCAGTTCCGTGTGCGTGAAGGAGAATGTGCTACTAATGCGGAGGGCTTAATTCTTCTTGTTTCTCCTGGCCGCTTGCCAAAGCTTCTATGGGACTGAACAAGACTTTTATCTACACTAGAGAGGATTTCCCTTCCTATTTAACTTGGCTGCTTGCCAACGCTTAGCTCTCAGGGCCTGCTGCTGTTGCTTTGAAGAACTTATTTATCCTTAGCAGTTCAGTTTCTCATTCCTGCTTATTTCTTCATGTATATTAAAATCGTTTTTGGAGAAAAATAATTTTTCTCTTTGCTCTGCCCTGTTACAGAGGATTTTTGAACATATTTTTTGCAAAATTAAATGTAAAGGTCAAACTTAAGGATCATCTTGGTATTGGAAAAGGTGTAGTTTGAGAAAAAAAAATGGATCCAAAAATTGTTATTTGAAATGTATTCTTTAAAAGGACATGCAGAACATTACACCGCCTCCATTTTTTTTGTCTTTACCTGGTGAACCACCTATACCGTGGAGCAAATGGAAGAAAGTTTTCCTGACGCACATTCATGTTTGTGGGAGTAATTTGCAGACTGGAAGACTTCTGTTCTTCAACACTGTCTAGGGGCAGAAGGTCAGGAAATTTTGGAGAATTTACCTGTTATCAGTTCCTCGGATGGTGGAGAAGGGGACACAAACTTGAATGAGTTTGAGTTAACCATACTCAGACTGGATAGACATTTCCTACCAAAAGTGTCAATTATTTTACAGAGATATTACTTTGGAAAATGTAAACAAGGTGAAACTGAGACAGTAGAAGATTTCGTAACAAATCTGCGTAAATTAGCCTCCCAGTGTAAGTTTGGCGACTCTGTGGAGGAACGTATTAGAGACCAATTTATGTTGGAATGTAGAAGCGACAAGATAAGAGAAGCTTTGTGGTCCAAGGGCGATCCAAATTTGGATGAGGTTATAATGGTTGTAAAACAAATTGAGCATTCAGAACTCTGCATGGAAGACTTAAGAAAATCTAAGAGTACTTTAAAGACTGTTCAATTAGTTGAAGCAAAGATGGCAACAAAAAAAACACACTGGACCATCTAAGTCTAAACTGTTATGCTATAGATGTAATTCATCATCACATTTAGCCAATAGCAAAGATTGCCCAGCTTTTAATGTGTTATGCAAAAAATGTGGTAAAAAGGGGCACTTTGCCAGGTGTTGTAAGTCTGGTGAGAAAAAGGTTGTGAAAGTGAATGAAATTGGGGATGGTTGCAGTGATGATGATGAAGAGAGATCGTTTATCTTACAAGTTGTCAATGATGTAAACTGTATTACTAATGTACGCTGTGAATATCCTATTGATGTTGTTGATGTTAATGGGGTCAAGGTTTCCATGATGATGGATTCAGGTGCAAAATTGACTCTGATTTCGGAGTCTGATTATTTAAAATTCTTTGACAACAAAGTAACTCTTCAACCTCCAGATGTTATGCCTTTTAGTTATGGAGGAAAACCAATCGAGTTGAAAGGATATTTTGAGGCTAAGATTACGTTCAAAGGGAATACCATTGAAGGGAAGATTTATATTCCTGTTGTAGGTGATACCATTTTGGGTTGGCCCCATCAGAAATTACTTAATATTGTATTGAACCCTAATGCAGTTCCACAAGTTCAAGTTCAGAAGGTCTGTACTGGTGGTGATGATCTTTTTCCGATAAGATTGGGTGTGTAAAAGGGTACAAGCACTGCATTGTGTTGAAAAAAGGAGCTATACCTATAGCATGTAAGGTTAGAAACATTCTTTTTAGTTTAAGAGACAAAGTTATAGGGGAACTTCAGAGGTTAGAATTGGAACATATTATTGAGAAAGTGGAGGCGGCGGAATGGGTGGCCCCAATTGTTGTTGCTTCTAAAGCCAATGGAGATATAAGGCTATGCATGGACATGCAAAATTTGAATAAAGAAGTTGTTGAGGATAGATTTCCCTTACCTAACATAACAGAAATGATAAGTTCCTTTGGCAATGCCCGTTTCTTCACCACATTTGATCTCAGCTCGGCCTATCACCAGGTTCTCCTGTGTGAAGAACCTAAATTGTTAACTTCTTTTATCACTCCTTTTGGTGTTTTCAAATTCAACAGGATGCCGTTTGGATTATGTTCGGCGGCATCTGTCTTTCAAAGACTGATGAATGAGTTACTTGGTGATTTGCCTTTTGTGAAATTCTTTCAGGACGACGTTCTTATTTTTTCAGATACCCTTGAACAACATAAGACATCTGTCAGGAGTGTGCTTAACATTTCCCGAAACAAGGGGATAACTTTAAAAAAGGAAAAATGTAGATTTTTTAGAACTGAAATCTCCTATCTTGGTCACTTGATATCTGCGGAAGGTGTAAAGCCGAAAGAGGAGCTAGTTCAAACCATAATAAAACTAGCAGCGCCTGAATGCAAGACTGATGTGCAGACTTTCATGGGCATGGTGGAATTTTATGCTAGGTTAATTCCTGATTTGGCTAAGAGAACTTGTGCTATTAGGAATTTACTTAAGAACCGGTCTGATTTTATTTGGGACTCCGAGTGTCAGAGGGAATTTGAGGATTTAAAGATGGGTTTATCTTCGGCGCAATCTCTTAATAGCTTTCAACCAGGTCTACCTTGCTCAATTACTACGGATGCATCTGAGAAGGGGTTAGGCTGTGTCTTGAGACAATTTAATGAAGACAAAGTCAATACTATCGCTTTTGCATTACGCAGTCTACGTGGGGCGGAGTGTAATATTCGACTATCAAAAAGGAGGCTTTGGCGATTTTCTGGGCTATAAGGAAATTTACTGAGAATAAGGGAGGGATCAGGAGGGATTATGGTCCAGTGTATATCCTCCTTAAGTGAACATTGAAAATCAGCGATACACTGTTCCAATCATATAAAACAGAAAATAAATAGTGACCGGGGTCCTAAATTCTAGGAGCAAGGGGCCTCACACACCCATAGGGTGTCATGCTTCATCATAGGCGCTGCTCCTCGTCAGACTGGCGCTGCAATGTCTGACGGGCACCACCCCTGACGGGGGGGCTCTTTGCCGGAGATCTTAATATGTGGTGGTGCCGTGACCCCAAAGGTGACTAAAGAATCAACGGAGATCAAAAGCAGGTAAGTAGTTAAAATTGACTCTCAAAACTGCCACTGGGACTGTGGATTTTATTGGACCCAATGAACGGTCAGGGCCAAGGTTAAAAATTAGAATCAAAAGAGTGAATAAAGAAGTTAAGATCAATCACTCTTGTAATGTAGAACATATCAGTGAGAGGAGTCTGGCAATTCTCCAATGACTACCACCTCATGGGTCAACATGTTTCGCATCCTGGTGGTCCAAACGGATCCAGTGATGCTTCATCAGGACCTTATGTGACTATATGTATCTCCTGAATAATAAGGGCCACATATATTTATCAAAAAGTTAATACAAGTGTCTCTCAACCAGCAATTAGTAGGGAGGTGTAATAATCACTTACATAAATATGGAATAAATAATTCTAACTCGAGCCCTGCAAAAGAGAAGTACACAGGTTATACCACAGTAGGGGCGAGTCATAGCCTTACACATATCATAGGAAAGAAAGGGCGACCGTGATGTGCAGTGCAAGTGTTACTTCGTGAACAGCATACATGCAAGTGCTTGTGAATACAAGCTTACCGTCCTAAAATTGAAGGCGGGCATCCTAGGATTACACGGACCAATAGTCCAGCGCTAAACAACGTCTAAACAAGGGGGAATACGAAACAACAGAATCAAATTTCCAATCAAGTAACTCATATGTGTGTTGTCATAGGGGTCTCAAATATAGTAATCATAGATTCATAATTAGTATCGTCACAGGAAGTATGGTAAACCAAACGAGATGAATGCGGCAATGAATATCTGTACAGTAGCTGTGGGACAGAGTGGTCCATAGAAATCAATGAAGATAGCAGACTATGTTGCGTTACTAGACATAGATCCTGTCTAGAAGAGAAGGCTGGGCAATGCATAAAGTCTTGGGTATCAATGACTGTCTCAATAGGAATTTAAATGTGGAGTCCATCCTCACGGAGACCGAGATCAAGGGAGAAGTCAAAATAGAGGAGTCACCGAGGTCTCCTCGATAAATATACTGTATTTACAGCAATGCGATCCCAGGTCGCAGGTATAACAGCGTACGGTGCCGGTGGATCAAGACTACATGTTGTCTGTCAAATGGCAGAACAACATAGAAAACGGAGTCTGCAGAAAAGCAGGTCCCGATATGAAAGGAACGGGGCTAGTATACTCTAAAAACGAACGAAACGGGGGGGAGAGAGGCAGGGCACTTACTTGTTGGAGCAATGCTGGCCAGGCGGAGTTTTGAGAGTCAATTTTAACTACTTACCTGCTTTTGATCTCCGTTGATTCTTTAGTCACCTTTGGGGTCACGGCACCACCACATATTAAGATCTCCGGCAAAGAGCCCCCCCGTCAGGGGTGGTGCCCGTCAGACATTGCAGCGCCAGTCTGACGAGGAGCAGCGCCTATGATGAAGCATGACACCCTATGGGTGTGTGAGGCCCCTTGCTCCTAGAATTTAGGACCCCGGTCACTATTTATTTTCTGTTTTATATGATTGGAACAGTGTATCGCTGATTTTCAATGTTCACTTAAGGAGGATATACACTGGACCATAATCCCTCCTGATCCCTCCCTTATTCTCAGTATATTAGTACAGCATCTTAGCTGTGGGATTAACATTACCTCTCAAAACACCCCCAATATGGATAATTTTCAAGGGTTGAGTTTTGATGACGATATAGTATCTACTATTTTACAGACTCCTTCTATTTTGGGAAATGATGGCGCTGGACCCTCGGGTCCATCTAAAGAAGAGTAGGACAAGTTGTCTGCACTCAAAAGAGACTTGATTAAAACCGTCTTACACGGCACCATTATGACCGAATACCTGAGGGCAAATATAGCCCCTAATGGTCTACTCGTCTCAAATATGCCCAGGATTTTTCTGCAAGATTTAGCCTTCAGAAAAGACTGGGCCCAAGTAGCATGGAAATGCACCAGAGACTGGTTGGTTCTCATTATCAACACTTCCAAACGTTTGGCTGATTCCATCACGGTTCAGATTACACTCATGGAAGGTGCTCTTAAAACCACAGTTTCATTGGCTGCTTTCAAGAACCGATTAGCAGAAATCAACTCTGAACTTAATGATAATAGGGAGTTCTTAACACAACAGAAAATCACGAAACTACAAAAAGACATCACGAGATTTAACCGTGAAAAAGTCTACCCCTACATCACTGATGACTTCACTACTGAGACACTTTCCTCCTCTTCTGATGAATCCTCTACATCAAGAAAACAACCACGGAAATATAGCAATAGTTCCTCATCCGACGGGTGGAATACTGATGATGATGGGACCCATCAATTTTATCACTACCCCCAATATCCCCCCGGACACTCCCACTATCCCCCTGGACAACCCTTAGCATGGCAACAACCATTTCCCTTCTATCAACCACGCCCCATGCTCCCATATATGCCTTTTTTAGGCCGCGGCCGGGGCAGGGGAAGAGGCAGAAGGAGAGGAAGAGGCAGAAGGGTACACTGGGCACAGGACGAACCACAAATGGTGACACGCAGTCAAGGGAAGAACCCACCAAATCGGATCTAGTGATCAATTTATCATCACGATCACTTTCCCCCATTGAACTACAAGTCTTGAATAAAGGACTGGGCTTTGTCCCTACTCCCAGAGAAGACCCGTTCCGCCTCCACTGTGAAATGTCTCATCTCTTTAGGAAGATTAGACTGCAATTCTTCTTTGAGGACCGCCCCCATATTGACCAACCCACTGACACAGGCCTTCGAAAATCATCCACTTTCATGCCCCCTACCTCCTCTATGCCCCACGAAGTGCTAGCATTTGAAAAAGCAGTACTAAATGATTTATCTGCTTTACAACCCAAACGGAGTTTTTCCAACATCTCCAATGCTGAGAGAGATGCCTTAAAAACTCTATCTACAGACATGAATGTTGTCATCAAACCTGCGGATAAAGGGGGAGCCACGGTGATAATGAATTCATCTGATTACAGACAAGAATGCTTACGTCTATTGGGGGATTCGACCTACTACACACAGACCAACATAGATCCAACGAAGAGGTTACAAACCGAAATACGAGGTATGATTGAGGAAGCCTTAACGAACACTTGGATCTCACGCAATGAGGCCATCTTTCTGGACACTACAAGCCCGCGTATCCCCTACTTCTACTGCCTCCCCAAAATACACAAGGGCAAAATACCTCCCCCGGGACGTCCAATTGTCTCGGGGATAGGGTCCATACTTGAACCCCTCTCCACTTTTTGTGACAAATTTTTACAACCGATTGTCCAGACATCCACCACCTATTTGAAGGACACCAAAGATGTCCTCAACTTGATTTCAGCTATCAACTCAACTACTGAAGTTCATGCTCTCATCACTCTTGATGTTGAAGCCTTGTATACAAACATTCCACAAGAGGCCACTTTGGAAGTTGTTGAAACTGCTCTTCACTCAGTCAGCCAGACACTCACTTCCCCTGTACATTTCATCATGCACTGTGCATCTCTAGCCCTGAAAGAAAATTTCTTCCAGTTCGAGGATCTTCTCTTTCTTCAGACTCGTGGCACATCGATGGGTAGCACCTTCGCACCTAGCCTTGCTTGTCTATACATGTCTGACTTTGAATCAAAGTTTATACTCCCTGACACCAACCCCTTTCTTACCAACATTAAACTTTGGCGTAGATATATCGATGACATTTTGATCGTGTGGCAAGGTGCCCTCTCTGGAGTACAAGCTTTTACTACCTGGGTTAATACATTGAACCCTTTTTTGAAATTTACATCTTCTGTCTCGGATACAGAGATACCCTTCCTGGATCTCATGATTTGCATTGAACATGGCAAATTACACACTCATACTTACCATAAAACCACAGACCGTAATAGTCTCCTTATGTATGAGAGTCACCATCCTAAGGCACTAAGAGATAACCTTCCGTATGGTCAGTTTCTCCGACTCCGACGGAACTGTAGTACCACCCGTATGTTCTCCTCCCAAGCTGATGATTTGACCACTAGATTGAGTAATCGCCACTATCCAGAGAAGGTGGTCAGGACAGCCTACAAACGGGCCAAGTCCTGTAACAGAGACAATTTACTATCTACTAATTCGAAGGACCCAGACCCTAAACTCACGTGTGTGTCGACCTTTACTCCTCTTTCCAACACTATCAAAAAAATTGTGAATAAGAGATGGTCTATTCTCTGCAGTGGTGGGGCTCAGATTCAAAAACCTCTATTTGCCTTTAAACGCACCACTAATGTAAAGGACTTAGTCGTCCATACTAGACCCCGCCCTACTTTATCCCCCCCCTATTCACAAACACTATGGGGTATACCACCAGTGGCTGGGCATTTTCCTTGCGGTACGTGCAATACATGCACCCTTACTAAACGATTAAAAACTATCGAATTTGACTCCATAGGCCCGTGGCATTTACTCAGACACACGAATTGCAACACAAAAAATTGTGTTTACATGATTACTTGTCCCTGCAATTTACAATATATAGGTATGACCACACGAGCAGTAAAACTTAGAATTAACGAACATCGCAGCAACATCAGATGTGGCCGTGCCACGACTAAACTGGCTTTACACTTCCTTGACAAAAGACATAGCCCTAACGACATGTGGTGGGTCGTACTACAAATTGACTCACGCAACACACCTAACTCTCTTTTTGAGTTAGAACGATGGGTGTTTAAATTACGCACCCATGTGAATGGCTTGAATGATGAGATCCCTTGGAATTAACTTTCTAAATGATTCTCCACTGTACCTTTAGATTTTTACAGGTTTTACTGATAATTCCCCTTGAGTTGGTTTATTTTGCAATTTTTCTCTTCCCTTTACTGATAATTCCCCTTGAGTTGGTTTATTTTGCAATTTTTCTCTTCCCTTTATTATTCTTTGCAGTTTTTTTCAATGATTATTTACCTAGCATGAGTAGGTGATTTAGATTTAATAATCAATAATTTTGATTTTGTGGCATCCATTATCTCTTCAGAAATCCCTTTTTTTACCTAGAGGCCATATGCAGACGGTTACCTTTCTCTCCCTATTTTTCATCTTTTTCAGAGTCCTATTTTGAGCATCTGATACTGTCAGAAAAACGCACATTGCTGATCTCGATTTATATACTCTCCTGTGTTGACTCCGGGACTCCCTCTGAGTCTTTTTTCACTTTCTAGGAATCTCTAGATCAACGTGTTCTGCGTTGCCTGACTGCCTGACCGGAAATTCTAAATCTTCGATTTCCGGGACGCTACGTACATTTAGCGTATCGGCCCTGGTTCCACCATTCTTCGGGAACCACGGACCGGGGTAGGTCTCCGCCTGGCCAGCATTGCTCCAACAAGTAAGTGCCCTGCCGCTCTCCCCCCCGTTTCGTTCGTTTTTAGAGTATACTAGCCCCGTTCCTTTCATATCGGGACCTGCTTTTCTGCAGACTCCGTTTTCTATGTTGTTCTGCCATTTGACAGACAACATGTAGTCTTGATCCACCGGCACCGTACGCTGTTATACCTGCGACCTGGGATCGCATTGCTGTAAATACAGTATATTTATCGAGGAGACCTCGGTGACTCCTCTATTTTGACTTCTCCCTTGATCTCGGTCTCCGTGAGGATGGACTCCACATTTAAATTCCTATTGAGACAGTCATTGATACCCAAGACTTTATGCATTGCCCAGCCTTCTCTTCTAGACAGGATCTATGTCTAGTAACGCAACATAGTCTGCTATCTTCATTGATTTCTATGGACCACTCTGTCCCACAGCTACTGTACAGATATTCATTGCCGCATTCATCTCGTTTGGTTTACCATACTTCCTGTGACGATACTAATTATGAATCTATGATTACTATATTTGAGACCCCTATGACAACACACATATGAGTTACTTGATTGGAAATTTGATTCTGTTGTTTCGTATTCCCCCTTGTTTAGACGTTGTTTAGCGCTGGACTATTGGTCCGTGTAATCCTAGGATGCCCGCCTTCAATTTTAGGACGGTAAGCTTGTATTCACAAGCACTTGCATGTATGCTGTTCACGAAGTAAGACTTGCACTGCACATCACGGTCGCCCTTCCTTTCCTATGATATGTGTAAAGCTATGACTCGCCCCTACTGTGGTATAACCTGTGTACTTCTCTTTTGCAGGGCTCGAGTTAGAATTATTTATTCCATATTTATGTAAGTGATTATTACACCTCCCTACTAATTGCTGGTTGAGAGACACTTGTATTAACTTTTTGATAAATATATGTGGCCCTTATTATTCAGGAGATACATATAGTCACATAAGGTCCTGATGAAGCATCACTGGATCCGTTTGGACCACCAGGATGCGAAACATGTTGACCCATGAGGTGGTAGTCATTGGAGAATTGCCAGACTCCTCTCACTGATATGTTCTACATTACAAGAGTGATTGATCTTAACTTCTTTATTCACTCTTTTGATTCTAATTTTTAACCTTGGCCCTGACCGTTCATTGGGTCCAATAAAATCCACAGTCCCAGTGGCAGTTTTGAGAGTCAATTTTAACTACTTACCTGCTTTTGATCTCCGTTGATTCTTTAGTCACCTTTGGGGTCACGGCACCACCACATATTAAGATCTCCGGCAAAGAGCCCCCCCGTCAGGGGTGGTGCCCGTCAGACATTGCAGCGCCAGTCTGACGAGGAGCAGCGCCTATGATGAAGCATGACACCCTATGGGTGTGTGAGGCCCCTTGCTTCTAGAATTTAGGACCCCGGTCACTATTTATTTTCTGTTTTATATGATTGGAACAGTGTATCGCTGATTTTCAATATAAGGAAATTTAAACAGTTTCTGTGGGGAATCAAGTTATTGGGTATGCACTGATCACAAACCCTTACACGAGATCTTTGAGAAGAAGGGGTTGGATAATGTTTCAGGTCGTATTTGTAAGTGGATTGTTGGATTACAGGATTACCATTTGATGTGAAGTATGTTTTTTTTTTTTTTTTAAATATATTTTTATTAACATTTTGTTTTTACACAGTTTCATGCTTGTTCATTTTACATGCAATTTTGCTTATGTTGTTATGTTCTTCTTTTTGCTCATTGTTTGCACTCTTTATTATCATTAATCTTAATGATTTTTATTCCATAAATTATGCACATTTACTTTGTTAAATTATATTTCCTTTCTGCAATTCGCTGTGCTGTGTATTAAACAATCAACCAACAAACTTGGACCCCTTCTTCCTTGTATCTTGGGAGAGTGGTGCTTGGGGCTAGATACGGGAAGGTAAGGGTGGTTGGAGGGGAAGCGAAAGGTGAGGGGGAGGGAGACCCGAGGTGTACGATGTACAATTTCTGTTGACAATCGTATTGAGCTAGTTGGAGGTAGGGAAAGGAGGAAGGGGAGAAAAAAGAAAATCAAAGGACCATAAACGGTCAACTTTTACGGCCTCGTGCGATTGGCTTTTGTGGTTGCTAGCTTGAAGGTACTGTAATGTGCTCGTTTTTGGGTGAGGGAAGATGGCAGTCCAGGGCGCACTGGCACCCCGTGAAGGTGGCGGGTCGCTCACTTTGCCTACTATTATTGTCAGTGGTTCAGGGGTCAGGGATCCAACTATCCTCCCACCTTTATTCTTGGTGCGATCTATGTGTGATTTGGGTCTGATTTTGGGTGCCTGTCTATGTGTTTCCACCATTTGGTTCCATCCTCGGTGTGAATTGAGTTGCGCTGGTTTCTCCTACTGGGCTTGCCAGTCTCCTATTTATACTCTCCCAGTTCGTCATTAAATTCTCCCACCCCGGGGCTATAGGAACCTGGCGAATATTTCTGGCTTCTTCCGCTTTTAGGACCTGCAGTTCAGCTCTGGACCATGTTGATATATCCCTTTTCCAGTCAGACAGTTGAGGGCGATCCTTGGCCTTCCAGCCCCTTGAGATTAGTCTCTTATAAAGGGCCAAGGAAAGGTCCAAAAAGCGCCTCTCCACTTTTCCGCAGAGCGCAGCTGGTCTGAGGCCCAGCAGGCACAGTTCAGGGGTGGGTCTCAACTCAGTTTCAAACAATTCAGACAGGGTAGGCAATATTTCCCTCCAGCCCGTCTGGATCGTTGGGCAAGTCCAAACCATGTGGTCAAAATCTGCCCCTCCTCCTCCACATCTCGGACAACTCCCTAAAGCCCCTCCATATATACGGAACAGTCTGTGAGGCGTGAGGTAGGTTCTGTGCAGATAATTATACTGAATGTATCTTAGCCGTGTATTACGTGATATTTTCCGGGGGTAGGCCAGTGTTCTCCTCCATTCTGAGTCAGTTAGTTCCCGCCCAATTGTTCCCTCCCACCTTCCTCTCAGCGACCGTAGTGGATCCAAGGCTGCCTCAACTTGGACCCGATATATTTTAGTGATCAGATGTGATTCCTCTCCTAATGTCAACAGTGAGTGCAGGACCTCGTGTATAGTAGGCTCCGCGTTCACTGTGCCCCAGTGGGTCTTAAGAGTATGTATTAACCTCCCATAAAGCAGGAACTGCCCCCCGGGAACCCCTTTTTCCATTAATTTAGCAAATCCCCTCAGCACTCCCTCCTTGAAGAGTCCTCCCACTACTTCTATTCCAGTTGACAACCAGGGGCCAAGTCCGGTGTTTCCCGGCCCTCTCCCCCTGGGTTCTATGGCAAGCACCGCCAGCGGTAAAGCTGGGGAGTATGGGGGGCCCACTCCCACTCTCTTCATGCATCTTTTCCAGCATGCCAGCGCCACTTTTATCATTATATTGTTCCCAGGGGGGGTTATCTTTCTGTTTGTCATACATGTCGCAATCCACGCCGAGTCTATTGTTCCTTGGGCTGTGTATAAATCAAGTTGGCCCTGGCCCGCAAGCCAGCCGGATATCCACTGTAATTGGGATGCCAAATAGTATGCTTCAAAGTCGGGGGCTCCCAGGCCACCCGCATTGGGTGGTCTGCAGATAGTTGTAAGTGTAGTTCGTCTGCGCCCATTGTCCCATATTAGTTCTCTAAGTATTGCATTCAGGTCGCGGAACCATGCTCGGGGTATTAGTAGTGGCAAGTTGGCAAAGTAGTAGAGAAGTTGGGGGAGCATGATCATCTTGGAGAGCGCCACCCTGGCCATCACCGACAGCTTCAGAGAGCGCCAAAATTCTACCGAGGGTCTCAGGGACCAGAGCGCATTACCAAGGTTGCCCTCTCTTAAGTCTCCCACGTCATGATAAATCTGGATCCCCAGGTATCTAAATGTCCGTGGGGCCCATTTCAGGTCTGTTGGGCATGTTGCAGGACAGCTATATTCAGGCACCAGGGGGAACACATATGTTTTATTACGGTTAAGTCGTAATCCTGACACTACTCCAAACTCCTCCAGGGCGGACAGGGCCCAGGGGAGGCCACTCGCCCCATCTCTAAGATAGATCAAGATGTCATCTGCATATAGCGATATAATGTGGCCAGTTGGTCCCCACTGAATCCCTCTGTCAGCTCCCTCCCCTCGTACCCAGGCCGCCAGGGGCTCCATCGCCAGAGCGAACAACAATGGGGATAGGGGGCACCCCTGCCTGGTTCCTCGGTGCACTGGGTAGGCACCAGAGATTGTCCTACCTGTCTTGACCCTTGCCAGCGGGGATGAGTATAACAGGTCCACCCATTCGACCCAGCCCTCTCCCAGACCCATCTTTAGCATTGTCGCCCTCAGGTAGTCCCACCTAATTGAGTCAAAGGCCTTTTCAAAGTCCACTGCTAGCAGGGTCCCGGTTGGCGGCTTCGATTCACTAGGCATATGTATGTTAGAGAAAATACGCCTAAGGTTTAGGGAGGTGCTGCGACCAGGTATGAAACCGTTCTGATCAGGATGTATCAGGGTGGACATAAGGGGCAACAGCCGGTTGGCCAGGATCTTACTGAGGATCTTAAAGTCACTATTTAGAATTGATAGCGGGCGATAGTCGTCACTGATGCCTCCTTGCTATTTGTTTTAGGAAGTGGCACTACCAATGCCTCACGCAATGTGCGTGGGAGTTCTCCGTTCTTTGCCGATTCCGTATACATTTCTATCAGTCTGGGGACCAGGAAGGTTTTATACTTTTTATAAAAGTCCATAGGAAGACCATCTGTACCCGGGGTCTTCCCAGGGGCCAATTGTGTAATTGCCTCAACCGTCTCATCCGCAGTCACTGGGCCCCCCAGGCCGACCCTGCCCTCTGGGCTCAATACTGGTAAAGGTATCCGAGCTAGGAAGTTGTCAAGGGTCCCCCTCTCCATGTCTGTGGGCCTCCTATATAGGTGTGTATAGTAATCCCTAAAGGCGTCATTAATGGATTCTGGGCTAAGTCTGCGTGTTCCTCCCCTTGCAATAGGGTCACTATCTCTGTTCGGGCGCACCAACCATGCCAATAGTCTACCAGACCTTCCCTCCTCTGACTGTATGGATGCCAAGTGTCTTTGCATATTATGGCATCTAAGTCGCTCTTCAGCCTGGGAGTACTCTCTACGTGCACGATCACACTCTTCATCCACTTGCCCTGCAGAGCCCTGTCTCAGCTCCCCCTCATGTATGACTCTCTCCAGCGCGTTTAATTCTCTCTCGAGCGTACGTTTTATCCCCACTGACTGACCAAGACAGTGACCCCGCGTCCCCACTTTGAGTGTCTCCCACTCTATGCCTCTAGAGGAAGTGGATCCCTGGTTAGTTTCTATATGTTCTGTTAGGTAGCATCTTAATTCCTCCCTGTATGCCTGATCTTCAAGCGCTGTCGGGAGCATTCTCCATGACGGTATGGGGGGTCTGTCCTGTGATGCTCTCCATGTCAGTAATAGAGGGTTATGGTCTGATATTGTGCGGGCAAGGTATTCAGCATGGGTCACTCTACGAGCCAGTCCCGCAGTGCAAACTATCCTATCGATTCTGGTATGTACCTGGTGAAGACCCGAATAAAACGAATAGTCCCTGGTCGCTGGGTGTTGTAACCGCCAAGCATCCACTAGCCCCCAGGCGTCTAGCCACCCAACTAAATTTTTTGCTGTTTTGGTTGATGTTGCTCCCTGCAGTGGGGGGGTAGATTTATCTAGGTCAGTGTCGAGCACTGCGTTGAAGTCTCCACCTATTAGTACTTCCCCCGTGTGTTGACGAGTAGGGTGCCTAGACAGGTTCATCATAAATGTTGTTTGGTCCTAGTTGGGGGCGTATATACAACTCAGGGTCAACTGGAGCCCCTGTAATCTCCCTTCTAATATGACAAATCTTCCCTCATTGTCAATGTTGGAGGAATCAATCGTGAAGGGGACCCCCGCCCTAATCCAAATCAGGACTCCCCTTGCGTAAGCTGAGTATTCTGTGGCAAACACCTGCCCCCTCCACCTCCGCCTTAGTTTCTCTCCCTCTCCGAATGCGAGGTGGGTTTCCTGTAGCATAGCTATCTGCACCCCTCTCCTTTTTAGAAAGGAAAGGATTCTATGTCTCTTAGCAGGAGTACCCATCCACCTGACATTCCAAGTTATGATATTATAGTTTGCCATCCTATTCTCAAGGCCTGTTGTATGGAGGGCCGGCACGCCCAAGGCCCCGATCGATTCCCCCACAAGTTTGTACCTTCCTCATGCTCGTACCATTTCGCACGTGTAGCCGATATAACTAGTAACTGCAAACCCCAACTCCCCATCCCCAGGGCACCTTCGGAACTGTAGGCTGCCCAATAAGTTCTGCAACACTGCAAATTATTCAAACACATCACTACAATACTCGCCAGTCAGGACTGACAGGCAAGAGTCAGGTCCGGTGGAGCGGCCAGGTCCGGAGGGGCCATTTCGCTTCTTATCTTGTCTCGCCTTTCAGCGCTGGTGCGGGGACGATCTATGCAAGATCATCAGCAGTCTGCGGGGTCACTCTTGGCGCGTAGGTCGAGTCCCCAGAGCCGTCGGGCGAGGACACAACCGTATCATCCGATTCTTCTTTAGAGATCTCCCGGGGCGGCGATTCTCCACCCACCTTGGCCGCTGCCTCCAGGGCCTCTCTCCTGCCAGTTTCCCTCTGTGTCCGCGTTGGTGTTAGTCTCTGGCGGTCTCTGAGTCTTTTCCCCTTCGGGGCCCGCCGGGTCCCGCTCAACCCGCGGCTTTCCGGTGCCGGTCGTGTCGGCCGTGTCCCCAACCTTTTGAGCCATTCCCATGCCTCCTCTGGAGTTTGGAAAAACGTGGTCTTCCCCTCCGCAATCACTCGTAATCTTGCTGGGTAGAGCAGCGAGTACTGTATCCCCTCTTCTCGCAAGGCTCTTTTAACGGCTAGGAAGGAGGCGCGCTTGTTTTGGACCTCCAAGGTGAAGTCAGAGAACAATGTCGCTTCGCCATTGGCTACTTTAAACGGGCCCGTTTCCCTGGCTTTCTGTAAGAGGATGTCTCTGTCCCTGTAATGCAGGAGTCTGGCTATTACTGCTCTCGGTGGCCTGCCAGGAGCCAGCGGTCTAGCCGGTACCCGGTGCGCTCGCTCCAGTGAGTAGAAGGGGGTCAGACATCCTGGTGCAACAACTGTGCTTAGCCATTTCTCCAGAAACTCCACCATATTCGGCCCCTCGGCCCCTTCAGGGAGGCCCACCACGCGTATGTTATTCCTCCTGTTTCTGCCCTCTGCGTCTTCAGCTCGCTGTTCAAGCTTCGCCACTCTGCCGACCAATGAAGTCACCTCCGCTGATACATCATTGTGTTTTGGGACTACGTCCGCTAGCGTTGCCTCCGCTTCTTTTACTCTGTCAGCCAGTTTGTGATGATCAGCTCTCAGGAGGCCCACCTCTATCGCCACCTGATTGATGTTGCGCTGTAATGTGGATTTGGTGTCCTCAATGGCACCCAGTATTTTGTCAAGAGTGTCTTGCATTTTGCTTTGCGACTGGCTTTGCGTGGTCTGTTCATTTTCCCCCAGTGGTGCATGTGCCGGAGGGTCCATGGTCTTGCTCTTATGCTTGCCCTTGGGGGGCATTTGCCAGGCAGGTAGGGGCGACTCAATGAGGCTAGCGCCCAGTGCGCTTAGGCCCAGATCCACCAGTGGTCCCCCGCGAACTGAGAGATCGCGAGTGCGTCGTGCTAAGTCCCCCGGTCGCGCAATTTCTTCTCCATAGGCAGGAAACCAGTTTTGGGCTAAACCGGGGCTGACATGCTTTTGTAGATTTGCGTTGTTATGCGTATAAATGATTGGTTCAGCAAGGTCTTCCGGTCGGGACCGGTCCGGTCAGCCAAAGGGGGCTCCGCACCCGGTAACAAGGGCACCCGGCCCCCAACACTGGTAGATGACAGTAGGTGGTGCAAGGCGATTCCCCGTTGTCTCGCCCCACAAAAGACAACCAGTGCTCAACTTATGGTATCAGCTGCGCCTTCTCCAACAACGGTACTGCCTGGAATGTGGAGAGTTTGCAGTTGGCGAAGGAGCAGAGCAGGAGTGGCTGGAGTTTCTTTTCTTTCTTCAGATCTTGACTACTAAATACGCAGTGCAGCTTTCCGTCCGTGTTTTTTATATATCATCTACTTGGGGGTCACCTCAGCTCTGGACACCTTAGGGGTGGTCCTGGCTGGGGTGATCACTCCTCCCTGTTTTCCCTAATTTTCCATCCGGACTTGCCACCAAAAGTGGGGCTTTGTCCAGGGGGCGGGCATCTCCACTAGCTGGAGTGCCCTGGGGCACTGTAATCCGAGGCTTGAGCCTTTAAGGCTCACCGCCAGGTCTTACAGTTCCTGTAGGGGGGAATTGTGTGAAGCACCTCCACCGAGGTCAGGCTTTGTTTCTGACCATAGAGTACACAACCACTCATCAGAAGATATATGGTGGACAATATTGGAGGTAGTCCAGACTAAAGGAGATGGACGGCCAGTCTCACAGCATCTGATCGAGAGGGAAGCGCGATTTATCGAGAAATTTGGAACAGCGAAACATGGTCTGAATGACCAGGACGAAATGTGGGCACTGTTATAGCTCACTTCGAATCTGTTTTTTGTTTCGAACCTATAAAAAAAGAAGGAAACATCTTGGACTGTTTTACATAAAGATGTTATAATTCTTTTTAACTAGTGCTATGTGAATTTACTCTGCTCACTTACAGGTTTTCCCGGCTGTCAATAGCCATGTTGTATAATGTTCATACACTAGACTAGCCAAACAGATCATATATCAATAACTCAATTTGGAATTATAAACATATCTATGAGGATTACTCCAAAAGGTGGTGCACTGCGAACTGTACAAGAAACAGTATACAAAAGGACAAACCAGTGTGATGATGTAAATCAACAAACTTTCCTATTTAATATTTCGTTAACAGTCCAAAATGTTGATTTTACACAACCCGGTGGGCAGTGTAAGTTATGACCACAGATTGCACAGAACAAAAGCCTTTCATCCTTGCAATTGCTGCAATTTCATGGACAAGTGATATGTTCACGTTGAATAGCCGACGCGTTTCGCCCAAAATAGGGCTTCTTCAGGGCTGTAACATAACCAGAAACAACATATATATTCTATGCTATAATACAAGAAGTGTAGCTAGATGTGTAAGTATAAAAATGCCATAGACAAAAAATAAAGATAAAAATAGATGTGAAAGGGAAAAATCCGATAGTGTACCAACACATTAATTATAGTGGTGAACCCGTGCGCAACTGTAGGAGGCTGGACTGGCTTGTAGTGGGTACCAAGGGGTACTTGCACCTTGCACCAGGCCCAGTTATCCCTTATTAGTGTATAGGGTGTCTAGCAGCTTAGGCTGATAGATAATGGTAGCTTAGCAGAGCAGCTTAGGCTGAACTAGGAGACGTGTGAAGCTACTACAGTACCACTTAGTGTCATATGCACAATATCATAAGAAAACACAATACACAGTTATACTAAAAATAAAGGTACTTTATTTTTATGACAATATGCCAAAGTATCTTAGAGTGTACCCTCAGTGAGAGGATAGGAAATATACACAAGATATATATACACAATAGCAAAAATATGCAGTATAGTCTTAGAAAACAGTGCAAACAATGTATAGTTACAATAGGATGCAATGGGGAAACATAGGGATAGGGGCAACACAAACCATATACTCCAAAAGTGGAATGTGAACCACGAATGGACCCCAAACCTATGTGACCTTGTAGAGGGTCGCTGGGACTATTAGAAAATAGTGAGAGTTAGAAAAATAACCCTCCCCAAGACCCTGAAAAGTGAGTGCAAAGTGCACTAAAGTTCCCCTAAGGACAAAATAGTCGTGTTAGAGGGAGAATGCAAGGAAAACACAAATCAGCAATGCAACAACGATGGATTCCTGTCTGAAGGTACCTGTGGAGCAAGGGGACCAAGTCCAAAAGTCACAAGCAGCTCGGAGATGGGCAGATGCCCAAGAAATGCCAGCGGTTGGTGCAAAGAAGCTCTTACTAGGCTGAAGAACTGTGAATACTGCAGGAACGACAAGGGCTAGAGACTTCCCCTTTGGAGGATGGATCCCCCACGCCTTGGAGAGTCGTGCAGAAGTGTTTTCCCGCCGGATGGACGCCAACAAGCCTTGCTACACGCAAATCGTGCGTTTGGCGTTTTTGGACGCTGCTGGGGCCCAGGAGGGACCAGGAGGTCGCAAATTGGACCTGCAGAGAGAGGGGACGTCGAGCAAGACAAAGAGCCCTCACTGAAGCAGGTAGCACCCGGAGAAGTGCCAGAAACAGGCACTACGAGGATGCGAGAAACGGTGCTCGCCGAAGTTGCACAAAGGAGTCCCACGTCGCCGGAGACCAACTTAGAAAGTCGTGCAATGCAGGTTAGAGTGCCGTGGACCCAGGCTTGGCTGTGCACGAAGGATTTCCGCCGGAAGTGCACAGGGGCCGGAGTAGCTTGCAAAGTCGCGGTTCCCAGCAATGCAGCCCAGCGAGGTGAGGCAAGGACTTACCTCCACCAAACTTGGGCTGAAGAGTCACTGGACTGTGGGGGTCACTTGGACGGTGTCGCTGGATTCGAGGGACCTCGCTCGTCGTGCTGAGAGGAGACCCAAGGGACCGGAGATGCAGCTTTTTGGTGCCTGCGGTTGCAGGGGGAAGATTCCGTCGACCCACGGGAGATTTCTTCGGAGCTTCTGGTGCAGAGAGGAGGCAGACTACCCCCACAGCATGCACAAGCAGGAAAACAGTCGAGAAGGCGGCAGGATCAGCGTTACAGAGTTGCAGTAGTCGTCTTTGCTACTATGTTGCAGGTTTGCAGGCTTCCAGCGCGGTCAGCGGTCGATTCCTTATCAGAAGGTGAAGAGGGAGATGCAGAGGAACTCGGCTGAGCTCATGCATTCGTTATCTAAAGTTTCCCCAGAGACAGAGACCCTAAATAGCCAGAAAAGAGGGTTTGGCTACCTAGGAGAGAGGAAAGGCTACTAACACCTGAAGGAGCCTATCAGCAGGAGTCTCTGACGTCACCTGGTGGCACTGGCCACTCAGAGCAGTCCAGTGTGCCAGCAGCACCTCTGTTTCCAAGATGGCAGAGGTCTGGAGCACACTGGAGGAGCTCTGGACACCTCCCAGGGGAGGTGCAGGTCAGGGGAGTGGTCACTCCCCTTTCCTTTGTCCAGTTTCGCGCCAGAGCAGGGGCTAAGGGGTCCCTGAACCGGTGTAGACTGGCTTATGCAGAATTGGGCACATCTGTGCCCAACAAAGCATTTCCAGAGGCTGGGGGAGGCTACTCCTCCCCTGCCTTCACACCATTTTCCAAAGGGAGAGGGTGTCACACCCTCTCTCAGAGGAAGTTCTTTGTTCTGCCATCCTGGGCCAGGCCTGGCTGGACCCCAGGAGGGCAGCTGCCTGTCTGAGGGGTTGGCAGCAGCAGCAGCTGCAGTGAAACCCCAGGAAGGGCAGTCTGGCAGTACCAGGGTCTGTGCTACAGACCACTGGGATCATGGAATTGTACCAACAATGCCAGGATGGCATAGAGGGGGCAATTCCATGATCATAGACATGTTACATGGCCATATTCGGAGTTACCATGGTGAAGCTACATATAGGTAGTGACCTATATGTAGTGCACGCGTGTAATGGTGTCCCCGCACTCACAAAGTTCAGTGAATTGGCTCTGAACAATGTGGGGGCACCTTGGCTAGTGCCAGGGTGCCCTCACACTAAGTAACTTTGCACCTAACCTTTACCAGGTAAAGGTTAGACATATAGGTGACTTATAAGTTACTTAAGTGCAGTGTAAAATGGCTGTGAAATAACGTGGACGTTATTTCACTCAGGCTGCAGTGGCAGGCCTGTGTAAGAATTGTCAGAGCTCCCTATGGGTGGCAAAAGAAATGCTGCAGCCCATAGGGATCTCCTGGAACCCCAATACCCTGGGTACCTCAGTACCATATACTAGGGAATTATAAGGGTGTTCCAGTAAGCCAATGTAAATTGGTAAAAAATGGTCACTAGCCTGTTAGTGACAATTTGAAAGTAATGAGAGAGCATAACCACTGAGGTTCTGGTTAGCAGAGCCTCAGTGAGACAGTTAGGCACCACACAGGGAACATATACATGCACACCTATGAGCACTGGGGCCCTGTGTGACAGGGTCCCAGTGACACATACATATAGGCCACAAACCTATGAGCACTGGGGTCCTGACTAGCAGGATCCCAGTGACACATAACAACCATACTGAAAACATGGTGTTTTCACTATGAGCACTGAGGCCTGGCTATCAGGATCCCAGTGAGACAGTGAAAACAGTGACAAACACCCTGACATACACTCACAAACAGGCCAAAAGTGGGGGTAACAAGGCTAGAAAGAGGCTACCTTCTCACACAACCCCCCCCCAAACGAAGGACAATAAGGCTAACCTTGGCCAGTTGAGACTTTATTGTCTAAGTGGTGATAAGTAGAGAGTAGCTCTGCAATAGACTGGTTACTCCCTTTATCATCCACTAAATGGTTACTTCCCTGTGGGGATGTAAACCACCCTGTTTGAAGTTTTTTAGCTAAGCAACAATGTGAAGATGTATTTTCAGAGTTTCTATCAGTAAGTTTTAGTTTAGAGCAGTGGGAATTGTCCACTGAACCTATTTGTAGTGATGGAAATGCCAGACAGGGATGCTGTCTCAGAAAAGCCATAGCTGGGCAAAAACTTTGTCCATATGGCTGGAAGAGAGAACAGGGATGCTGTTTCTCTTGGGTTGGAGCAGGGCAGGGATGCTGTCCTATCAGCTCCACACTAGGGCAGGGATGCTGTCCTAAGTGTTGTGAGGTAGTGCAGGGTTTCTGCACTAAAGTTTCTCTGGGAGGGTTGGAGGGATGCTCCATGTTAACTAAAATGGTGCTGTTTTTCTCACCAATGTTAGTTATCCCACAGAGAGGTACTTCCACCTCAGGGAGTCCAGCTTTGCCAGCTGATGATTCCCTTGGAACAGGTGCCACCCCAGGAGAGGTTTCTCCCACCACAGGAATAGTATCCTGAATGGTAGGGTGGTTAGGGGATACTGTGATACCCTTTTTACCTGTTGATGGAGAGGGATCCTGAGTTTTCAGGCCTTCTCTCCTTTGCTTTTTCATTTCACTTGAAATGAGAGGGAACAATTCCTCAGGGATGCCCAGCATGGCTGCATGGGCATAAAACTCTACATCAGCCCAACCTGAGGCCTCTAGG
Source organism: Pleurodeles waltl (assembly GCF_031143425.1). Classification (NCBI taxonomy): domain Eukaryota; kingdom Metazoa; phylum Chordata; class Amphibia; order Caudata; family Salamandridae; genus Pleurodeles; species Pleurodeles waltl. The sequence continues at coordinate 26,150,229 of NC_090447.1, forward strand.
TCATTACCTAAGAGACAGTCTACAGGTAAGCTAGGTGATACCACCACCTGCTTAGGGCCAGTAACTCCACCCCAACTAAACTGAATTATAGCTAAGGGAAGAAACTTATTTGAGTTATGGACATCAATAATCTTATACTGTTGTCCGATGATGTGTTGTTCAGGAGGCACTAGGTTTTCAGTCACCAAAGTGAAACTGGCACCTGTGTCCCTGTAGGCCAAGGCCTCAACACCATTTATTGACACTGTCTGCCTGTACTTATCCATTGTAAGGGGACAAGCAGCCAGTGTGGCAAGGCCAATGCCACTAGGTGTGACAGAAACTGTCTTGGGACTGATTACATCAGTTTCCACTATGGACCCATAAGTGAACCCAACTACACCCTTTGCTTGACTGTTGCCAGCAGTCCCACCACTAGTACCACTACTGCTAGGGGCACTAGAGCTTGATGTATTAGTGGTGGTAGGCTCAGGGGGTTTACCTGGACAGGACTTATCCCCTGGCCTATGGCCTCTGTTTTTACACACAAAGCACCAGGGCTTTTTAATGTGTGCAGGTTGGGAAGAAGAGGAAGAATTTGTTTTATCCCCACCCTCTGAAGAGTGTTTAAGATTTGAAGTGGGATCTTTGGTTTTACCCTTATCCCCATGCTTATCTTGAGATTTTTCACCATCTTTCTTCTTATTGCCATCTTTGTCACCCCCTGTATGAACTTTTCTGTTCACCCTTGTTCTGACCCATTTGTCTGCCTTCTTTCCCAATTCTTGGGGAGAGGTCAGATCAGAGTCTACCAGGTACTGGTGCAACAAATCAGACACACAATTATTAAGTATATGCTCTCTCAGGATTGTGTTATACAGGCTTTCATAATCAGTAACTTTACTGCCATGTAACCACCCCTCCAAGGCCTTCACTGAATGGTCAATGAAATCAACCCAGTCTTGTGAAGACTCCTTTTTGGTCTCTCTGAACTTTATCCTGTACTGTTCAGTGGTTAAGCCATAACCATCCAGGAGTGCATTCTTAAGAACTGTAAAATTATTGGCATCATTTTCTTTCACTGTAAGGAGCCTATCCCTACCTTTTCCACTAAATGATAGCCATAGGATAGCAGCCCACTGCTTTTGAGGGACATCCTGTACAGCACAGGCCCTCTCAAGTGCAGCAAACCACTTGTTAATGTCATCCCCCTCCTTATAAGGGGGAACTATCTTGTGCAGATTCCTGGAATCATGCTCTTTTGCAGGATGACTATGGGGAATACTGCTGCTGCCACCATGGGTATCTAAACCCAACTTCCGTCTTTCCCTCTCTATTTCTAAAGACTGTCTATCCAAATCCAGCTGTTGCTTCTTGAGCTTCAGTCTGGTTTGTTCCACTCTCAATCTATTGAGCTCCCTTTCTAACAATCTGTCATCAGGGTGGGTGGGAGGGACATTTCTAGATACAGAGGTATGATGGGAATGAACAGAAGGAGACCTGTCCCTTACAGAGGGCACCCTAACAGCTTGGCTACCAGTATAATGTGAGAGCACACCATTAGTATGGTGTGATTCAACCTCTGTACCAACTATGCTAGACTGTCTAGTAATGGGCAGGCTGAGAAGTTTCTTTCCTGAACCTTTTCCTGGGGGAGTCCCTGGATCAGATTGAGAACCATTAGCTACTTTTTCTACAGATTGGGCACTTATGGCCTTATCCTGTACTCTAAGCATATTAATTAACAGTTCTAAGGAAGGATTCTTCCCTACACTCAAACCTCTCTCTATGCAGAGACTCCTTGCTCCTTTCCAGCTAAGGTGATCATATGCAAGTTTGGACAGTTCAACTTTTTGGCCTGTGCCAGACATTTTTAGAGAGAGTTAAAGTGATAGACAAAGAAAAAAAAAGTTTTCAGAACTTTTTGGAAAGACAGAAAAAAAACTTTTTAAACTTTTAAGAACTTTTTGAAAGTTTAGAAGTACTTTTCAGCACTTAGAAAAGAGTGAAAAGAGGAAATGAAAAACTTTTTGGCTATGTGTATATACACTGACCTTGTTTTGTATATTTTTCTCTTATGAAAAGTACAATGACAAGAGTGGTAAGTAGTCTCAAAGCACTTATCCCACCACTGCACAACCAATGTAGGAGGCTGGACTGGCTTGTAGTGGGTACCAAGGGGTACTTGCACCTTGCACCAGGCCCAGTTATCCCTTATTAGTGTATAGGGTGTCTAGCAGCTTAGGCTGATAGATAATGGTAGCTTAGCAGAGCAGCTTAGGCTGAACTAGGAGACGTGTGAAGCTACTACAGTACCACTTAGTGTCATATGCACAATATCATAAGAAAACACAATACACAGTTATACTAAAAATAAAGGTACTTTATTTTTATGACAATATGCCAAAGTATCTTAGAGTGTACCCTCAGTGAGAGGATAGGAAATATACACAAGATATATATACACAATAGCAAAAATATGCAGTATAGTCTTAGAAAACAGTGCAAACAATGTATAGTTACAATAGGATGCAATGGGGAAACATAGGGATAGGGGCAACACAAACCATATACTCCAAAAGTGGAATGTGAACCACGAATGGACCCCAAACCTATGTGACCTTGTAGAGGGTCGCTGGGACTATTAGAAAATAGTGAGAGTTAGAAAAATAACCCTCCCCAAGACCCTGAAAAGTGAGTGCAAAGTGCACTAAAGTTCCCCTAAGGACAAAATAGTCGTGTTAGAGGGAGAATGCAAGGAAAACACAAATCAGCAATGCAACAACGATGGATTCCTGTCTGAAGGTACCTGTGGAGCAAGGGGACCAAGTCCAAAAGTCACAAGCAGCTCGGAGATGGGCAGATGCCCAAGAAATGCCAGCGGTTGGTGCAAAGAAGCTCTTACTAGGCTGAAGAACTGTGAATACTGCAGGAACGACAAGGGCTAGAGACTTCCCCTTTGGAGGATGGATCCCCCACGCCTTGGAGAGTCGTGCAGAAGTGTTTTCCCGCCGGATGGACGCCAACAAGCCTTGCTACACGCAAATCGTGCGTTTGGCGTTTTTGGACGCTGCTGGGGCCCAGGAGGGACCAGGAGGTCGCAAATTGGACCTGCAGAGAGAGGGGACGTCGAGCAAGACAAAGAGCCCTCACTGAAGCAGGTAGCACCCGGAGAAGTGCCAGAAACAGGCACTACGAGGATGCGAGAAACGGTGCTCGCCGAAGTTGCACAAAGGAGTCCCACGTCGCCGGAGACCAACTTAGAAAGTCGTGCAATGCAGGTTAGAGTGCCGTGGACCCAGGCTTGGCTGTGCACGAAGGATTTCCGCCGGAAGTGCACAGGGGCCGGAGTAGCTTGCAAAGTCGCGGTTCCCAGCAATGCAGCCCAGCGAGGTGAGGCAAGGACTTACCTCCACCAAACTTGGGCTGAAGAGTCACTGGACTGTGGGGGTCACTTGGACGGTGTCGCTGGATTCGAGGGACCTCGCTCGTCGTGCTGAGAGGAGACCCAAGGGACCGGAGATGCAGCTTTTTGGTGCCTGCGGTTGCAGGGGGAAGATTCCGTCGACCCACGGGAGATTTCTTCGGAGCTTCTGGTGCAGAGAGGAGGCAGACTACCCCCACAGCATGCACAAGCAGGAAAACAGTCGAGAAGGCGGCAGGATCAGCGTTACAGAGTTGCAGTAGTCGTCTTTGCTACTATGTTGCAGGTTTGCAGGCTTCCAGCGCGGTCAGCGGTCGATTCCTTATCAGAAGGTGAAGAGGGAGATGCAGAGGAACTCGGCTGAGCTCATGCATTCGTTATCTAAAGTTTCCCCAGAGACAGAGACCCTAAATAGCCAGAAAAGAGGGTTTGGCTACCTAGGAGAGAGGAAAGGCTACTAACACCTGAAGGAGCCTATCAGCAGGAGTCTCTGACGTCACCTGGTGGCACTGGCCACTCAGAGCAGTCCAGTGTGCCAGCAGCACCTCTGTTTCCAAGATGGCAGAGGTCTGGAGCACACTGGAGGAGCTCTGGACACCTCCCAGGGGAGGTGCAGGTCAGGGGAGTGGTCACTCCCCTTTCCTTTGTCCAGTTTCGCGCCAGAGCAGGGGCTAAGGGGTCCCTGAACCGGTGTAGACTGGCTTATGCAGAATTGGGCACATCTGTGCCCAACAAAGCATTTCCAGAGGCTGGGGGAGGCTACTCCTCCCCTGCCTTCACACCATTTTCCAAAGGGAGAGGGTGTCACACCCTCTCTCAGAGGAAGTTCTTTGTTCTGCCATCCTGGGCCAGGCCTGGCTGGACCCCAGGAGGGCAGCTGCCTGTCTGAGGGGTTGGCAGCAGCAGCAGCTGCAGTGAAACCCCAGGAAGGGCAGTCTGGCAGTACCAGGGTCTGTGCTACAGACCACTGGGATCATGGAATTGTACCAACAATGCCAGGATGGCATAGAGGGGGCAATTCCATGATCATAGACATGTTACATGGCCATATTCGGAGTTACCATGGTGAAGCTACATATAGGTAGTGACCTATATGTAGTGCACGCGTGTAATGGTGTCCCCGCACTCACAAAGTTCAGTGAATTGGCTCTGAACAATGTGGGGGCACCTTGGCTAGTGCCAGGGTGCCCTCACACTAAGTAACTTTGCACCTAACCTTTACCAGGTAAAGGTTAGACATATAGGTGACTTATAAGTTACTTAAGTGCAGTGTAAAATGGCTGTGAAATAACGTGGACGTTATTTCACTCAGGCTGCAGTGGCAGGCCTGTGTAAGAATTGTCAGAGCTCCCTATGGGTGGCAAAAGAAATGCTGCAGCCCATAGGGATCTCCTGGAACCCCAATACCCTGGGTACCTCAGTACCATATACTAGGGAATTATAAGGGTGTTCCAGTAAGCCAATGTAAATTGGTAAAAAATGGTCACTAGCCTGTTAGTGACAATTTGAAAGTAATGAGAGAGCATAACCACTGAGGTTCTGGTTAGCAGAGCCTCAGTGAGACAGTTAGGCACCACACAGGGAACATATACATGCACACCTATGAGCACTGGGGCCCTGTGTGACAGGGTCCCAGTGACACATACATATAGGCCACAAACCTATGAGCACTGGGGTCCTGACTAGCAGGATCCCAGTGACACATAACAACCATACTGAAAACATGGTGTTTTCACTATGAGCACTGAGGCCTGGCTATCAGGATCCCAGTGAGACAGTGAAAACAGTGACAAACACCCTGACATACACTCACAAACAGGCCAAAAGTGGGGGTAACAAGGCTAGAAAGAGGCTACCTTCTCACAGCAACGTGTTCTTGATCATGCACTCGCATATTATACGGCGTGTATCAGTAATGAAAAAGTGAGTTAGAATATGTATAAAGTAAGACCAATCCCATAAGTATGTGTGTAACAACTAGTAATAGGTGTAATGAGACGTAAGATCCCAAAAGTCGAAAAAGCAACTAAGTATCAGGATATGCAAGGGAAACAAACTCCAGAAACACGTACCCTGAATGGTATCCAGTCAGTTGTAATAACAACAAAACATATAAATGTTTCAAATACCTAAAAAACGAATTCCAGAATAAGTGAGATAAATTAAGATAAAATGGAATGACCTATGTAATATTACTAAGATGCCCTCTATGTGCATTTTTCAATAAATCCCACACTGGCATTAGTGTGGGTTTATTGTGCTGAGAGGTTTGATACCAAGCTTCCCAGGATTCAGAGAAGCCATTATGGAGCTGTGGAGTTCATAATGACAAACTCCCAGACCATATACTCAATATGGCTACACTGCACTTACAATGCCTAAGAATGGACTTAGACACTGTAGGGGCACATTGCTCATCCAGCTATGCCCTCACCTGTTGTATAGTGCACCCTGCCTTAGGGCTGTAAGGCCTGCTAGAGGGGTGACTTCCCGATGCCACAGGCAGTGATTTGTGGGCATGGCGCCCTGAGAGGGTGCCATGTCAACTTTTATCTTTTTCCCCTCACCAGCACACACAAGCTACAAGGCAGTGTGTATGTGCTTGGTGAGGGGTCCCCTAGGGTGGCATAATACATGCCGCCACCCTTAGAGACCTTCCCTGGTCTCAGAGCCCCTGGTGCCATGGGTACCTTTTACAAGGGACTTAGCTGTGTGCCAGGGTTGTGGCAATTGTGGAAACAAAGGTACAGTTTTAGGGAAAGAACACTGGGGCTGGGGCCTGGTTAGTAGGGTCCCAGCCCACTTTCAATCAAATTTCGCATCAATACTAGACAAAAAGTGGGGAGGTAACCATGCCAACAGTGACACTGTTCTACAGAAACTATACTAGGGTGTTAAACCACCCATCACTGGTATTTCGGAAGGTAATGTTGAATAAAGTCAAGTTTAACAAAACAGTACTTTAACACCATTCTGTGTATTGCAAGACCATAATTAATCTGCGGTGTTCCATCTGTCAGCATGTCAAAGCCTGCTTCGACTTCGAGCCTGAACATGTTTCTAAGCGCGGCAGTGACTTCATAAACATGGAAACTATATCATAAAGGGGTAGGATTCAAAGTGGCTAAATTCATTTAACCATACACTCATCTTTACCCAACTGTGCGCATAGAGAGCATGTGATAGGATTGAGTCTAGTGCTTCACTTCTGAAAATGTAAAATGTACGTGCTTCTCAACGCTTCCATACACTTGGCTCCAAAACACTACATTGAGCCTATTTGGGATGAAACATCATGACATTGAACTTATCTAATGGCAAGGTGGCAACGCAAGCAAGCAAGACTCACATCTTGAAGTTCATACACAGTCTTCAGTGGAAAAATGTACTCTGACCCAGCCCCAAGAGGATAAACAAGTGGAAGGAGTTTGGTGCACGGAACATGGCTCTTCGGAAAACGTCTGATATTTGATCTCAGTCTTTGATTGCACTGAAAATGTGTGGAGATAAGAGCATGAGATGAGCAGGAAACAAAGACAAAAACTTCAGCCTGAAAGAAGACACATGCTTGCAGTGCAATATTAAGGCACCTAAATGCTTCACACACAGGAGTCATTGCAGAGTTGATGACCAGCTCTGGGGCGCTGTGCTGTAAATAAAAGCATGAAAGTGGGCACCGTGCTGAAGAAAGGTGACAAGATTTACAGGCCTGTTTTCAACCACAGTTGAAGCTATGGACGCTGAAGCTAAACACACGCAAACATTCAAACGAGCAGGAAAGAAAAAAAAAAAATAGTCCCCAAACAAACAGATAAACAATTAAAGCGTAAAGATACAGTACTTGGTCCCTGCTTCATGGGTGTAAACAAAAGCCCAAAAGAAGGGACAGAGTGGAAGAATTGACCACTAGCAACCAAGTATTTTTAAAGGACACTGAAACAAACAAATGAAGAGCAGTGGGCGGGCTGTAATGTGACTTGCTGTGCTCCACTGCACGACTTGGCCATAAATATGGCCCAGAGTGTAGACTGAGGGGCCTATTTACGCATGGTGCAAGAGTGACGGAAACCTTACATGTGATTTATGAAGCCACGCAAGGCCACTTTGCGTGGCCCTGAGTGGCTCCATAAATCTGGAGTAAGGCAACGCTGCATTGCCTTACTGTGCCCTGGGAAGGCATGACATGGGCATTGTGTGGGTGTTCCCACACAACTCCCATGGCTTTTGACGTAGTTCCAGATTTACCAGAACTGATAAGCCTGGGAATGTGCCAAAAAGATACTCTTTCCCAGGAGAGGCATAAAGAAGAGAAATATGTTTATTTCTTCTTCTTACTTCATCTTTTTCTGTTTGCTGCATTCTGCAGCACACACAGAAAAAGAAATATGACTCTCAGGATTGTTTTTGTGCAGGAAGGTGTCCCTTGCTGCACACAAACAATCTTGCATGCAACTCAGGCACCCTTACACCATAGTACAAGGGTGCCTGTGTTGTCGCTAGGCTGTCAAAAGAGCTCCTGAACAGGGGATAAGGCAGGTATTGCCCTAAATACGGCGCATTGCTCCTCTTTCCCTGAAGAATAGAAAATGGAACAAAGCCAGAAGAGAGGAAAGGTAGATGAAAAAGAAAATGTAAACAACAAAAGAACGTAAAAAGATAAGGAAAAGTAAAGAAGGAAGAAAGCTGCAAAGAAATATAGAAAAAGAATAAAAGAAAGAGTTGGAACAAAGAAGGAAAGGAAGATGGAAAGAAAGAAAGAAAGATTCACAAGCCTTACGAGCCATGAGCCACTGCCCAGAGTTAAAAAGACTTTGCATAGAGTCTGCAATTGCGATTTGTGTTGGGTTATAACCAAAAATAAAGGAAAGCTGTGCAGTGCTTTGCTTTGTGTTACTTTGCGTCAAGGGGGCGTTCCATGCAGCCACCACACGGGTGGTGCTTGGGTGATCGCATGCCAGCACCCAGGGTTCACACAATGCACTAGAAGACACCGGTGGGTCTACCGCTTTATGGCCATTGCAGAACAGCCTCTGATGCCAGCTTCTCAGAAAGACCATGTTCACTTTTAACATAAAAATGAATTGCATCTCTTTTCCTTAACTCCCTCTGTCTCCAGTGTTTCTCTCTCTAACTCTTCCCTCTCTTTCTGCATCACCATTCTCTACTTCACTTCTTTCTTTCAACTTCTCTACCGTGTTGTACCTCTTTCCTTATCAATCACTCGTTCCTGCACTTCTCTATTTGTCCCTATCTCTGACTACATCTATGTCACTTCTCTCTACAACCCTCTACCTCATCCAGGGGTGGCCTGTCCTTAAGGACCGAGGGGCCCCGCTCCCCACCTTTTGCCAGTCATGAAGAATGAGCAAAGGTCAGCCTGACAGAAACGTGTCACGTTATGAACAGGCAGGTGCTGTAAATGCGCTAAATACGCTGACGCCTCAACTGAGCTTTGCCAGGCTGAGGATTTCAGAACCTCGTGGGCATGAGCTCCTCAGCCCAGGAAACCTCCTCAAGGTCCTCCCACTCATGAAGAGGTGTCCAGGGCTGAGTGTCAATCAGTGTCATCTTGTCATAGAGTTAGGCAGGGACAGTAGTTTCACTGACCCCATCCCACTCTGTGACGACTGAGAGGTGCCCAGGTGTCCAGGGGCAAGCAACAATCAGTGAGATCTTGTCACAGAGTTAGGCGGGCCATCAGTCTCACTGCCCCCATCCCACTCTGTGACAAGGCAGAGGTGCCCAGGTGTCCAGGGGTGAGCGTCAATCAGTGACATCTTGTCACAGAGTTAGGCGGCTACATCAGTCTCACTGACCCCATCCCACTCTGTGACGAGGGAGAGGTGCCCAGGTGTCCAGGGTCGAGCGTCAGTCTGTGACATCTTGTCACAGAGTTAAGCAGGGCCATCAGTCTCACCTACCCCATCCCACTCTGTGACGAGGGAGAGGTGCCCAGATGTCCAGGGGCGAGCGTCAGTCAGTGAGATCTTGTCACAGAGTCAGGCTGTGCCAACAGTCTCACTGACCCCATCCCACTCTGTGACGAGGGAGAGGTGCCCAGGTGTCCAGGGGTGAGCGTCAATCAGTGACATCTTGTCACAGAGTTCAGCAGGGCCATCAGTCTCACTGACCCCATCCCACTCTGTGACGAGTAAGGGACTGCCTCCTCCTCTCACTGGCTGACCTACAATCAGCCAATGAGACAAGGTGGCACCACCAATCCTCCAGGAACCTCGGACCTTGCCACCTGAGATCACCGGTTGAGCCGAAACACTTTTGAAATGTTTGAGGTGTGCATGCACGCGTGTATGTATGTAGGTATGTGTATTTGTGAGTGCGAGCTGTGAATGGGTGTATGTGTGCTTGTAAATGCACAGGGTGGGAGTGAGTGTGCACGTGGATGGGTGAGTGCTTGCATATGTGTCCTACCTCACATCTTTCTACTTCTCTCACTTTTCTGTCTCTCTTACTACTTTCTACCTGACCTCACTCCTCCATTTCTTTCTTTACATCACACCTCTTCCATTACATCACCTTGGACACTAACTTATCGATTTACTTCACCTTTCGTTTGCTACCTCACCTTTCTGCCTCCTCTCTCTCTGTTTACTACTGTTCCATCTACTTCTTCTCTCTGTACCGGAATCTTTTGCTATCTCTTTCATCATCACCTATTCTCGCTTTCCCTTGTCTCTCTGTACATCTTTCTATATTTGACTCACCCTCTGTACTTCACCTCTCTCTGCCTCACCACTCTCTACCTTACCTCTCTGTACCTCACCTAACTCCTGCACCTCTCTCTACCTGCACCTCTCTCTACCTCACCTCTCCCTACCGCACCTCTCTGTACCTTACCTCCATGTACCTCACCTCTCTCCTGCACCTCTCTCTACCTTCACCTCTCTCTACCTCACCTCTCCCTACCGTACCTCTCTGTACCTTACCTCTATGTACCCCACCTCTCTGTACCTCATATCTCTGTACCTCACCTCTCTCTACCTCCCCCTCTCTACCTCACATCCCCCTACCTCACCTCTCTTTTCCTCACCTCTCTCTACCTCACTGCTCTTTACCTCACCTCTGTACCTCACCTCTCTCTGCCTCACCCCTCTGTACCTCACCTCTCTAACTCATCTCTTTACCTCACCTCACCTCTCTCTACCTCACCTCTCTCTACCTCACCTCTGTACCTCACCTCTCTCTGCCTCACCCCTCTGTACCTAACCTCTCTCTAACTCATCTCTTTACCTCACCTCACCTCTCTCTACCTCACCTCTCTCTACCTCACCTCTCTGTACCTCAACTCTCACCTGCACCTCTCTCTACCACGCCTCTCTCTACCTCTCTACCTCACCTCTCTCTATCTCGCCCCTCCCTGCCTCGCCCCTCTCAACCTCACCTCTCTCTACCTCACCCATCTCTACCTCATCTCTCTTTACCTCATATCTCTCAACCACACCTCTCTCTATCTCACCTCTCTCTACCCCACCTCTCTACCTCACCTCCCCCTGCCTCGCCTCTCTCTACCTTGCCTCTCTCTACCTCACCTCTCTCTATCTCGCCTCCCTCTGCCTCGCCCCTCTCTGCCTCACCTCCCTCTACCTCACCCCTCTCTACCTCATCTCTCTTTACCTCACTTCTCTCAACCACACCTCTCTGTACCTCACCATTCTCTACCCCACCTCTCTACCTCACCTCTCTCTACCTCGCCTCTCTCTACCTCACCTCTCGACCTCATCTCTCTCTACCTCACCCCTCTCTACCTCATCTCTCTTTACCTCACTTCTCTCAACCACACCTCTCTGTACCTCACCTCTCCCTACCTCGCCTCTCTCTACCTCACCTCTCGACCTCATCTCTCTCTACCTCACCCCTCTCTACCTCATCTCTCTTTACCTCACTTCTCTCAACCACACCTCTCTCTACCTCACCTCTCTCTTCGTCGCCTCTCTCTACCTCATCTCTCTTTGCCTCACCTCACCTCTTTCTGCTTCACCTCACCTCTTTCTACCTCACCTCTCTCTACCTCACCTCTCTTTACCTCACTTCTCTCTGCGTCGCCTCTCTCTACCTCATCTCTCTTTGCCTCACCTCTCTCTACCTCATCTCTCTCTACCTCACCTCTCTCTCTTCGCCTTCCGCCTCTCCTTCCCTTACCTGCCTCTGTACCTCACCCCTATCTCTACCTCCCTTCTCGCACTAGTACAATGCTCTCGGCACTCTTCTGCTCACCTCTCTGTTCTTCTCGTGCCTTCTGCCCCCTTCAGCTTCTCTTAGCAGAGCTGGAGCTCCTGTTTAACTAGAACATTGTAAACACAGTGAAAGGAGATTAGGGATGAAGCAGAAGAATTATGGAAACAATATCAGATTTTGCAGGATGGAATTGTGAAACTTCTTGGAGCACTGGTGTGATTTTCAGTAGTGTGGCGAGATTACCAGTTGGGAAGAGGGTTTTGTGTGGAGTTAGGAATATATAGAAATAAAGCTTCAGTTTGCAGCACCATGTGCACACGTCTTGTTTCAGTGTTCGGCACTTGGCTGCTAAACATCCACCAAGTCACCCTTTCTGTGTTTGTTCTTTGTCAATACTTGTTAAAGCTTTCTTTTGGTGCTGTTCTGCCGAGGAGTGGTGGGCAGCTTGGCCTTCAGATGTGTTGCATGCCCCTTTTCTGAAAGTTTAACATGTAATTCAATGTAGTTTGCCATCGCCAGGGCTTGAAGTAACTGCACATAAGTCACAAAACTTTCCAAAACATTTTGCCCGGTACCCCCACAAATGGCACCGACGGGGGCTTCTTCGTGTCACAATAGTCACTCATGCCACAGCCTGATTAGAAAATGCTTTTAACAGTTTGAAGGGGTGGTGACTGTGGGGGAAGCCATGGGGGACCGAGCTTCATTGTTAACTCACTGTTGACAATTGCATGAAGTGTAACAATTAATTCCAGATATCCCTGGTCACAGTTTCATTCCAGACACCTCTGGTTACAGTTTCATTTCAGACATCTCAGGTCACAGTTTCAGCCCTGAAATGAAACTAAGATAAGTTTCACTTCATGGGCTGAAGCTGTGAAACAAAGCAACGCCTCCCAGAGAATGGTGCCTGTGCCTGGGGGGCAGGGAGGTCCCTGAGATGGAAGGGCAGGGCTGTGGTATCTAGTCTTTTCGAGTCAATTATCTGAAAATAGGTAACAGATTCAACTTGTCCTGAAAAGAAGCCACAAAGTATGTTTGCCCAGAGCCCTAACGTTCCTTAGGATGGCAGGAACCAGGGGGTCCTCCCGGTCAAGGTACCACCCACTCATGCTGCAGCCAGATGTGGAAATGTGTTTTACAAGATGAAGGGGAAGTGGGCTGTGTGGGGGACCGTCTGTGACTTTCAGAGTCTGTCTCCACTGACCTCTATGTTGGTAAGAGCAGGAAGTACAGCAGCTCATCAGACATTCCCTGCCACTGCCCCACCTCTGAAATGTAAGTAAGATAAGTTTCACTTCATGGGCTGAAGCTGCGAAAGAGGCCAACAGCTCTCATCCCAGGGAGCCTGGGGGGCAGAGAGGTCCCTGAGAGGCAAGGGCGGGGCTGTAGTATCCAGTCTATAAAAAAAGACACTACAGTGGCACCCTTACAAAATATTTGACCTCTCCTTTGGTGTTCTAATGCATTCCTACAGCTAATTGTGCACTTTCTGTGGACACCCTACTGATTTAAGGGTCACAATCTAACCAATCTCATCTGCTGAAGGAGGAATTCTGCAAGAGTGTTGGGTGCTGGTGATTTAGATCCAGGGGTTCAGTGCTCTAATACTACTGTCGCGTAGGCTCTCATTATTCTAATAAGACTACTGGGTTTTGAGCAGCAGAGTCGCCTGCGGTGTGGGACGGCTGAGTCCAACCCACGAGCAGGGATGATTAGGCAGACGATCGCATGACACAATCGATTCCTCAGGGAAATCGTGGTCACTCAGATCACATCCGTTTCTCTCAGTTACATTGGTCTCACGCATACAAGGACAATCAGAGGCAGTATATGTTTCAATAAGATTTTTATTGAAGCAACTGCATCTTAGATACTAAAGCATGTACTGCAATAACCAGGACGATAAAACACAGGAGGATTAAAATTGTGACCAGGAGAGTAAAGTATACAAATAATGCTATCATATTGTCACTAGAATCAACGTACTAATTCCTACCTAGACTATATTATAGCATAGCCTGTTAAGCTCTAGTTCTGCCCTTCAGATTCCCCAGTGAAGACATCATCCCCATACCTGAGCGGAGGCCTGAAGTCTGCGTAAGCAGCTGTAGCGAAGCGTTCAGCAATCAGCATAGTCGTGGTCATCTGGCTGGAATCTCCCTCTAACGTGTAAGGGGCAGGGAATTGTTTTTATGATAAAACAGCTGATGTTCTGAGAAAATGTCCCTACGTAAGGATGTGTACATTTCTATGAACACCAGAGACAAAGCGTTACCACGTTTTACTGGCAACCTATCTTACTGCAGCCTTGAGAAAAGCACAGAGTGAAAGAAAATGTCTTATTTAAGAACTCAGTGCTGGCCTAGGCAAAGAACAGCTGGATAGAAATAAAACAAGACCGCAAATGTGGCGATTGTTAAAATAATAAACAAAGCTGAATAAAATATATCTAGGTGAAAGTGCATTGCTGCAGGCCTAGTATGTTAAAATAACTTGCATGGAGCTATAACTAAAATGGCTACACAACACCACCTCCTGTTTGTATGGCTAACAGATAGGCACAAAGGTGTGGCCAGGGAAGTCTGCCCAGCGCCAACCTGCCCTATGCATGGCCTGCCGCCATGTGTGCCAATTACTCCGCACCTGTAGACCTATAACTGAGGTGAAAATATGGGAATAGCAAAGGGAGAGGGGGCAGAGTGACTGGAAAATGGACAATATCTGGTACGAAACAGGAGAAGAAATGGGAAAATCAAACAGAGACATGGGAATGGCCACGCAAATTAAAGGGTACATCAATTGCAATTCACAAAAGGTGCACCCACATCTACTCCAGTAATGTTAAAGCCCAAACAGGCTCAGATCTCTAGCTACGTCTTGGAGTAAGTCACACATCCCACATGGCCACTCACAGCTACTGCAGGGGAAACACATAGAAATCAACAGAGGCTGCTGGGACAGAGCCACGGGGGTTTCCTGGGGCCCCAACACATTTAAAGTGTTGTGGTCATGTCCATAAAAGTATAATAGCGTAAGAAATGTGTGACATTAGTGCAAATAGCCTTAGTTACATCTCACCAGCTGTAGGAAAATGGCCCTTGATGCAATTACCCCCCCCACACACACTTTTTGCCTGATATTGATGCTGACATGACTGAGAGTGTGCTAGGATCCTGCTAACCAGGACCTTGCACCAGTGTTCTTTCCATAAAAATGTACCATTGTTTCCACAATTGGCACACCTCTGGCACACAGATAAGTCCCTTGTAAAAGGTACCAGTGGTACCAAGGGCCCTGTGACCAGGAAAGGTCCCTAAGGGCTGCAGCATGTGTTGTGCCACCCTGAGACCCCTCACCTAACACATGCACACTGCCATTGCAGACTGTGTGTGTTGATGGGAAGAAAAAGGCAAAGTCGACATGGCATCCCCCTCAGGGTGCCATGCACGCAAAACACTGCCTGTGGCATAGGTGTAGGAAAGTACCATCTTGCCTGGTATGTTACCCCCATTTTTACTTGTGTGTCAGTTTGTTTTTGCCTGTGTCACAGGGATCCTGCTAACCAGGACCCCAGTGCTCATAGTTTGTGGCCTAACTGTGTTCCCTGTGTGGTGCCTAACTGTATCACTGAGGGTCTGCTAACCAGAACCTCAGTGTTTATGCTCTCTCTACTTTTACAATTTTCACTGCAGGCTAGTGACTATTATCACCAATTCTGATTGGCACACTGGAACAACCTTATAATGCCTTAGTATATGATACCTAGGTACCCAGGGTATTGGGGTTCCAGGAGATCCCTATGGGCTGCAGCATTTCTTTTGCCACCCATAGGGAGCTCGGGCAATTCTTACACAAGACTGCCACTGCAGCCTGAGTGAAATAACATCCATGTTATTTCACAGCCAATTTACACTGCACTTAAGTAACTTATAAGTCACCTATATGTCTAACCCTCACTTGGTAAAGGTTAGGTGCAAAGTTACTTAGTGTGAGGGCACCCTGGCACTAGCCAAGGTGCTCCCACATCGTTCAGGGCAATTTCCCCGGACTTTGTGAGTGCGGGGACACCATTACACGCGTGCACTACACATAGGTCAATACCTATGTGTAGCTTCACAATGGTAACTCCGAACATGGCCATGTAACATGTCTAAGATCATGGAATTGTCCCCCCATGCCAAATCTGGTATTGGGGTGTCAATCCCATGCATCCCAGGGGCTCCAGCATGGACCCGGGTACTGCCAAACCAGCTCTCTGGGGTTTTCTCTGCAGCTACCGCTGCTGCCAACCCTCAGACAGGTTTCTGCCTCCCTGGGGCCTGGGCAGCCCAGTCCCAGGAAGGCAGAACTAAGGACTTCCTCTGAGAGAGGGTGTTACACCCTCTCCCATTGGAAATAGGTGTTAAAGGCCTGAGAGGAGTAGCCTCCCCCAGCCTCTGGAAATGCTTTGAAGGGCACATTTGGTGCCCATTTCTGCATAAACCAGTCTACATCGGCTCAGGGATCCCCCAGCCCCTGCTCTGGTATGAAACTGGACAAAGGAAAGGGGAGTGACCACTCCCCTGTCCATCACCCCCCCAGGGGTGGTGCCCAGAGCTCCTCCAGTGTGCCCCAGACCTCTGCCATCTTGAATGCAGAGGTGTGAGGGCACAATGGAGACCTCTGAGTGGCCAGTGCCAGCAGGTGATGTCAGAGACCCCTCCTGATAGGCTCTTACCTGGTTAGGAAGCCAATCCTTCTCTGATGGCTATTTAGGGTCTCTCTTCTGGGTTTCTCCTCAGCTAACGAATGCAAGAGCTCACCAGAGTTCCTCTGTACTTCTCTCTTCGACTTCTGCCAAGGATCGACCGCTGACTGCTCCAGGACGCCTGCAAAACCGCAACAAAGTAGCGAGAAGACCACCAGCAACATTGTAGCACCTCATCCTGCTGGCTTTCTTGACTGGTCCTGGTGGTGCATGCTCTGAGGGCTGTCTGCCTTCACCCTGCTCTGGAAGCCAAGAAGAAATCTCCCGTGGGTCGACAGAATCTCCCCCCTGCTACCGCAAGCACCAAACCTCTGCATCACTGGTCCTCTGGGTCCCCTCTCATCTTGACGAGCATGGTCCCTGGAACACAGGAGCTGGATCCAAGTGACCCCGACAATACAGTGGTCCTTCTGTCCTTCTGTCCAAATTTGGTTGAGGTAAGTCCTTGCCTCCCACGCCAGGCAGTAATCCTGTGTACTGCATGATCGGCAGCTGCTAGGGCTTCTGTGCACTTTTGCAAGGATTCCTTCGTGCACAGCACTGCCGAGGTCCCCAGCACTCCGTCCTGCATTGCTCAACTCAGCGAGTTGACCACCGACTTCGTGGGACCCTCTTTTGTTGTGCTGAGATGTCCGCCGTGCTCAGATTTCTTGAATGCCTGTTCAAGTGCTTCTGCAGGTGCTGCCTGCTTCTGCGTGGGCTATCTCTGTTGCTGAGTACGCCCTCTGTCTCCTTCTCCAAGGGGCGATCTCCTGGCCCTTCCTGGGCCTGGGCAGCACCCATAATCTTCATCCATGACCCTTTGAGCTAGCAAAGCTTGTTTGCGGTCTTTCTGTGTGGAAACAACTCTGCATCCTCCAGCACACTGTGGGACATCTTCTGACCAAAGAAGAAGGTCCTGGCACCTTCTGTTGTTGCAGAATCTTTGGCTTATTCCACCCTGAGGCAGACCTTTTGCACCTTCATCTGGGGTTTAGTGGGCTCCTGCCCCCCCCTGGACACTTGCGTGACTCTTGGACTTGGTCCCCTTCCTTTGCAGGTCATCAGGTCCAGGAAACCATCTTCAGTGCTTTCCAGTCAGTTGTTGCCTTTGCAGAATCCCCTATTTCGACTTTACGGTCTTTCTGGGGTAGTAGGATAAATTACTCCTACTTTTCAGGGTCTTGGGGTGGGGTATCTTGGACACCCTTAGTGTTTTCACGCCCAGTGACCCTCTACACACTACACTAGGCCTGGGTTCCGTTCGTGGTTCGCATTCCACTTTTGGAGTATACGGTTTGTGTTGCCCCTAGGCCTATTGTCTCCTATTGCATTCTATTGTGCTCTACAGTGTTTTACTTAGCTGATTTTGGTCTGTGTGTATATTTTGTGTATATTACTTACCTCCTGAGGAGTATATCCTCTGAGATACGTTTGCCGTATTGTCACTAAAATAAAGTACCTTTATTTTTAGTAACTGAGTATTGTGTTTCTTGTGATATAGTGCTATATGATATAAGTGGTATAGTAGGAGCTTTGCATGTCTACTAGTTCAGCCTAAGCTGCTCTGCTATAGCTACCTCTATCAGTCTAAGAACACCACTAATCTACTAATAAGGGATAACTGGATCTGGCACAAGGTGTAAGTACCACTAGGTGCCCACTATAAGCCAGGACAGCCTCCTACACTCCTGTTTTCACAAACTCTGACTTCTCTGGAAGATCTACAAATGGATCCCAAAGGACTGCCTCAGAACAGTATCCTATGCCCTGGATACCAGCAGACTCCACTATAGCAATGCCCTCTATGCCAGCACAACCCAAAAGAACCTGAAGAAACTGCAGCACATCCAAAACGCCTCTGCCAGACTCCTGGACTTTCCTGACCACGAACACATGTCCAGTCACCTAAGAGACCTCCACTGACTTCCTATTGAGAAAAGAATTAACTTTAAACTCTTCAGCCACACATACAAGGCCCTCCACGACTTAGGACCCTCCTACCTCAACCACTGCATCACCTTCTCTTCTCCACTCAACAAGCACTAGCCACCGTACCCTGCATAAGGAAGAACTCGGCTGTTGGAAGATCCTTTGCTACCTTGCAGACAAAGAGCTGGAACACCGTGCCCCTGCACCTCAGGCAGTCACCATCACTACCTCAATTCAGGAAGGACCTTAAACTTAAAGCCTGGCACTTCAATTGAAGCTCAGAGGATAAACCCCCTCGGCGGCTTGAGACCCTTACGGGTGAGTAGTTGAGCTATATAAATCCTGATTTGATTTGATATTATGGTAGTGTATTACATCTATAATTTTGGCCAGCAGTTGCAGCCAGCCTAGGAAGGATATCTCCACCCTGGCTGTTCATATGCGTCGGCCACTAGAGGAATCAGAGTTCATTAGCTGTTTGGGGAGTGATAGATTGAATAGGGCCATGCTACCAATTGAGTCAGATTCAGAGCCACTCTATTGCAATGAGCTGGAGCTATTTGCGTTTGCATTAGTCCGGAGTTGGGAAGCCGATCTAAGCGCCTCCAGTTGACCCAACAGTGCCTGTTGTGGAGAGGGTGTAGCTTCCCGGGTTGTGCTTGGGTTGGCAGCCGGGCGATGATGGTGTCTTCCTCTCTGTTGTTTGGGGCTCTTGTGCTCTGGTTTGCCAAGGTTCAGGACATTTTGGTCCAGCCATTTCTATGCTGTATCAGGGGAGTTAAAGAAGAGAGCCTGTTTGTTGTGCAAAACCCTGAGTTTTGCAGGGAAAAGCAGAGCATATGATAGACCAGCCAATTTCAGGTCCCGCTTTATTTTTTGGAATGATGAGCATCTCCGTTGTACCAGCATTGTATTCTCAGGAAACAGTGAGATCCTCGCATTGTTTAGTAGTATGGGAGATTTCTCACAGGCTGCTTTGAGAAGTACATCATGATCTTTATAGTTGAAGATTTTGGCCACCAGAAGTCTGGGAGGTGCTTCCAGGATAGATTTGTTATTGGGAACTCGATGGTCCCTCACAACCACAAATATCTCTGAGAGTCCGGTGCTACTGCTGGCTTGAGCCAATTTTCAATGCATTGTGTCAGCATTAGGTCCTCTGTCCTCTCCCCCGCTCTGGTAGATTTATAATTTGAATATTATTACTGCAAGAGTGACCTTCGACATCATCTGCCTGCTCTTGCAGAAGTGCGATTTGGCGCTTTAGTTTAGTGATCTGTCTGGCATGGTCTTTTTTAGCAGGTCCCAGGATGCAGATAGTGGCTTTGTTTGACTTGACTCTTTCTGCTAGTTTGCAGTGTTCATCTTTAAGAAGTAGTGATAGGTCAGTGATAATCACTCCCAGCCTCTGTTCGACATCAAGTCTGGGGTCTCTTATTTCCTGTAGGATAACGTCGAGCTTGTCCAGAGGCGGCGCGTGGCCCGTGGGAGGAAGCAGGATACTGGCATATGGGTTAAAGAGTCCTCTGAGGGTGGGGAGTAGGAGCGCGGCCAAGAGCCCCAGGCCCCGGTTTTGGATTTAGTTCTTCCCATTCCAGTAGCAGGCCAGACCAATGCACCCCCAATATGCAGTTCCAGGGGAGTGTTGTGGCTCTGGGGAAGGGAGGGTTCTGTCTGGCACTGCCTGACACCACACACAGTGGGCGATTTTGAAGTGCTGGTATTGCAGTTCACCCCCTCATGCACTTTCCTATTGCCCATTGTTCAAGGTTTTCAGACCAGATGTGACAGTTTGTAGGGGGGAATTGTTCATGTGTGGTGTACTACTGATTAACCCTTGCTCGCCTGGTCTTGGTGATATAACTTAGGGGAGGGCGTTTAGTCTGGATAGCGAGGCAGCTCGTGGGTGCTCTTAAGGTCACTGCAGGACCACTAATTGTTAGGGCCATGTGGCAGTGCATTCCTAGCCCGTACCTAAAGTCTCTGCAGCACTTAGGCCTCTCAAGTGGCACTTCAATTGGCTGCCTTGTGTCAGGAGAACGATCCAGAGAGTCCCCGCCGCGGCATCCCGTAGCCAGACGCGTCGCAATGAATTTGAGTGTTCTTTTAGTTTAAAATGTTACGTTGTCACTGACATGTTCACCTAACGATTACATCACTTTAGCGTTTGGCTTTTTCAGTGAACATGGGGTTTGACTTACAATAAGTGTACTTACCTTGCCAGGTGAAGCCGAAGTGTGGTAAAGGCATTGCGCAGTAAAAAGGATTGTATGGTAAAGGATGCATGGTAAAGGCATGCGCTGTAAAAGCATTGCATGGTATAGGATGCATGGTAAAGGCATGTGCTCTAAAAGCATTGCATGGTAGAGGATGCGTGGTAGAGGATGCGTGATAGAGGATGCGTGGTAGAGGATGCGTGGTAGAGGATGCGTGGTAGGGGATGCGTGGTAAAGGCATGCATGGTAAAGGCATGCATGGTAAAGGATGCATGGTAACAGATGCATGGTAACAGATGCATGGTACAGGATGCATGGTACAGGATGCATGGTAAAGGCATGCTCTGTAAAAGCATTGCATGGTAAAGGATGCATGGTAAAGGAATGCGCTGTAGATGCATTGCATGGTATAGGATGCATGGTAAAGGATGCATGGTAAATGCATGCGCTGTAAAATCATTGCATGGTAAAGGATGCATGGTAAAGGCATGCGCTGTAGAAACATTGCATGGTATAGGATGCATGGTAAAGGCATGCGCTGTAAAAGCATTGTATGGTAAAGGATGCATGGTAAAGGCATGCGCTGTAAAAGCATTGCATGGTAAAGGATGCATGGTAAAGGCATGTGCTCTAAAAGCATTGCATGGTAAAGGATGCATTGTAAAGGCATGTGCTCTAAAAGCATTGCATGGTAAAGGCATGCGTTGTGAAAGCATTGCATGGTAAAGGATGCATGGTAAAGGATGCATGGTAAAGGCATGTGCTCTAAAAGCATTGCATGGTAAAGGCATGTGCTCTAAAAGCATTGCATGGTAAAGGATGCATGGTGAAGGCATTGCGCGGTAAAAGCATTGCATGGTAAAGGACGGTAATGGATGCATGGTAAAGGATGCATGATAAAGTCATGTGCTCCAAAAGCATTGCATGGTAAAGGATGCATGGTAAAGGCATGCGCTGTAAAAGCATTGCATGAAAATGGATGCATGGTAAAGGGTGCATGGTAAAGGCATGTGCTCTAAAAGCATTGCATGGTAATGGACGCATGTGTAAAGGATGCATGTGTAAAGGATGCATGGTAAAGGCATGCGCTGTAGAAGCATTGCATGATATAGGATGCATGGTAAAGGCATGCGCTGCAAAAGCATTGCATTGTAAAGGATGCATGGTAAAGGCATGCGCTGTAGACGCATTGCATGATATAGGATGCATGGTAAAGGCATGCGCTGCAAAAGCATTGCATGGTAAAGGATGCATGGTAAAGGATGCACGGTAAAGGCATGCGCTGTAGAAGCATTGTATGGTATATGATGCATGGTAAAGGCATGCGCTGTAGAAGCATTGTATGGTATATGATGCATGGTAAAGGCATGCACTGTAGAAGCATTGCATGGTATAGGATGCATGGTAAAGGCATGCGCTGTAGAAGCATTGCATGGTATATGATGCATGGTAAAGGCATGCACTGTAGAAGCATTGCATGGTATAGGATGCATGGTAAAGGCATGCGCTGTAGAAGCATTGCATGGTATAGGATGCATGGTAAAGGCATGCGCTGTAAAAGCATTGCATGTGTAAAGGATGCATGGTAAAGGATGCATGGTAAATGCATGCGCTGTAAAATCATACAGCCCTTCAGAACAGGCCCCTACTCTTTAAAGAGGTCGCTGTGCGCCCTCTGTGTACCGCAGACTCAGCACGGTGCCTTCATGCGGTCGGGCGGCGGGAAGAGCAGGTGACGGGCTTCTAGCACGGGTGAAACAAGGTCCGGTGTTGTGTCTCGGCCACAGCAGATGAAGAATTCCGCTGCTGACCACAACCGCAGTGACTCCGCTCCCGGCGCTCCCCAGACCGCGCAGTGCCCTCCCCACCCAAGAATGCAGACTCCGACATAAAAGGCGACACCTGCAGGAGGAGCAAATAGAGAGACAGAGAAGAGGGGGAGAGGGAAGGAGAGAACTGAGGGAGCAAGGCAGAATTTAGCCAGAAAGAGAGAGGGGGACAGTAAAAGAACGAGGATAAGAAGGGACAGAGTGAAGAGTGGCAAAAAGGGGGACAGAGAGAAAAAGTGCGAGAGTGAGAGCAAAAAAGAAAGATAAAAAGAGGCAGAGAGGAAAAATATACAGGAGAGGGGGAAAGAGCGGGGAGAGAGAGAGGAGAAGATAAGGAACGAAAGATAGAGAAGGGGCAGAGAGGGAGAGAGAGCGAGGGACAGGAGAGAGAGAGAGGGAGAAAGAGAGGGTGGCGGAGAGAAGGTGAGAGAGGGAAGCTGAGAGCTGGTAGAGATAAAGACAAAGATAGGAAGAAAGATTAGAAAAGAGAGGAAAAGAAGAGAGGACGAGAGAGACCAAGAAAGGGAGAGAGGAGGGACGCAAGAGTGAGACAGACCGACAGAGAAGAAGATAGAGCAGGGGAGAGGAAACATAAAAGAGATTGAGAGACACGGAGAAAGAGAGTGCAAGAGACAGCCAGAGAGAGGAAAGTACAACAGCGCACAATGCCCCCCACTCCCATCAGTCTGAGAGAGGACCAATGGGAAGGCTCTAAGCCAGGGAAGTTTTTCCAGAGAGGGCGCTTGTTGAAGATTGATGAGATAGAGAAGGCCATGGCAAGGAAGGAATATGCTGATGACGTCAGGGATGGAGAGTCCAGCCTGAGCATGCTCCGCATCATCAGAGCCCAGAAGGATAATCCCATCATGCACTGCATGATGAAGACCCCAGCCCGCCTCGAGGTCTCCAGGCTGCAGCATGTCACTGGGAGGGACGGCTTCCAAGGGATCTTCAATGATGGAAGTTTTAAAGGAAAGCCAAAAAAGATATCGGAAAACAACACTGAAGAATGGAGGTGCTTTTCATGGTGGAGCGTTGCTGTCCCCCGGGACACCATTAGTTCCATCAGACGAGTCGGCTTCGAGGAGCTTCCCTGCATTAGTGAGCAGGTGTCTTTGATGAAGATGAGGATATACAACCAGTTCGCCAACTCCCCTGTCTTCAAGGATGGATCCCGCTATGGGAACTTCAAGTTTTCCTTCTCGGTGGAGGATCTGGTCACCGCGTACCAGGACCAGCACTGCAGTGGTGGACCGGCGGTGTTTCGGATCCTCGGTACCTGGACCTACCAGCAGGAGATACTCCATACCGTCCTGGTCCATGGACCACAGTATGATCACTTGTTCCAAGATCTGCCTGAGATCACACGTGACACTCAACAGTCGGTCTACCAGAGAGAGGATGGTGTCTTCATGTTCAACCTAGAGTCCACCAGCATCACATTCACTCTGCGCCTCGATAGCCAGGGACATGTGGAAGGGCTCACAGGGAGCAGACGATCACAGTGTGTCTGGAACAACCCCAGCTTCGCCTTCTTCCTCCCTGAGGGGGGACCTCTCAAGCTGGACATATCCAGGGAGAACCTAGGTGCCTGCAAGGACGTAAAGCCTGTCATGCAAAGCAGAGGGGACCGAGTGCCTGTCAAAGAGGCGACAAAACTCATCCAGAGCCACTTCCAAGCGCGAGATGGTTCCCAAGGGATCAAAAATGGAATTTCAACCCTCCCAGGTAAGTGCACGGTCTGGTACCGGCATGCCACTCGTTGGCTTCAGTCCTGTATACAGGGAAACACAGATATTACACACCGTGACCAGGAGTGCAAGGCAGACCAGGTGAGAGGGGGTGAGTACAAGAGGAACCGGGTATTATATGCAGGTGTGAGTGCAAGAGGCCAGGTATTATATACAAGTGTGAGTGAGTGAGTGCAAGAGGCCAGGTATTATATACAGGTGTGAGGGAGGGAGTGCAGGTAATATATACAGGTGTGAGTGCAAGAGGCCAGGTATTATATGCAGGCGTGAGGGAGTGAGTGCAAGAGGAACCAGGTATTATATACAGGTGTGGGGGAGTGAGTGCAAGATGCCAGGTATTATATACAGGTGTAGGGGTGTGAGTGCAAGAGGCCAGGTATTATATACTGGTGTGGGGGTGTGAGTGCAAGAGGAACCGGGTATTATATACAGGTGTGAGTGCAAGAGGCCAGGTATTATATACTGGTGTGGGGGTGTGAGTGCAAGAGGCCAGGTATTAATACAGGTGTGGAGGTGTGAGTGCAAGAGGCCAGGTATTATATACAGGTGTGAGGGAGGGAGTGCAAGAGGCCAGGTATTATATAGAGGTGTGTGGGTGTGAGTGCAAGAGGCCAGGTATTATATACAGGTGTGAGGGAGGGAGTGCAGGTAATATATACAGGTGTGAGTGCAAGAGGCCAGGTATTATATACAGGTGTGAGTGCAAGAGGCCAGGTATTATATGCAGACGTGAGGGAGTGAGTGCAAGAGGAAGCAGGTATTATATAAAGGTGTGGGGGAGTGAGTGCAAGAGGAACCGGGTATTATATGCAGGTGTGAGTGCAAGAGGCCAGGTATTAATACAGGTGTGGAGGTGTGAGTGCAAGAGGCCAGGTATTATATACAGGTGTGAGGGAGTGAGTGCAAGAGGAACCAGGTATCATATACAGGTGTGAGTGCAAGTGGCCAGGTATTATATGCAGGCGTGAGGGAGTGAGTGCAAGAGGAACCCGGGTATTATATACAGGTGTGAGGGAGGGAGTGCAAGAGGCCAGGTATTATATACAGGTGTGAGGGAGGGAGTGCAAGAGGCCAGGTATTATATACAGGTGTGTGGGAGGGAGTGCAAGTGACCAGGTATTGTATACAAGTGAGAGGGGGTGAGTGAAAGAGGAACCAGTTATTGTATACAGGTGAGAGGGAGTGAGTGCAAGAAGCCAGGTATTATATACAGGTGTGAGTGCACGAGGCCAGGTATTATATACAGGTGTGGGGAGTGAGTGCAAGAGGAACCGGGTATTATATACAGGTGTGAGTGCAAGAGGCCAGGTATTATATGCAGACGTGAGGGAGTGAGTGCAAGAGGAAGCAGGTATTATATACAGGTGTGGGGGAGTGAGTGCAAGAGGAACCGGGTATTATATACAGGTGTGAGTGCAAGAGGCCAGGTATTATATGCAGACGTGAGGGAGTGAGTGCAAGAGGAAGCAGGTATTATATACAGGTGTGAGGGAGTGAGTGCAAGAGGAACCAGGTATTATCTACAGGTGTAAGTGGAAGAGGCCGGCTATTAATACAGGTGTGGAGGTGTGAGTGCAAGAGGCCAGGTATTATATACAGGTGTGAGGGAGGGAGTGCAGGTAATATATACAGGTGTGAGTGCAAGAGGCCAGATATTTTTATGCAGGTGTGAGGGAGGGAGTGCAGGTAATATATACAGGTGTGAGTGCAAGAGGCCAGGTTCTATATGCAGGCGTGAGGGAGTGAGTGCAAGAGGAACCAGGTATTATATACAGGTGTGGGGAGTGAGTGCAAGAGGCCAGGTATTATATACAGGTGTGAGTGAGTGAGCGCAAGAGGCCAGGTATTATATACAGGTGTGGGGGGGTGAGTGCAAGAGGCCAGGTATTATATACAGGTGTGAGTGAGTGAGTGCAAGAGGCCAGGTATTATATACAGGTGTGGGGGAGTGAGTGCAAGAGGAACCAGGTATTATATACAGGTGTGAGTGCAAGTGGCCAGGTATTATATGCAGGCGTGAGGGAGTGAGTGCAAGAGGAACCGGGTATTATATACAGGTGTGAGGGAGGGAGTGCAAGAGGCCAGGTATTATATACAGGTGTGAGGGAGGGAGTGCAAGAGGCCAGGTATTATATACAGGTGTGTGGGAGGGAGTGCAAGTGACCAGGTATTGTATACAAGTGAGAGGGGGTGAGTGAAAGAGGAACCAGCTATTGTATACAGGTGAGAGGGAGTGAGTGCAAGAAGCCAGGTATTATATACAGGTGTGAGTGCACAAGGCCAGGTATTGTATACAGGTGTGAGGGAGGGAGTGCAAGTGGCCAGGTATTGTATACAAGTGAGAGGGGGTGAGTGAAAGAGGAACCAGCTATTGTATACAGGTGAGAGGGAGTGAGTGCAAGAGGCCAGGTATTATATACAGATGTGAGTGCAAGAGGCCAGGTATTATATACAGGTGTGAGGGAGGGAGTGCAAGAGGACAGGTATTATATACAGGTGTGAGGGAGGGAGTGCAAGTGGCCAGGTATTGTATACAAGTGAGAGGGGGTGAGTGAAAGAGGAACCAGCTATTGTATACAGGTGAGAGGGAGTGAGTGCAAGAGGCCAGGTATTATATAAAGGTGCGAGTGCAAGAGGCCAGGTATCATATACAGGTGTGTGTGCATGAGTGCAAGAGGCCAGGTATCATATGCAGGTGTGAGGGCGTGAGTGAAAGAGGCTAGGTATTACGTACAGGTGAAGAGAGAATGAGTGCAATAGAGAACAGATTTTATGTACAGGGGAACAGGTGCAATAGAGACCAGGAAATATGTACAGGTAAAGAGGGAATGAGTACACCTGAGACCAGGTAGTATGTACAGGTGAAGAGGGAATGTGTGCAACACAGACCAGGTATTATGTACATGTGAAGAGGCAATGAGTACACCTGAGACCAGATATTATGTACAGGTGAAGAGGGAATGAGTGCAATAGAGACCATGTATTATGTACAGGTGAAGAGGGGATGGGTGCAGTAGATACCAGGTATTATGTACAGGTGAAGAGGAATGAGTACAACTGAGACCAGGTATTATGTACAGGTGAAGAGGGGATGGCTGCAGTAGAGACTATGTATTATATACAGGTGAAGAGGAATGAGTACAACTGAGACCAGGTATTATGTACAGGTGAAGAGGAATGAGTACAACTGAAACCAGGTATTATGTACAATTGAAGAGAGAATGAGTACAAGAGACCAGATATTATGTACAGGTGAAAAGGGAATGAGTACAACTGAGACAAGGTTTTATGTACAGGTAAAGAGGGAATGAGAACGTCCAAAACTAGGTATTATGTACAGATGAAGAAAGAATGAGTGCAACAGAGACCAGGTATTATGTACGGGTGAAAAGGGAATGAGTACAACTGAGACCAGGTATTATGTACAGGTGAAGAGGGAATGAGTATACCTGGGACCAGGTATTATGTACAGGTGAAGAGGGAATGAGGGCAATAGAGACCAGGTATTGTGTACAGGTGAAGAGGGAATGGGTGCAAGAGACTAGGTATTATATACAGGCCGGTGAAGAGGGAATGACTGTGACTGTGATCAGGTATTATGTACAAGTGAAGAGGGAATGAGTGTGACTTCGACCAGGTATTGTGTACAGGTGAAGAGGGCATGAGTACACCTCTGACAGGTATTATGTACAGGTGAAGAGGGAATGAGGGCAATAGAGACCAGGTATTGTGTACAGGTGAGGAGGGAATGAGTGTGACTGAGACCAGGTATTATGTACAAGTGAAGAGGGAATGAGTGTGACTGAGACCAGGTATTGTGTACAGGTGAAGAGGGCATGAGTACACCTCAGACCAGGTATTATGTATAGGTGAACAGGGAAAGAGTGCAACACAGACCAGGTGTTATGTACAGGTGAAGATGGAATGATTACAACTGAGATGAGGTATTATGTACAGGTGAAGAAGGAATGAGTACACCTGAGAAAAGGTATTATGTATAGGTGAAGAGGGAATGAGTACAACTGAGACTAGGTATTATGTATAGGTGAAGAGGGAATGATTACAACTGAGACCAGGTATTATGTACAGGTGAAGAGGGAATGAGTACACCTGAGACCAGGTATTATGTACAGGTGAAGAGGAATGAGTACAACTGAGACTAGGTATTATGTACAGGTGAAGAGGGAATGAGTACACCTGAGACCAGGTATTATGTACAGGTGAAGAGGGAATGAGTACAACAGACGCCAGGTATTATGTACAGGTGAAGAGGGAATGAGTACAACAGACGCCAGGTATTATGTACAGGTGAAGATGGAATGAGTACAACAGACACCAGGTATTATGTACAGGTGAAGAGGGAATGAGTGCAATAGAGACCATCTATTATGTACAGGTGAAGAGAGAATGAGTGCGACTGAGACCAGGTATTATCTACAGGTGAAGAGGGAATGAGTGCCACAGAGGTACTCCCTATGCTACTAAAAGAACCAGGTGCTAGCGGGGTGTTCAGATTTGTCTTGGTATCACAGAGGCCACAGAGCAGCCAAATAGATTTGGAATCAGAAGTACCAGGAGCATTTGTGACCCCCATCCCTCCGGAATGCGCCCCACGTGCTCAGCCCTGAAGCATCCCGCATTCTTGAATGTGCTGAGGTTATGTAGGAGACTCAGATCAGCGCCTAGAAGCGCGATGGAAAGAGAGGAAGAGAGAAGGAAAGAAAAGAAAAAAATAGTGAAAGAAGGCAGCAATGAAAAAGGAAAAGGTAAGACAGAAAAGAAGGAATGGGTGAATGATAGAAAGAAAGAACACAGCAGAATTTCAAACGGATACAATCTAGTGTGCTGTGAAATAGCAAGAGAGAAAAGCAGAACACTCCAAAAGGAATTTACAACAGCATTGGTAGGAGACGGGACTGATACAGATGGAACATGCATCAGAAGGGTCTGCTATCACATCAGGCTCTAAACACAAAGGCAACACTAAAGGAATTATAAAGTGAAAACAAAAACACTGGCACTGAAGGGCGCTAGCTTTTGTGCAGACGTGAATCATGTGAAAGAGCAAAATGCAGTCGCTCGGAGTGTAGTTAGCCCGTGGCTGGAGGAGGCTGATTCATGCTATGGTGGGCGGAATCAAAATGTGACTGACACAGCAACAGACCAATGGGTGAAGAGAGCTGGCTGAGAGTCCCTAGTGTCAGTAAATTATGTGCATTTTAGTAAAATGATAAGGTCTCGGCTAATGCCAGACCTAATAAATGGAGACGAAAGAGACAGAACGACTAGAGACAGGAGGGCTCAATGCTGTGAGCAGGAGGGCAGTCTCTTGCTAAACACGGAGGGGGTGCTGTGTGAGGAGCACAGTTTGATGTGTTTACAGCTCCGCATGGATTCCGGCTCCTGGTCAACAAGAGCCAGGCCCCTGCCACTGACCATGTCCAAAAGTCTACCTGTGACAGGGACAAGTGTCTCATCTTCATATGAGGACAACTTTAACATTTTTTCTGGTATTTCACAGGGGACAACTCTCTGGAGATGCGGAGTCCCAAAAGAAGACGCCAGTTAGACGACCATCATAGCGCCTAGAACTGCAAGACAGCAAACAAGAAGCTGTTCATATCATTTGATTCTCATAAAAATACAAAATATGTGCCTCCTAGAAAGAGTCATGAATCATAATGAATCTTAGCTGACCTCTGAGTAATCAATGAAAGCAACTCGATTAAATCAAGAAATCAAATATAAAGTGTTTTCTATAATAATTGTGCATTTATTTGCCGGCAATCATTGTACTGTAGAGTGCAATAAAACAAGCATGTCTAAAAGCAAATAATTAAGGCTGTGATTGGCTGAACATTAACAATATGTGAAAACGACGACGGTTGGCCCCCGTGAAAGTGATTCAATGAGAGACACCGGAAGTCGTTTCCCATCATGTTTTGGGGCTGAACAAGGGATGTCACCTTGGTTTGACTGCTAATGAAAATTCTCATTTGACAATGGTGATGTTTTCCCTTTCCTATTGTATTGAACTGAACACAATAAATAACTTTTTAACACTACTCCAAAATAAAACATGCATAATTACCCCAGAGGCCTGAAAAATCAGTTTTTTCCAAACTTTCCCTGCGCTGTGCAGTTAAAATGACACGTTAAATTAAAAATGGTCACTTTTTTCTAGCAGAATCTCACAAAACCCGAGTGGAGCTTTCATGGCCACCTGGTATCTCGGTTAATGTCCATCACACAAGGGGACCTGTCCAGCAGCCTTAATGTCCCGTCCTTTTATATTAATTTATGGTGGGAGTTCTGCACGTGCCACACTCCAAATCAGGTCCTGATGGGTGTTTTAGGATCTGTTTTTACACCTGTGTCAACGTGTAGGCACCTGTAGGAAGATGGCCTGGTGTGTGGTGGGTACCTATTGGACTTACACCTTATACCAGGCCCAGGTATCCCCTCTTACTGAAGTGTAGGCAGTGTCTAGAAGCCAGGCTCTCTAGAAGTAGCTGTGGATGAGCAGCCAAGACTTATCTAGGAAACATGCAAAACTCATGGAATACCACTGAAGTCACACAGAACTCACACACATGAAAGAAAACACTCAGTGTTACAAAAATAAAGGTACTTTATTTTTGGAACATATCACCACAAAATACTAGACAAGTAGCCTACCCTTAGCAACCAGAAATAGGCATAGAAAAGGTTAGAAAACAGTGCAAATAGCAATAACCAATAGTGACCCGAGGGGGAGCACAAACCATATAGTAAAAAATGGAATGCGAACATGGTACCCCCACCTAGGTAAGTAAAATATATAGAGGGGAGCTGGGAGTACTAGCAAACCACAGAGGTAAGTAACACAGTAGCCACCAGCGACCAGGAATACAGGAGTAAAACACAGGGGCCCATATTTATACTTTTTGAAGCAAAACTGCGGCGACGCAGTTTTGCGTAAAAAATATTACCGCCAGCTAATCTGTGCACCGTGCGGGCGTCAGATTTATACTTTGACGCACGACGGCGCAAACCACAGGTGTGAGTCATTTTCTTTGACGCACACCGCAGCGTCACGTCGTAAATGAAAACGACGTTAACACAACGGAAATGACTGTGAGCCGATTTATGACACCGCAAACCGGATATGTGGCTTTTTTTGACGCAATAGCGTCAAAATTCTCCACAAACACAGTCATTCAGCAGAGGAGAGCCAAAATGGATCCCAGGTGCCTGTACAGACCCCAGGAATATGACAACAGACCAGGAACCAGCCAGGAGGACCCACACAAGACCCACGACAGGGAGAAGAAGAAAAGAAAGTGTCGCTTCAGTGCAGAGGAGCAGGACATTCTGGTGAAAGAGGTGACGGAACACCAGCACCAACTGTTTGTCACCTCAAAGTTGCCAATCAGTAGGAGAGAGGCAATATGGCAACAAATTGTTGACAAGATTAACAGTGTGGCAGAAGTATGCAGAACAGTCATCGAGTGCAAGAAATGCTGGCGTGACTGCAAGCGCAGGACCAAGAAAAGATGGCCGGGAACAGGAAGGCAGCACTGCAGACTGGAGGTGGGAGTCCAGCACCGCAAGAGCCCCTGGACCACATGGAGGAGATGGTCGCAGCCGTCATCCCGGAGGAGATCGTCACAGGGATTCAGGGATTCAAGGACAGGACAGCGCAGACTCCCAGGAGACAACGCACATGCAGGGTAAGTCGCATGGGGAATTAAAATGCACTAATGTTAACTGCAACTGGGGGGGAATACCTACTACACAATGCATGTAAGTCATCATATACATGGAGTGGCATGGGTAAAGGGGCACGGCACGGGGGCATGGCCCGTTCAGAGAAAACCTGGGGCACAGCATTACACAACACCAACAACCTTTCCATGGGGGGTATGCTGCCATGCCAACGATGTTGCAAAGGTAAAGCCACGCCAGGAGGGAAGGGCACAACATCAAACTGACAACCCATCACACGTCAGCCACTATACTCCCTACATTAACTAGGGCCCAATTAACAACCTCTAGCCATACCGACAACTGGAATGTAACATTGACAACAGTTGCCACTACCACCTCCGCTGTGTGTGCTGGTCAAGTAGCCAATGGTAGTAATGTCCCCATGGATCATACACACCCAAATTAGAGGGTTTAGGATGACAACGTTAACAATCCCCTGAAACAAGACAAATGTTCCAGTCCTGTCAAATGTGAATGCCCATAGTGGCTGCAAACATCAGCCAATGTCATCAACATTAGGAGGTACACAGCACTAAGGTCACACCCATGCTGCATATGTCAGGGTCCATCCTGTGCCTGGGTCACAATGCAACATCCCAAATGTCATACTGCTCAGACAACAGTATTGAGGGGGAGGACACATGTAACTGGTCACTGAAATACATCTGCACAGTCAGAGGAGGAAATAGGACACTGCTATGACTATCAGGGCAATCCGATTTACCACACATTCCCTAACATCAGCTGTACACATTACCAATGCTGACATCCATAGTGTGCCATAACAATGCTATGCATGGTATACGCTACATTTCAACTACATATAGGTGGATGTGAAAGATCAGAGACTGGGGCAGGTCCAGATTGTTAAGTGTGCTGCTAGTGCCATCAGAGCACCCACAGCCAGTGAAAGGAATGGAAGTAGGGGGAGGGTTGAGTAGGACAAGAAGGTGGCAATTCACTATTTGGCCAAAACCAACACCTAGAGAAGATGACGCTGACAAGTCCACTAACTGACCACAATATATGTGACATGCAGGTGGGGCATAGGCCTGGGAGAATGCCCATCTGAAAGACTGGATCAATGAACAGGAACCAAGATCACAATGTGAAAATCATCACAAGGCAGGCATGTCACATTACAAATGCCACAACACAGACACACTAATTGTACCCTATTTCAGTGCAGAGGACGATGTATCTCCTCCGGATATGCCTGTCCAGGACTACCCTGATGACATGGATGACGAGCTGACAAACATCAGCCACCAGACCCTCCAAGAGGTCCTTGGAACCCTCCAGACCCCACCTTCAGTCACAAGGAGGAGCACAGAACAAGCAGCCATCGCAGAGGATCCCCCCAACACCCCAATTGTACGATCTGCCAGCTCCAATACAGCACCAGCTTTGAGAGCACTGTAGTCGGAGTGCAGCAGGAGCTGGCCAAGGAGGTGCGGGTGGGGATGCAAACTATGACAGCCAGCCTAGAGGGGGTGCGTTCGTGCATGATGTCAACTGAAGAACAGGCAGCAGCTATGCAAGGGCGAACAACTATCTTGCAGGAAGTAGAAAAAGGCTGAAGGAAATCAGCACAGCTGGAATACAGTTGACCCAACACCTACAACAGCAATCCTGTCATCATGTGCACGAATGCAACATAGAAACCCTCAGGGCCGACCTGGCTGCCTACCATCGTGATGTGGCTGCTATTCTGAAGAACCAGCAGATCCTTCTTGCAGCAGTACTTTCCTTAAGACCCCCACAGGTAGCAGCTACCGGGATGTCTGACTCCACGTCTATACACACTGAGGTGTGTGTTGCCCCTTCACAACCACCATCTCAAAGGGCAGAGGAGGCAACACACACATCAGAAGATGAAGACCAGGAACAGATCACCTTCACACGTAAAAGTACCCAGAAGCACTAGTCCCTGCCACATGGCCACCTATTACCAAGGTCCTGCGCTTTGTAACATGCCAGTCTTGCAACAACTGTACTCAAGCACTGTTCTGCAAACCACTGTCTATCTTGTCAGCCTGCCCAGTGATTGTCTCTCACTAACTCGTTGGCAAATCCTGTCCCTCTGCACTGTCTGACACTTCACCCCAGCATGTCCAATGACATGTCCTTTTGCACTTGTGTAGGATCACAATGGAAGACGTCACTATAATGGACTCACAATCATGGACAATGTACATATAGCACAACAGCACTTTTCAATAAATAGCACTTACACAACCACTTTGTCTCTGTCTAGTGTGACACATCAACCGTGCAGTAGATCACTGAATTTTGCCCCCTGTCAAATGTCATAGATTGTCAATACAACTGTCCTGAAATAATGTGGGCTGATAACTATGCACAGTGGCCTGGATTCTACCATACTCTGCCCTTCCTGAGGGTAATATCTGAGGAAAAGAGAAACTATACACCATCATGCAGTGTTGGGTAGATCAACCGTTCAGCAAGGGATATCTAAACCATAAAATAGTGCCTTCAAAATGTTGCTTCGATGCAAAACTAACACATGTAACATTGCCCACAAATATAAGCGAACAGTCACCAAACTGCACGAATGGAGGTGTATGAGTTTACATCCAAATAAGTGATCATGCTGAACAGTGTAACAAATGATCTATGTGAGTTATGTACACTATACTACAAGAGAGCATACTACCACTCACCTTATAAGGGTTTCCTGGGACATGAGTCTGCAGTCAGACATAACACAGTGTCCCCAATCCTAAATCTGGAAGCCCAGCATGTGACATTGAAAACATACATTACGAAAAAAACATACTTTGGGATCCATAGTAACTGTGATTGGCGATTGCAATGAATGGCCGAATCTTTTCAAGGTAGCTTTGGGGTAGCTGCCAATGTTACAGCTCAGTTGTGATTTGTTAGCAGCATAGGACACAAAATGTAATACAAAAGAAACACTGTACACTCATGCCAAAGCGCTGATCTACAAGCATTTCACACATACTGTAAAGGATTACCTACAGATTTATTAAACAGTAAAAACAGAAGTGAAATTTCAGGGAAAAGCCTTACCTACCCTAATCTACTTTAACTACTCATTACCCACAACAGTCCCTAACTAACCTAAGCTAAACGTACTTGTCACATTTAATGAAACGTTCTAAACATCAACCCTCCCACCCCCCCTTATGAGACGGGACACATGGAGGACAACAGATACTAGCCTAAAAACATACTAACCTATACTAAACAAATATATATATATATATATTTTTTTTATTTAATTCTTTTTTTTATTTATTTTTTTATAAATACACAAGAACCCCAACATTGCCCCCCACCCACACACTTAAAAATAAACAGTAGAAATATTCAGGACTGCCCCACACCCCACCCACTAACACTAACTAAACTAACATCCTATACTAACCAAACACTAAGCCCCCTAAACCCACAAAGTATAAGAACCAGGAAAGAGGAGGGAATCATGTCTGTATATTCAGCTACAGGTTGGCCCTCCGGAGGGTCCTGTTGATTGAACGCACCCGCCGATTCACCTGTCGCACCTCCTGCCGCAGTCGACTCATTTTCCGAAGGACAGGATCCAATTTTCGCTGCATTTGTCCAAAAGCAGCAGGGTCAATGGCTGCAGCTGGGGTGGTCTTGGTGCCAGCCGAGGAAGTATGGGGCTGTGTATTGTCCATGGCTGTGGGCTGCCCTGCAGGTGGTGCTGTGCTTGGGCCTGGAACACTTGCTGTGGATGTTCCGGCAACGGTCCCAGCTGCTGGTGGTGCCACCTGGGTGGTAGTGGTGCTGGTGGTGGTTGTGGTGAGCAAAGAAGGTCCGCCTTGTGGAAATGCCCTCCAGGCTCCAGAGGCTCGTTCATGCCGATATCTTATGGCCATTTTTCGGTACCCAGACTCGACTTGAAGTATATGTTGGTACCTCATTGCCCACAGTTGAAACTCCCTGACCTGGATGGGTGTCACATTAGCAGCTGTGAATACAAATAGAAAATCTAACATTAGGTACTGCATTGTGTGAAATGGCACAAGAAGTAAATCAGACAATACAACTATTGTACTTGTAACAGCTCAAATCATCATACAGATCATTGATTATCCCTGAGGAAGTACATGGCAAGCCAGCCTAAAAAGGTCCTATCACACATAGCACATCCAAACCCTACAAGATGGGTAACAACAGCATGATTTTGGCATCATAGTTCTGCCAGTTGTCAGCTAACAATCATGCTGCACATCCTCCACCACTGCCAGGGCTACAAATGTCATTGTACGGGATAGAAATCTAGGGACACATGATCTGCAAGTTGTAAATGGACTTGCCAGTATAGTACTCATGTGTGAAACATGAGTGTGTATACTAGGTTCAGACAAAAGATTCACTGATTTACATGTCTGTGTACCAAACTTGTATCATCAGTCCTAGGTACACTATTCACAAACCTACGCCTGTGTTTGAGGTTGGGGGGTGGACCAACAACTAATAATTTCTAACAACAAGGACACCCGGGAAGCTTAGGAAAGCTGGACATGTGTTTGGCTCAGCACACATACCACAGGTAAGGAGGATCTCCAAATAGGAGACAGCAAACCCTTGACCAATCCCAGCGCCACTCATGTTTGAAAATGCAGACCTTAGTCAACATCATTTACTACCAGTAAGCCATGACTTACAACAAACACAGAGATGCAAGAACACCCCTGGCCATGAGTTGCATGTACACCTAGGCCATTGCACTCAAGTGCCACATACTTGTAGCACTACGTGTGGAACTACATGCTGCTAGGAAGTTCAACCTACCGTTTAATAAGTACATTAGTGAATAGGGAAGAAGACGTCTGTGGGTAAGCATTTGGCAGCCCCATTCTGTGAGAATGTGGGTCTGACTGGCTGACTAAATCACAAATTTGGTCCGGTGCGACTCTTTCTGATTCAAGTTTATCCACATGACTCATCCCTATTCACATTGCGGTGCCTACAGGACTGACCTAGAATACCTAAATAAGACAATAGGATAAGGATTGGCCAACTCAAAAGATGGTGATAAAATGATATTCCACTCATGGAACAAAACAAAAGATTGGCCAGCGCATCACACTTTGCTATGTGTCCAACACACAGGAGTCCATCACACATCACCAGCAAACATAACACATAACAGACATATCAACACTTACTGGAGTTGTCTGGGTCCTCGAATCGAGCCACCTCACCAACAGTGTAGGGTGCCGGTCCACCTGTAAGGCATGGAAGGGAGAAATGTGCTCAATGTCTGTGCACTGTACAACAATTCCAAAGACAAATACTATGTGTAAGATTACATCAGAAAGTAAAGCCTCTCAGACATGATGATACTGCATCCTACATAGCACGGCTAACATGTACATACCATGGGTCTCCAGTGAGTGATACACACATATCTGCACACATGCAGTGGCCCTAACTATCATGTGGAGGCAAACATGCTTCTTCATTAGTGAGCAGACATAATAATGGAGTGTATTCGTCTCATCATGTGTATCCAAGAGAGACATCCAAAGCCACTTTCTGTGAGCACTGCATTACCAGTCAACCAGCCATTGTGACCATCACACATTTATGACACACAGGTACAATGTACAGAGGGGCAGGGACAGTTGTTAGCCCTTATGTTGTTACAGTTTCTTCATTTGATGTGGCACAGCTATGATGAGTTGCACCAACCATAGAGATACGAACCCATGTGCATACCTTTGGCCAGCCATCCCTAATCGAAATGTGGCACAACAAACTTCAAATACCAGTCTAAGATGTTAGTTGAGCGCAGCTAGAACTTGTTCCCTATGTGTTCAAATCCAGATCAGACCTGTATCCGAAATGAAGGAGGGACACAATAATCCCTAAGATTTTTGGAATTTCCATGATCGGTTTCCTTACACACTCACCAGAAACACATGAGACATATGTTCGGACCACATTGCTATAATCAATTGACATGAAGCCTGCACTCATTTTCAGCCTCATGTAGTGTATCAAAAGTCAGTCTAGCTGTTGCGTCAACAAATGATGGTAATTATTTGGAAATTTCTATACCTCACAGGCAACTGTGGCCTATATCTATACATATTTTGGCTCCTGACTTGTGTTGCTGTTTGACACAAAGGTGGCACTCACTTACATTATGCAAATGTATTCAGTAAGTTTGCGGAGCTCTTGCTTCCTAACAGCTAGCAATTGTGGTCCTTAACAAAGTAGATATATGACCCTGTATGTTTCAGTAGCATTCCACACACTCAACAACATTGCCGGCAGACATCGTAAAAATCATCTGATGTCACTACAGAGCATTTAAACGTGCACATTTACATGATTTGTACTCACCAACAGTGCCACCAATCACAATCCCCAGGTGGTCCAGCAGATCTTGCTCCCTGGAGATAAGGTCAGCCCAGCGGTGCTTCAGCTGGTGGTCGTTTCTTGGTGTCCGATAAATCCGTTGCAGATAATGCAACACCTTTGCCCACATGAGCCTCAGTGCCTCAGTGTGATACCCCTGTATCACCCGCCCACCTGCCTCAATCATTAGGGGTAGGAAATGGCACACCAGCCATATAAATCCACCCAGCTCCTCCTCACCCATCTTGCCAAGACGAGGCCTACCCAACATCTTTGCAGCAACAGAGAACAAAGGATAATAGGGGGAAAGTGGAACAGGAAAAACTTAAACTAAACAACTAACACAGCCCAACTATACCCAAACTAACACTACCTACAACAGACTCCCAACAAAACAAAGACAATACTTTACAACACAAATGTACACAAAAAACACTCAGACAGGATACTACAAGTTTCTATTCACAAAAAGACAACAAATAGACCACACAGGAGACAAAAGCACAATTTGACCAGACAAAACTCTGAACACAGCCACACAGTCAGGAAATATCACAGACTGCAAAGTGAAAGTGAAAGTACACCCACTATACATAATCTGTAAACAGGATATCTTATTACATCACTTCCTGCCTAAAATAGCGGGCGTTTTTATATATTTTAAATATTTTGACGTATAGAGTCTGCGCGTCATTTTTTTCAACGCATAGGAGTAGAATTGAGCCCACATCCATATGTTTGGAAATAGTTTTACACTTAACCAATTTTCTGAGGTATAGTGTGGAAGATACAGCTCAGGGGTAATGGTTATTTCAGGGCATTTCGCGTCGTTTTTCGGCCTTGAGCGTCATTTTTTTACGCTTTTGCGTAATTTTTTGACGCATATGCGTCAAAATTTCAGGCATTAACTGGGTTTGGTCACTTTACCATTTTAATGTTATATTATAGTTGTGACAAAACTGAGATAGGCTGATTGCACCCACTTTGGTCATGACGGTGTATGGGCACATGTGACACATCATACTACTGCGGACCATGATCCGCTACTTAATGTACAGGATTTTCACTATTGACTGAGGCACTAGATGGCCAAACGTGTGGCCTACATATCTGTATTGCACAAATTGGGCATGTTTGGCGTCAGGAGAGGATAGCAAGGTGAAGCACATAAGTATAATACCTCAATGCCTAGTGCTCAATGTGTGTGCATTGGCTACTAATGTAGTTGTTGACCCACTGTGTGAGCATCACAAGATACATCATTGCAAATATGCTTATATGAATGTGGAGTCAATGTGCCCAACCCTCAGATGCAAGTCAGTGTGGAAATGAGAGAGGACATGTGTTCGTCACACATGTAGCAACATCTGTTATGTGCACTTCCTAGTTTTTGGGTAACGTAAACACCACAAATGACAAAGCATGCACCGGATAGATAGCAGACACTTGTTCATGTCAATGGTCCAAACCTTTCCCATCACATGTCCTGGAAATTTGGATACTGCTTCCTAGGCACTTGTTGGTGAACCTACCATGAGTCAGGCACATGTACAGACTAAGTGGGTACCATGTTATTGACACAGAAAGCCAAAGGTGAACCACAATTGTAATATCACGCCACAGTTGTGGTCATATGACTGAGCCACAACTCTCCTGTGGCAGTGGTGGACCAGCAGACCAAGCAGCACGTGGCCACATATTTCCAGTGATCAATTGCACAGAGGTGCCTGGTTCATGTGTGTGGTCCAATGTTAATCCTGTATATTTTTAGGGGTCTATGTTGTCACAGTTACGTACAGGTCTCATCATGAGTCAGTGGCGACTATTCCTGTATCTACTTAGTATCCTTCGGCGATCAATGGAAGTCAAGCCAATGAGGCTATGCGAACCCACATGGGGATGGCCCCACCCTGTCACTGCAGAAGTGTTATGAGACTGTCAACAGGGCAACCTTGGTGTGCTGAGTGAGATCATTTCTAAGGAGTCTTGTACCGGCAGGTGTCATCACATTATTAGTACACAGGTTGGCCTGTAAAGTTCCCACTGCATCTGGGAACATCACAGCCTCTGTGTTGATTAATCTTGCAGCTATTCAGCATGCACAGCCCATCAATATGTTGTGAGCAATGTCATTCAGCGTGTGAACTGTCAAGGTCCTAACATGTGTGGACTTTTCATGCACATTATCTGACGTTGATGGTTCTTCTGGAGGCACCATACCCAATCCCTGCATACAGCCATGGTACACTGTCACACTTTGTCGCTCATGCATACATGAGACCCACACAAGGGACAGGCCATGATTTGGGTATTTGGGTATTTGGAGACAAGTTCCCAATTATGGTACAATAAATAAGCAGATTATGCTAAGTAACTTATTTGAGTATGCATTGAAGAATCACCTGACAAAATACCCCCGGAGGAATGTGAGGGTTGGGGAAGCAACTATGATACATATGTAGCCACAAGGAACCTTTAGGGTAACGCACAGACAGGTGCCAATCAGGCTGACAGGATGCAGGATCAATCAGGATCCAGCACTTTCACAAAGTACATACTCAGTGGTCTGACTAAGACTGGTCGGAGAAAGAACAAGACAGTTGACATGGAAAACTGTGTTTGTCCTGTGTTTTGGAATGCGACACATAAAACCAAGGGCTATGTTACACAGCTTATTCTTCTAGCAATGCATAACAGTGTAATCAACAAAATGGCAGCTTCTATGCTGTTCCAAGCATCTGCAAGGGCAGTGCATGTTCAAATGGCTGGCCTGCATGGAGGTGCTCACAGGTGTGTGCTGCATCAGTTTCTCACAAGTTCTGTAGGTGAGATTTGAGTTCAAATGGCCAACAGTACCTTTCACATGGGAAGCAAAGTACAGGTGATAACAGGGCTTAGAGACTACAAGTCAGTGCATTATTTAACCTGACGTCCATGCAGACAGATGTACAATGACTATGGCATACCATACTAAAGGGTGAAGCACACTGGATTCACATTGTTAGTCTGTGTGTGTGTAGAGGAGAGAATATCTGGGTACACATATTACCATTCCAGGGACCTCTTAAGACAGGTGGGGTGAGACCAGGAACATGGGTGTGTCAGGACTTAGGACATGGGCTGACATGTACTTGGAATGTCATGTGCGCAATGCTTGTCATAGGTGTGGCACTTGTGCTGTCTATGTTCTGCTTAAATGGAATTCTAGTCACAGATAGTCCTTGCAAAGATAGGTGCTGTACGACTTA
Organism: Pleurodeles waltl; assembly: GCF_031143425.1. Classification (NCBI taxonomy): domain Eukaryota; kingdom Metazoa; phylum Chordata; class Amphibia; order Caudata; family Salamandridae; genus Pleurodeles; species Pleurodeles waltl. The sequence goes on from NC_090447.1 coordinate 26,191,663, forward strand.
CTGCTGTCAGGGGTATGATCATACATTCCCATTACCAATGCAATAGCACATCCACAGCCTCATATATGAGGCATTTTTTTCCTTATTGACTGATGGTGTCTTACTTGTGTGCCATATGCTGCGATGAACCATGTTGCCAACATGTATGTGTGAAGTAGGTGTGGTCCTCTGCTATTGGCCTTCAAAGGTGAAATATACAGGATATATGTCATTTACAGTGTGTGCGAATGTGACTGTTGTATAATACGCATCACAATTGCTTTGGAAAATTCTGTGTCCTGATCGGTATGTCAGCAATGTTCCATGAGGCTACATTCTTATTCTGATAGTTAGAGATAAAGGTGAGCAAAGATGATTACCCAGACCATGATATGGTGATTATTATAGGTGTTTATTTCCATATGTTGATACAGTGGTGAGTGGTTTCAAAAGAAATTGTTGACAATATGTTGGCGCCTACGCAATTCAGCAGCTGTGTTTTGTTGGTCCCCCTCGTGTTGATGGCCAGCATCCTCCTCTTCCTCCTCTTCAGGCATTTGTGTCTGTGGTTCTAATAGGGGAATGTTCCTTCGTACACAAATGTTGTGCAGGATTGCACATGTTAAAATGATCTTTCAGACCATTTCTGGTGAGTATAGGAGGCTGCCACAAGTGATGTCGAGGCACCTGAATCTCGACTTCAGGATGCCAAAGTCCTCTCGACTATGGTGCGTGTCCTCCTATATGCTTCATTGTAGGCACGCTCTGCTGCAGTGCTTGGGTTGCCAAATGGTGTCATAATCCATGGCTGGATCCCATAACCCTGATCAGCTGAAAGAGAAAATGATTGAGATCATGTTGATGTAGCTTGCCCCATTAATATCACCTTGCATGGCAGTAGTTGTCTTGTGTTGTCTGTGACTCTTTTGTGTTATTGTGTTGATTCCTAGGCTTCTAGGATGTACAATCAGCATTGGGTTGTTTCCTTGGCTGAACGAGTGTTTGGCTGCTGACCGGTTGTCAGCAGTATGTTTTGGGAGTTGCAGTACAGTGTGCCCTCCCTAGCATTGTGACTTGTGATACAGGTGTTCCTGTGTCTTCACTGAGGGTGAGATGATAGTCCCATACACAGATTCAATTTGACAGTGGTGGTAACACGTTTGCATCTATGTACCCTGGATATCCCATACCTTTAGACATATGCAATGGATTAATTTAAACATCAGTGAGATGCTTACATTTTGCAAGGTGACAATTAGCCAAACCTCTCCATACGTTGTGATCATTGACGTCTTAACATTTGACTGTACACTAATTTCACATGTGTGACAAGTTCACTGCAGACCTATCAGACATGCCTAGCGGTGTCACAACCTCAGTGTGTTCCTGTTCCCATGTCGCTGTCATGGTGTATATGTTGTTTGTCCTGGAGGGTTGCTGTGTAGTGTTTATATAAGTAGGTTTCTGTTCTTACCAGCACGTAGTCCATTGCCATATTGTCCATCCTGGAAGAGTTTATTGATGGTACAGTGACGGAAGATGAATGAATCATGCACACTCCCAGGATACTTTGCCACGATGTTGGTGATCAATCCTTGGTGATCCACAATGGCCTGCACATTGATGGAGTGTGTGTGCTTCCTGTGAGGTATAGATGTTCAGTTGCAGCAGGTGGCACAGGGCGTACATGTGTACAGTCAATGGCACCAAGGACGTGTGGGAATTCATTAATGAGGCAAAACCCCTGTTTGGTCTCCTGCTGCTTCTGCTGTGTGTTTGGGAAGCAGATGTGGCGGGGTGTGAGTCTGATGATGGCATCCAGTACCTTGGGCAGGAAGGCGGAGAACGATGGCTGTGATATCACAGCAACCAGGGTGCCAGTGGTTTGAAAGGAGCCACTTGCCAAATGTGTAGTACAGCTAGCAGCTTGGTTTCCGTTGGGATGGTGCAGGGTGTCTGCAAGCTGGGTGCCAACTGTGGCTCAATGTTGCACAGCAGCTGCTGTATGGCTTGCCAGTTCAACCTGTACCTCTGGATGATGTTATATTCCCTGAGGCCATGAAGGGTTGTCCTGGTGCGGAATATCCTCTCCTGCCTTCTGCGTTGCCTTTGGGGTCTCTGCTGGTGTTGTGGAAGCTGCTGTTGTTGTTGCTGTGCTCTGCGTCTGCGTGCACGCTGGATGAGAAGAACCTCCATGTCTTCCTTTTGCTGCTCTGCTGTTGCTTCTGTGTGTTTTGATTAAATACAGGTGTGTTTGCCCCATTTTAACACCTGCCCTGACCCAAGCATTAATTTTTGACGCAAATCGGGCTGTGCGTCATTTTCCAACTCCATCTCCTGGCAGTGAGGATTTTTGTGCGGTAGCATAAATACGACATCCAGAAAATGACGCACACAGTGGGATTCTGACGTCCGCGGGCTCGGGCATCAAAGTTTAAATATGGGGCAAGGTTTGTGGCGAATGTGCGTCAAAGTTTTTGACGCACATTCGGCGCAGACGGAGTATAAACATGCCCCTGGATTTTCTCCAAACCGCCCAAAAGGAGGAAAACAAGCAAAAGAAGACACCCAGACAAGACTGCAAGAAAACCAGCGATGGATTCCTGAAGAAAGAAGACCTGTAGAGAGAGGGGAGCACGTCCAAGAGTCACAGTGGAGTCCAGGAGGAGTAGGAGCTACTACCCACCCTGCTGTGGATGCAGGAGTTGGTCGACAGTGATGAAGAACAGGTCAGCACTGCAGCGTGGAGCAGGAGAAGAGTTCCTGATAGATGCAGCTGGAGTACCACACTGGAAAGAAGATTGCAGACGAGTGTCGGTGCAGCTATTCCACCAACAAGCCTTGGCAAAGACAAACCCACGAGTAGTAGAAAAGAGGTGCTGCCAGGGACCAGCAAGGCCCAGGAGAACTCATCCAAAGAGGGGCAGTCACAGGGCACCCTCAGTGTCACAGAGAGTCCACAGGAGTAGAGTCAGCAGCAACAGGAGTCCACCAAGATGGGGACACAGGAGTTGCAGAAGAATCCCATGCACTACTACAAAAGAGGATCCCACGCCACAGGAGAACCACTCAGGAGACTGTGCTTTGCAAGATGGAGTGCTGGGAGCTGGAGCTACACGTCACCTGAAGATCTCTTGGGGGAGATGCAAACAAGCATTGGCAGCATCAAGAGACGGGGTGCACAGGGGTAGTGTCCTGCTTGGGAAGGCAAGGGCTGACCTTCACCAAAGTTGGACAGCTGGCAGAGAGGACCAAGAGGACTATTGCGGACCACCACCCATGATGCAGGATCCAGGAAGCTCAGGATGAGAGGAGATCCACACAGCTGGTCATCGCTTACTGTAGGTGCCTGCGATTGCAGAGAAGTTACTCCTTCAGTCCAAGGGAGATTCCTTCTTCTTCTTGTGCAGGCTGAAGAGTTGCAGTCTTCTGAGGATGCACGGTTGGGGAAATGTTGCAAAGCTGGCAGGAGATGTGGCAACAAAGTTGCAGAAGAGTCTTCTCCTTTGTAGCTGCGTTTGTCACTTCCTGGAGGGTCCAGTCGCAGCTCCAGTGGCCAGACATCAAAGCAGAGGTTGCAGAGGAGTCCTGCTGGAATCTTGCAAGCCGAAGCTGAGGACCTACCCAAGAAAGAGATCCTAAATAGCCCTGAAAAGGATATTGGTCACCTAATCAGGTAAGCACCTATCAGGAGGGGGCTCTGATGTCACCTGCCTGGCCTGGCCACTCAGATGCCCCCAGAGTTCCCTGCCAACCTTGGAAACAAGATGGCAGGACCCAGGGACCCTCTGGAGGTACTCTGGGCACCACCCCTGGGGTGGTGAGGGAGAGGGGAGTGGTCACTTCCCTTTCCACTGCCCATTTTCGTGCGAGAGCAGGGACTTGGGGTCCCTGAACTGGTGTGGACTGGTTTATGCACAGCGGGTGCCAAATGTGCCCTTCAAAGCAAATACGTGGCTTGGGGATGCTACCCCTCCCAAGCCAGGTATACCTATTTTCAAAAGGATAGGGTGTTACCTCCCTCTATCAAAGGAAATCCTTTGTTCTGCCTTCCTGGACGTGATCAGATCAAGCAGCAGAAGGGCAGAAACCTGTCTGAGGGGTGGCAACAGCTGGGCTGCCCGGAAAACCCTGTAAGACTGGTAGCAAGGTGGGGGGTCCTCTAAGGAGCTCCCAGAGTGCATGGAATCATACTATCAGTACTTGCAACAGTATTGGGGTATGACTCTGACATGTTTGATACCAAACATGCCCAGGTTCTGAGTTACCATTTATTGAGCTGGACATCTGTACCGACCTATGTCCAGTACACGTGTAAAATGGCGTCCCTCACTCACAAAGTTCAGTAAAATGGATCTGGAGTTTGAGGGGGCACCTCTGCTAATGCACAGGTGCCCTCACACACAGGTACCTGCACACTGCCCTCTGGGCTATGAAGGCCTACCATAGGGGTGACTTATAGTGCCCTGGTGTATTCACCTGTAGAGAACAGATTCATGAACCTGTTTCACGCAGGCTGCAATGGCAGGCCTGCAGAACCCTTTGCATAGGCTCCCTATGGGTGGCAGAATAACTGCTGCAGCCCATAGGGAGCCCCTGGAACCCCATTGCCCTGGGTACCTAGGTACTGTGTACTAGGGACTTACATGGGGGGACCAGTCTGCCAATTGTGGGAAGAAAAAGGTAGAATTTAGAGGAGAGAGCCAAACTACTGGGGTCCTGGTTAGCAGGATCCCAGTAGACACAGTCAAACATACTCACAACAGGTAGAAAATGGGGGCAACCATGCCAAGAAAGTGGGTAGTTTCCTACACAACGCCCCCAAACGAAGGACAAGAAGGCCAACGTTGCTCAGATGAGTCCTCATTGTCTAAGTGGAAATATCTGAAGAGACCATCTGCATTGGAGGGGTTACTCCCAGGTGTATGTTCCACTGTATAGTCCATTTCATGTAGGGATATGGACCACCTCAACAATATGGGGTTATCTCCCTTCATCTGTTTGAGCCATAGAAGGGGCTTTTGGTCTGTTTGAACAATGAAGTGAGTGCCAAACAAATATGGCCTCAGCTTCTTTAAGGCCCAGACCGCAGCAAAGGCCTCCCTTTCTGTAGCTGACCAACGCTTCTCTCTAGAGGTCAACCTTCTGCTTATGAAAGCAACTGGTTGATCCTGGCCTTAAGTGTTGAGCTAAGAAAGAACTGCCCCCACGCCTACCTCTGAGGCATCAATTTGGACAATGAATGTTTTAGAGTCGTCAGGGCTTTTTAACACTGGTGCAGAGCACATGGCCTGTTTAAGGTCTTCAAAAGCTTTTTGACAGCTAGCTGTCCACAAAAACTTTTTGGCATCTTTTTAGATGTGAGGTCATTAGGAAGGGCTACAATGGAGCCATAATTCTTGATGAACCTCCTGCAGTACACAGTGAGGCCTGGGAAGGCTCTCACTTGGGTCTGTGTGGAACAGGGAGTCTATTCTAAGACAGTCTTGATCTTCGCCTGCAAAAATTTAATCTGGCCTCCACCTACTAGGTAGCCAAGATATAAAACCTTCCCCTCCCCTATCTGGCACTTAGAGGCCTTGATAGTGAGGCCTGCTTTTTGCAGAGCCTCCAAAACATTCCAGAGGTGGACCAGGTGTCATCCCAGGCAGAGCTAAAGACAGCTTTGTCATCAAGATCGTCTGCACTATAGGCTTCCAAACCTTGGAGGACTGTATTCACCGGCCTCTGAAAAGGGGCAGGTGCATTCTTCAAACCAAAGGGCATAACAGTAAATTGATAATGCCCCCCAGTGGTTGAGAATGCAGTTTTTGGTTTTGCATCCTCTGACAATTTGATCTGCCAATATCCTGCAGTCAAGTCAAAGGTGCTTAGGCACTTGGCAGATATCAGTGTATCTATTAGCTCATCTGCCCTAGGGATAGGATGAGCATCAGTCTTTGTGACTTTGTTGAGCCCTCTGTAATAAACACAGAATCTCATCTCCCTTTTTCCATTTTGGGAGTGAGGTTTTGATACCAGTACCACTGGGCTAGCCTAGGCGCTTTCAGAGTGCTCAATCACTCCTAGATCTAGCATCTTTTGACTTCAGCTTTGATGCAGTCCCTAACATGATCAGGTTGCCTGTAAATGTTACTTTTAATAGGCAAACGGTCGCCTGTGTCAATGGTGTGTTCACACCATGATGTCTAACCAGGTGTCAGAGAAAACAGTTAAAAAACTGGCCTATGAGGATCCAGCAGTCCTCCTTCTGAGAGTCAGAAAGGAAGTCTGCCAGGACAACTCAATCCACTGAGCCATCAGCTGCAGTGTTGGAGAAGAGGTCAGGGTGAGGGTCACTCTCTTCTTCCTGTCCTTTATCAGTAGCCATGAGCAGGGTTTGATCAGCCCTGTCATAGTAGGGCTTATGGTGGTTCACATGAAGCAACCTGAGAAGGCTTCTGGGAGTGAAAAGGTCCATCAAATAGGTGACCTCACCCTTCTTCTCCATTATAGTGTGGGGACCACTCCACTTGTCCTGGAGTGGCCTGGGAGCCACAGGCTCCAGAACCTACATGTTCTGCCCTGGCTGATACACAGTTAGGACAGCCTTCTGGTCGTGCCACTGCTTCTGCAGTTCGTGGCTGACCTGAAGGTTTTTAGTGGCCTTTTTCATATACTCAGCCATCCTGGATCTGAGGCCAATTACATAATCCACAAGGTCTTGTTTAGGAGGCTTGAGAGGTTGCTCCCAGCCCTCCTTTACAAGTGCAAGTGGACCCCTAATGGGGTGACCAAACAGAAGTTCAAAGGGGCTGTAGCCCACTCCCTTCTGAATAACCTCCCTGTAGGCAAACCGGAGGCATGGCAGTAGGACATCCCATCTCCTTCTGAGTTTTACAGAGAGTCCCATGATCATGCCCTTGAGAGTTTTATTAAATCTCTCAACCAAACCATTGGGTTGGGGGTGATAAGGGGCGGTGAACTTGTAAGTTACACCACACTCCTTCCATATGGCCTTAATGTATGAAGACATGAAGCTTGCATCTCTGTCTGATATCACCTCTTTTGGGAAGCCTACCCTGGAGAAGATTCCCAGGAGGTCCTTTGCCTCTGCAAATGATGTAGTGGTCCTTAGAGGTATAGCCTCTGGATACCTGGTGGTATGGTCCACCACCACCAGTATGAATCTGTTTCAAGAGGCAGTGGGTGGGTCTACGGGTCCAACAATATCCACCTCAACCCTCTCAAAGAGAACCCAACCACTGGTAGTGGAATTGGGGGGGGGGGTCTTTGGGGTGCCACCTGTCTTTCCACTGGCTTGTTAGGTGACACAGGAGCGACAGAACCCCTTTGTATTTTCAGACATATGGAGCCAGTGAAAGTGTGGGACAAGTCTGTCCCAAGTCTTGCTTTGCCCCAGGCGACCTGCCAGGGGTATGTCATGTGCCAGGGTCAAGAAAATGTCTCTATACTGCAGAGGTACTACCAACCTCCTGGTGGCACCAGGTTTGGGTTCCATTGCTCCTGAGTATAAGAGTTTGTCTTTGAAATACACCTTGTGGGTGCCTTTTACATCCCCTGCTTCCTGAAGGACAGCTTGCTGTCTTAACCCTTCCAGTGTGGGACAGGTTTGCTTCGACCTAGTGAACTCCTCTCTGGCAGGCTCCCCTGCACCTTCAAGTTCAGCTGGGTCCACTTTCAACTCTTCAGGTGTAGCTTCTACCAGGGGAGTGGATTCTTCCTCCTCAAAGGGGAAATCCTCACTGAAGGGTGGGGAAGGGGGCAACTTTTTGCCCTTTCTACCCTTTCTATCCTTGGCTTTGGGAGCCTCTTGGACCATTGTTCCAGGCTCCAAGATTCCTTTTTCTTTTTGCCTTTTGCCTGAGCGCTGGTAAAAGCAAACATATACATGGGATGGCCAGCATTGCTGCATGGGCCTCCAACTCCATTTCAACCCAAGCTGAAGTCTCCAAGTCATTCCACAAGAGACACTCTATAGGTAGATCTGTGGACACTACAACCTTCTTTGGGCTGGTAACCCACCCTCAGCTGAAATCAACAACTGCCATGGGGTAGCATACAGTGTTGTTGTGGGCGTCAGTCACTTGGTACTCATGACCAAGTAGGTGCTCAGGGGACACCAGTTTTTCAGTCAATATAGTGCCACTGGCATCTGTGTCCCTATAAGCATCTGCCTGAACACATTTTATCAAGGGCAGCTGCCTGTACTTAACCATGTTAAGGGGACAGGCATTAAGGGTGGCAAAATCAAGACTAAAACAGCCTCAGTAGTTTCCCTAACTAAGCCAGCCCCCACCAAACTTCCTAAAGTGAGCCCAGCTACACCCTTGGAATGGCTATTACTGTCTGACCCACCACTACTGATATTGCTATGGGCACTAGTGGTAGAGGTGGGGGCTGTAATGGTGAGTGGTTTGATGCTTTTCTTAGGGCAGGAGCTGTCTCCTGGCCTGTGGCCCTTGTTCCTACAGACAAAGCACCAAGGCTTTTTGTGATGGGAAGAGGAAGAGGATTTGGACCCACCTCCAGAGGAAGTTTGTGGGCCTGATCAAGACTGTTTAGGTTTGTTTTTGTCCCCACCCTTGTCTTTAGACTTACCTGATTCTCTTTTCTTTTCTTTGTCACCCTCTGTGTGAGCTTGTCTGCTTACCCTTGCTCTGACCCATTTGTCTGCCTTCTTTCCCATTTCTTGGGGAGAGGTCAGATCTGAGTCTACCAAGTACTGGTGCAACAAATCAGGCACAATTATTGAGAATATGCTCTCTCAGAATGAGATCATACAAGCCCTCAAAATCACTGATTTGCTACCATGTAACCAACCTTTCAAAGCTTTTATTGAGCAGTCCACAAAATTATTCCAGCCTTGCGAGGACTCTTTCTTGGTCTCTCCGAACTTGATCCTATCTGTTCAGTAGTGAGTCCAAATCCTTCTAGCAGAGCATATTTAGAAACTGTGTAGTTATCATAATCCTCCTCCCTGACAGGAAGGAGTCTATCTCTCCCCCTTGTCAGAGAACGAGAGCCAAAGAATAGCAGCCCACTGTCTCTGGTGGACCATCTGAACTTTACAGGCCCTCTCCAGAGTACCAAACCAATTTTGGATGTCATGTTCCACTTTGTATAGGGGGACAACCTTGCTAACATTTCTGGAATCAAAAGAGTCCTCCCTGACCATAGGTTCCCTGAAACGAAATCTGCTGCCACCATAGGGTGCTAACCCCAATCCCTACCTCTCTCTCTCTACTGCCAAAGCCTCCTTCTCTGGGGCTAGCTGTTGCTCTTGCAGCCTCAGCTTAGCCTCCTCCAGCCTCAATTTCCTGAGCTCCCTGTCTAGAGAATCCTCTGCTGAAGTTGAGCAGTTTGTCTCCTTAGATACTGAGGTGACATGAGAGTGGCAGGATGAGGATCTGTCCCTAGGCTTACTAACTACCTGAACTAGTCCCCTGGGTACAAAGGGAGGCCTACTAACATGGCTACCTTTGGCATTACCTGTAGTGCTCCCAGCTATACTAGGGGGATAACTAGAGACCCTGTGATCCTCTGAGGAACCCTCTTGACCCTCTGCTCCTCAGTGTCTAGATCCTCCCTTTCTAACACTGGGAGGGTTAGAATCTACATCCTCCTCCCTCTCCTCCTGGCTACCAGCTTGATCCTGGTCCTCCTGGAGGAGAAGCCCTAGGAGCAGACTCTTATTAGGGTTCCTCCCTGTCTTCAGTTTCCTACTCTCACACACTTCCCTCAGTTCTTGAAAGGTGAGGTCCTCACAGTGAGAACCCATGTTCTGAGATGCGCTAGGTACGGAAGACATTTTAGAGTGATGTAGAGTATGCCTAACCTCCCTAACTCCTAGTCTCTCTTAGAGAAGTTTGGGGGAAGGGCTATATCTAGACCCCTCTCTTACCCAAGCTCTTTAGACTGTGGCCCATATTTATACTTTTTTAGTGCCTCATTTGCGTCATTTTCTGACGCAAAAGCGGCGCAAACTTGCAAAATACAATTGTATTTTGTAAGTTTGTGCCGTTTTTGCGTCAAAAAGCGGCGATAAAAAAGTATAAATATGGGCTTATGTCCTCAAACTAGATGTATATGTATATCTCTAGCTAGTAAGTGGTCTTTCCTGTGGAAACTACCAAATAACAGAGTGGTAAGGCAATTGCAAGTGCTTATCCTACCACTGCACTACCAATGTGGGAAGCTTCCTGGTGTGTGGAGGCTACCTAAGGTACTTACACTTCATACCAGGTCCAGATATCTCCTCTTAGTGAAGTGCAGGCAGTGTCTAGAAGCCAGATTCTCTAGAGGTAGCTGTGGAAAAGCATTCAGGGCTTATCTAGGAGACATGCAAAGCTCATGCAATACCACTGTAGTCACACAGCACTTACACACCTGAAAGAAAACACTCAGTTGTACAAAATTAAAGGTACTTTATTTTTGGAACAAATCACCACAACATACTAGAAAGGTAACCTACCCTTAGGGGGTAAGTAATACACTAAATATATACACTAGCAATCAGAAATAGGCATAGAAAAGGTTAGAAAACAGTGCAAATAGCAATAACCAATAGTGACCATAGCGGGACCACAAACCATATACCAAAAAAATGGAATGCGAACAAGGTACCCTCACCTAGGTAAGTAAAATGTGTAGAGGGGAGCTGGGAGTACTAGAAATCCACAGAGGTAAGTAACACAGTACCCCCAGCGACCAGGAATGCAGGAGTAAAACACTGGATTTTCCCCAAATCAACCAAAAGGAGGGAAAGAAGCAGTGCAGGGCTGACCTCACATAGAGGTACCTGCATCCTGCTCTCTGGGCTGAGAGGGCCTACCATAGGGGTGATTTATAGTGACCTGGTGTAATGACCTGTAGTGAAAATGGGTGCCTGAACCCGTTTCTCGCAGACTGCAATGGCAAGCCTGCATAACCCTTTGCACCAGCTCCCTATGGGTGGTGGAATAACTGCTGCAGCCCATAGGGATCCCCTGGAACCCCAATGCCCTTGGTACCTAGGTATCATATACTAGGTGTAGGAAAGTACCGTCTTGCCTGGCATGTTACCCCCATATTTACTGTATGTATGTTTGTTTTTGCCTATGTGTCACGGGGATCCTGCTAGTCAGGACCCCAGAGCTCATAATGTAAGCCCTGTATGTGTTCTCTGTGTGGTGTCTAACTATATTACTGAGGCTCTGCTAACCAGAACCTCAGTGTTTATGCCCTTTCTGCTTTTAAAATTGTCACTGTAGGCTAGTGACTAATTTTACCAATTCTCATTGGCACACTGGAACACCCTTATAATTCCCTTGTATGTGGTACCTAGGTACCCAGGGTATTGAAGTTCCAGGAGATCCCTATGGGCTGCAACATTTCGTTTGCCACCCATAGAGAGCTAAGACAATTCTTACACAGGACTGCCACTGCAGCCTGAGTGAAATAACGTCCACGTTATTTCGCAGCCATTTATCACTGCACATCAGTAACTTATAAGTCACCTATATGTCTAACCCTCACTTGGTGAAGGTTGGGTGCCAAGTTACTTAGGGGGTCATTACAACCCTGGCGGATGGTGTTAAAGATGCGGTAATACCGCAAACAGGCCGGCGGAGAAAAAAAGGGAATTATGACCGTGGCGGAAACCGCCAACATAGACAGCCACTTTAACACTCCGACCGCCACGGTGGTACAGACAAGCAGCGCGGCGGTCACCGCCAACAGACAGGCGGGAGACAATGTACCGCCCACACTATTACAACAGGCCAATCCGCCACCTTTTCCGGGGCGGATTCACCGTGGATAAAAACACAGCAGAAACAGCTTTTGCAATGGGAAAACGCTCACCTTAACAGACGCCACGAGGAAGGAGGGCACCATGGAGCCCGAAATCCAAATACTCCCTGCGCTTGTCTACCTGCTCTTCTACGAACATCAGCAACGGCGGCGCCGAAGACAACGGTGAGTACTGCACCTACGACATAGGGGAGGCAAAAGTCAGGGGGACACAAACGCAACACCCCCACCCCCACCCCGAACCTCACCCACTACACCACACACATTAATGCATATCCAAACATCACAGTAACAACCCACAACCCCCCTGGAAGAATGCAAAGACAAAAGGGAATCAGTATAACTATTGTAATGAATAAAAATACAGTAAGCTCATATATACAGAAATATATACACATTCCAAATATATACATCATGATTACTAGTGCAGGAATGCACAATTCAATGTCCGTGGACCACTGGGCCCAAAATGCATGGGCGAGACCCACACTAGGTACCTGTCCACAAACGGAGAGACCACTGCAGGGGCATCAGATAGTAATACAACAGGCACTTCAGGGGGAAGGGCAGGGGGGGCACCTCAACCGGATGAGTGCAAAGCCAAATGCACGACGGGGCTCCATGCCCATTGATGTATCCTGGGGAGTGCAAAGCCACAGTCTCTCAAGTCTCTACAGTGGGTGGTTTGCCCACTGCTGTATCCTGGGGAGTGCAAAGCCACAGTCTCTCAAGTCTCTACAGTGGGTGGTTTGCCCACTGTACCATCCTGGGGAGTGCAAAGCCACAGTCTCTCAAGTCTCTACATTGGGTGGGTTGCCCACTGTTACATCCTGGGGAGTGCAAAGCCACAGTCTCTCAAGTCTCTCCAGTGGGTGGTTTGCCCACTGTACCATCCTGGGGAGTGCAAAGCCACAGTCTCTCAAGTCTCTACAGTGGGTGGTTTGCCCACTGTTACATCCTGGGGAGTGCAAAGCCACAGTCTCTCAAGTCTCGACAGTGGGTGGTTTGCCCACTGTACCATCCTGGGGAGTGCAAAGCCACAGTCTCTCAAGTCTCTACAGTGGGTGGTTTGCCCACTGTACCATCCTGGGGAGTGCAAAGCCACAGTCTCTACAGTGGATGCAGTTCTCCACTGGTTCTGGAGGGGGACTGGTGACCAGAGTGCTTCATCTTGAGAAGGATTCAGGTGGTGGATGCAGTTCTCCACTGGTTCTGGAGGGGGACTGGTGCCCAGAGTGCATCACGCTCCTCGTGACGGTCCCAGTTCCGTCACTGTCCCAGCCGCACATGGGCTAACAATGCTTGCCATGGCGGTCTTTGCCCTGTTCAGCGGTGCTTGACGTAGCCATTTCTGACCTGTTCAGTGGTGCTTGCCGTGGCGGTCTTTGCCCTGTTCAGCGGTGCTTGAGTTGTCAGTCTCTGCCCTGTTCAGCGGTGCTTGCCTTGTTCAGCAGTGCTTGCCATGGCGGTCTTTGCCCTGTTCAGCGGTGCTTGACTTTGCTGTCTGTGACCTGTGTAGCTGTGCTTGCCCTGTTCAGCGGTGCCTGCCATGGCGGTCTTTGCCCTGTTCAGCGGTGCTTGACTTAGCCGTTTCTGCCCTGTTCAGCGGTGCCTGCCATGGCGGTCTTTGCCCTGTTCAGCGGTGCTTGACTTAGCCGTTTCTGCCCTGTTCAGCGGTGCCTGCCATGGCGGTCTTTGCCCTGTTCAGCGGTGCTTGACTTAGCCGTTTCTGCCCTGTTCAGCGGTGCCTGCCATGGCGGTCTTTGCCCTGTTCAGCGGTGCTTGACTTAGCCGTTTCTGCCCTGTTCAGCGGTGCCTGCCATGGCTGTCTTTGCCCTGTTCAGCGGTGCTTGACTTAGCCGTTTCTGACCTGTTCAGCGGTGCTTGCCATGGTGGTCTTTGCCCTGTTCAGCAGTGCTTGACTTTGCTGTCTGTGACCTGTGCAGCGGTGTGTGGCATGACGGTCCCTCAGTGTCCAGCGGGGCTGTGGGTGCCGGGGCACTCCAGGGCACTGGCGGTGGTCTACGGACCAGTGACGGCAGTGCTGCCCTCCAGGGCACTGACTCTGGCAGTGGTCTCCGGACCAGTGACGACGGTGCTGCCCTCCAGGGCACTGACTCTGGAGGTGGTCTCCGGAACAGTGACGACTGTGCTGTCCTCCAGGGCACTGACTCTGGCGGTGGTCTCCGGACCAATGACAATGGGGCTGGCGGTGGCGTCCTGGCAAGCGGGGAGGATGGCGGCCTTCTCCACCGTGCTGTTCCTCCCAGACTTTGGAGACTTCTTCTGCCCCTTCACCACCTTGGGAGGGGTCACAGCTGACTCAACACTCCCCCCGGGACCCTTGTGGGCGGCTTTGCCGGCAGGAGTCTTCACCGTCTCCAGTCGGGCACTGTCCAACTTCTGGTGCTTTACAGGGGGTGGCGGTGCTTTGTCTCCGTGTCACACTGGCTGCCCTGGTGGCCGGTGCACTCCAGATACCTCTAACACGCACCACTGGTACTGGACTTTTTTTGGCTGAGGTGCTAGTACGGGACCTATGAATTGGAGGGGTGGGGGTGGTGGGACAGAGGTCAAGGTTGCTCAGGAAAAGTTTCTGACGAACACTGGGATGGGTAGCTGGAGGGGGTCTGGGAGTGGAGGAAGAGGAGGTGGTTGTAGGAGGTGTAACTTTAGATGATTTGGGTGCAGGTGCGGGTTCTGGAGGCTGTTGTGAGGTGGATGGATGTTGGGTGTGTGGGTGTATGCGTTTGTGTACTTTGGTAGGGGGCGTCACAGACACACTGGGAGAGGACAAGGGATGTGTAAATGGTAGTGGGGGTGGTGACTGCAGGTGAGCGGGGTGTGGTGACCGCTCAGCCCTCCACAGGGCTTGGTCGCCCCACTCACTGCTGCCGCTCCTGCCTGCCTTTGCCGCCTCCTGCCTGCAGATTCCCTCGCTCGCTGCTCCTGGGATTTCCCGCCGCTGCCTCCCTGCGGCCCCGCCCCCCTGTGATTCCATTCGCCGGACCGCTCCCGCCACCCAGCTGCTCCTCCCTCCCGGCTCCTTACTTATGACGCCCCCAGAGCGACCGCGCAGCGGACGCGCGCAGCGGGAGCACCGACTGAGCGCCGAAGGTGCGCCAAAGGTAAGCCCGTCTGCGCCCGTCTGCGCCTGGACCGCGCCCAGCGCCAGACCCCCTGGTCCTCGCCCTCGCCAGCACACCCTGCACAGCTACGATGCCAGAACCCTCCACGCACTCAACGCCGGCCGAAACACCGCCTGCTACCGAGCCACCCCAAGACGCACCCACGGACCCTTCACCTGCCTGACCTGCCACTTCACCAGCCTACGACCCAACACTGCACCTACTAAACCGAGCCCCAGCAACAAACACCTGATGTGCATCCTACTCAACACCCGCTCCGTTCACAGGCATGCCGTCGAACTCTGGAACCTCCTCGACTCGACAGCACCAGACATCGCCTTCCTGACGGAAACCTGGATGAACACCTCCTCAGCACCCGACGTCGCCATCGCCGTCCCAGAAGGCTACAAAATCACCAGGAGGGACCGCGTCAACCAGACAGGAGGAGGCATCGCCATCATCCACAAGAACACCATCCGCATCACGACCAACTCCGATGACACCTTCACCTCCGCCGAACACCTCCACTTCCAGATACACACCAACCCCAAGACCACGCTCAGAGGCACCCTCATCTACAGACCACCGGGACCACGCACACAGTTCAGCGAAGACATCACAGACTTCGTCAGCCCCCACGCCATCAATTCCACCGACTACATCCTCCTGGGGGACCTCAACTTCCACCTGGAGGACGACAAGGACCGCAACACCACTGCTCTACTGGCCAACCTGGCCAACCTCGGACTCAAGCAACTGGTAACCACCCCTACCCACCACGCCGGCCACACGCTTGACCCAGTCTTCTCATCCAGCAAATATGTCACCTTCAGCCACTCCACCAATCTCCAGTGGACTGACCACAGCTGCGTCCACTTCAGCTTCAGTAAAACGACGACCCACCACCACCCTCAACAAACCCCCCGCAGGAGCTGGAACAAGATCACCGGCGACCAGCTCACCACCTTCCTCAGCCAGAACCCCCCCACCAGCTCAACGGACCCCAACGAAGCCGCCAACAACCTCACACAGTGGATCACCAACTGCGCAGACGCCCTCGCACCACTGAAGAAGAACCCCCCCAGCAGACGCAGCAGCAAGAAAGCCTCCTGGTTCACCGACGAGCTCATCACCTCCAAGAAGAACTGCCGCTCCCTGGAGAACACCTGGCGCACCAACCAGACCACAGACAACATGACGGCCCTCAAACACGCCACCCGCAAACACCACCAACTGATCCGCGCCACAAAGAAGACAGCCTTCAAGGAACGACTGGACAACAACACCCACAACAGCAAGGAACTCTTCAGCATTGTCAAAGAGCTCTCCAACCCCGACGCCGGAAACAATGACATCACTCCCTCGCAAGACCTCTGCGACTCCCTCGCAGCCTTGTTCCACGACAAGATCGCCAACATTCACAACAGCTTCGGCCCACCAACCACAAACCCCACCACCGAACCGATGCCCCCCACCGCCACCCTCCGCACCTGGACCCCAGTCAGCACCGAAGACACAACACGCACAATGAACACCATCCACTCCGGATCCCCTACGGACCCCTGCCCACACCACATCTTCAACACGGCCGACCACATCATCGCACCCCACCTCCGTGACATCGTCAACGCCTCCTTCAACACCGCCACCTTCCCGGAGTGGTGGAAACACGCCGAGATCAGTGCCCTGCTATAGAAACCAACTGCAGACCCCTCCGACCTCAAGAACTACCGCCCCATCTCGCTCCTCCCGTTTCCTGCCAAAGTCATCGAGAAGACCGTCAACAGACAGCTAGCTGCCTTCCTCGAGACCAACGGATCCCTCGACCACTCGCAATCCAGCTTCCGAGCCAACCACAGCACGGAGACCGCCCTCATCGCAGCCACAGACGACATCAGATCCCTAATGGACAATGGGGAAACTGCGGCCCTCATCCTCCTGGACCTCTCCGCAGCGTTCGACACTGTCTGCCACCGCACCCTGGTACAGCGCCTGAACAACACCGGCATCCAGGAGAAGGCCCTGGAGTGGATCACCTCATTCCTCGCCGGAAGAACCCAGAGAGTCCGCCTCCCCCCGTTCCGGTCAGCGGCCACCGAAGTCATCTGCGGAGTTCCACAAGGGTCATCGCTCAGCCCCACCCTCTTCAACGTCTATATGAGCCCCCTCGCAACCATCGCACGTCAACACAACCTCAAGATCATCACCTACGCCGACGACACCCAGCTGATCCTCTCCCTCACCAGCGACCCGGACGCCGCCAGAGCCAGCCTACACGAAGGGATGAAAGACGTCGCCGAATGGATGAAGAACAGCCGCCTGAAACTGAACTCAGACAAGACGGAGGTCCTCATCCTGGGATCATCACCATCCGCCTGGGACGACTCCTGGTGGCCCCCCGCCCTGGGAGCCACCCCCAAGCCAACGGACCACGCTCGCAACCTAGGCTTCATCCTGGACTCCTCCCTCTCGATGACCAGACAAGTCAACGCCGTCTCATCTTCATGCTTCAACACCCTGCGCATGCTTCGAAAGATCTTCCGGTGGATCCCCACCGAGACCAGGAAGACGGTCACCCAGGCCCTCGTCACCAGTCGGCTGGACTACGGGAACGCCCTCTACGCCGGCACCGCCGCCAAACTCCAGAAGAAACTCCAACGGATCCAGAACGCCTCAGCACGACTCATCCTGGACATCCCCCGACACAGCCACATCTCCGAACACCTGAGAGACCTGCACTGGCTCCCCGTCAACAAAAGAATCTCGTTCCGACTCCTCACCCACGCACACAAGGCCCTCCACGACCTGGGCCCCAAGTTCCTCAACAGCCGCCTGACCTTCCACAAGCCCACCCGCCAGCTCCGCTCCGCCAGCCTCGCTCTCGCCACCGTCCCCCGCATCCGCAGAGCCACTGCCGGAGGAAGATCCTTCTCCTACCTGGCAGCCAAGACATGGAACTCCCTCCCCATCCACCTCCGGACAACGCAAGACCATCTCGCCTTCAGGAAGCAACTCAAGACCTGGCTGTTCGAGCAGTAGCGTTGCCCCCCCCCAGCGCCTTGAGACCCTCCGGGTGAGCAGTGCGCTATACAAATGCCTTTGATTGATTGATTGATTGGTGCTGGGTGTTCTGGTGCGAGTCCTAGTGGCTGTAGTGGTAGTGCATGCAGGTGAGAGTGTAGACGACACTGGGAGGGAGGAGGGAGACGACGAGGAGGGGGACACAGTGGAGGCAGTGGATGTTGCTGTGTCTGTGTGTGGGTGATGCTTGTGTGAGTGCCTGTGGGATGTGTGGTGCCTATGTTTGCCTGAGCTGCCCTTGTGTGTTGAGGTGTGTGCAGGCTGGTCTGATGGTGTGCTTGGAATAGGCTGGGGTACAGGGGATTGGGTCTGGGTGGAGGAAGTTGGAGGGGGGAGGCTAGACACAGGGACAATGGCTGCCATCAGTGCTGAGGCTAGAGATTGCAGGGTTCGATGATGGGCAGCCTGACCAGAATGAATGCCCTCCAGGAATGCATTTGTTTGTTGCAACTCCCTTTCTACACCCTGGATGGCATTCACAAAGGTAGACTGCCCATCAGTGAGTGACCTGAGGCGGTCAATGGCCTCCTCACTGAGGGCAGCAGGGGTGGCAGGGGCTGAGGTGCCTGGGGCGAAGGTGATGCCCACCCTCCTGGGTGAGCAGGCACGGAGCGAAGGCTGAGGGGCTGCTAGGAGGGCGGTGCTGGTAGGGGGGTGGCGGCTGTACCTGTAGAAGTGGGGGGGGCACAGATGGTGCCGCCACCACAAGGGAGCTCCCATCGGATGACGAGTCCGTGTCGCTGTTTGCTGATCCGGTCACCGACGTGAAGCTCCCCTCGCCCTCCGTCCCACTGGTGTATTCTGTGTCCGTGGTGTGGCCCTCCATGGCCATGTGAGACGCAGACCCCTCATGCTCCGGTGCCACTGTACCTCCGCCTGATGATGCTGATGCACAACAGAACAGGGAGACCACAAAAAAGGGGTGGGGAAACAGAAGAAAGACAGGTTGAGTGCATGGCTTACCGCTAACGTTGGCGGACAATACAGACACAGCAGCCCACTGCACTACGCCGTGCTATTGGCCTCTACAGATGCAATTCCTGGGATTTGGCCTACATGGCTATGAGTGTCATCTACCCATATAGATGACACAGGGGCATGTATACCTGTACTTGCCACTCTACAGAGGTGGGGTGGAGTGGCACATGACCTGGATTCCGGAGGGGCCTAGCCTACGGAACTCGCCCTGGCCTAGGGAAACCCACAGCCCTCCTCCCCCACCCAGACACCTCCACTGCGTGCAAAGTCATGAGAATGTGAGTGTACTCACCCCCTTGTGTCTGCTGTGATGCCCTCATGCGCCCATCCAACCCAGGGTAGGCCACTGCCAGGATCCGGAACATCAGGGGGGTCATGGTGCGACGGGCACCCCTCCCACGTTGGGAGGCCATCCCCAGCTGAGCCTCCGCCGTCTTCTTGTTCCAACGGTGAATGTCCTCCCATCTTTTATGGCAGTGGGTGCTCCGTCTCTGGTGGACCCCCAGGGTCTGGACGTCCTTGGCGATGGCACGCCAAATATCCTTCTTCTGGTGGGCGCTGACCTACATGACATGTACAGGGGAAGAAGAGAAGTCATTAGCAACAGCACCGTCGAAGTGAGTGGCCCACATCCCTGCCCTTGCCATGTGGCACATGCAATCACACTTCTACATGCTCGCAGGACTCTGCCCCCTTCCTACTGACATCCAGCCATCTCCACCCAGGCATAGCCCATACAACATGCTCCCTGTGTACTTACCTGTTGGTCTGGAGGACCGTAGAGTAGCGTGTACTGGGGGAGGACCCCGTCCACGAGCTTCTGCAACTCCTGTGCAGTGAAGGCAGGGGCCCTTTCCCCAGATGCACAAGCCATTGTCTCTTCCAGACCGAGGTCACAGCAGCACTTGCAGTGTAGGTCCTCTCCTGTTGAAGACCAGGTATCGAGTGATTGAACAGATAGAAAATGGCGGTCACGTCCGCGGCGGTGACGTCCGCGGCGGTGCGTATCATCACCGCCGGCGCACTTCGTCATTGGCTCCTGGGACCCATAGGGTCCAATGTTAACCGATGCAGCATTGCGCCGCGGTCTTTGACTGCCTACAGCGACGGTGTACAACGCCAGCGCAGTTACCTCACATCCCATTGTCCCACTTTAGAGGTCAGGCAGCCGCCATTTCAGGGGACCACATGGCTTCATTTACAACTGCGTCATACATACCTAGGCCTACACTCAACACACATACAGGAAGGACATTGTATTTAGTGTCATGTCCTGTGTAGCTGTGGGTACATACCTCAGGATTTGTTGACTCTGTGGTCGCTGTTGTCCTTCCTAGGCACCGTCAGCTGGGACATGTGAGGAGATGGCAGAATCCTCCGGTGTACCGACCGCTGGTGGACCTGTTAACAATGGAGGAGCTACATTTAATCATCACCTACAGGTTTGACCGTGCCACAATCCAGGAACTGTGTACCCAGTTGGAGCCAGACCTGATGTCACCAATCCGCCATCCCGCAGGAATCCCCCCTCAAGTGCAGGTGCTATCAGTGCTCCATTTCCTAGCAAGTGGGTCATTTCAGACAACAGTGGCCATGGCATCAGGGATGCCCCAGCCTATGTTTTCCAACGTGTTGTCCAGAGTGTTGTCTTCCCTGCTGAAACACGTGAGGAGCTACATCGTTTTCCCTCAGGTGGAGGATTTGGCGACAGTTAAAGGTGACTTCTATGCCCTTGGACATATCCCTAACATCATAGGTGCCATTGATGGGACCCATGTGGCTCTGGTCCCCCGCCACAGGAGTGAACAGGTGTACAGGAACCGGAAGAGTTATAATTCGATGAATGTACAGATGGTATGTTTGGCATACCAGTACATCTCCTAGGTAAATGCTATGTTCCCTGGCTCAGTGCATGACACCTACATCCTGCGTAATAGCAGCATCCCGTATGTGATTGGTCAACTCCAGAGACACCATGTGTGGCTATTAGGGGACTCTGGTTACCCCAACCTGTCATGGCTATTGACCCCAGTGAGGAATCCCAGGACCAGGGCAGAGGAACGCTACAATGAGGCCCATGGGCGGAATAGGAGGGTGATCGAACGCACCTTCGGCCTCCTGAAGGCCAGGTTCAGGTGCCTCCATATGACAGGTGGTTCCCTATTCTACTCACCAAGGAAGGTGTGCCAGATCATCAACGCCTGCTCGATGCTTCACAATCTTGCTTTGCGACGCCAGGTGCCTTTTCTGCAGGAGGATGGTCTAGATGACGGTGTTGTGGCAGCTGTGCAGACTGTGGACATTGATGAGGAGGAAGCAGAGGAAGAAGACATTGATAACAGGGACTCTGTCATACAGCAATATTTCCAGTGACACACAGGTGAGAACAAATATTTTACTAATACATTCACTTTCACACTTCTACCTCTTTCCTGTCTGTCAATTTGAAGTAGTATCTGCTAACTGAGTGATACATTTCCATTACGGTTTCACAGGTGTGGTTACCAACGTGTGTCATCTGCTTGCATCCTTCATGGACTTGTGATGTGTGACATAGGTATGTTGACATTACTATTGAGAACGGATTTTGTCACTGTCATAGCTAATACACATTTTCAAAATCACAGACTGACTCCAGATTGTTTTGTGGTTCAAGGGTGTTTATGGAAGTGCTAATTATTGGAGGGGGTGGCAAAATGGTGATGGGTGATGGTGTAGGAATGTCCATGGCAGAGTCCAGTCTATAAGTGTCACAGGTGCATTGCCCATATGGGCATAGGAAGTGGAGCTGGGGCAGTTCCAATCTGGACAGGGTAACAAAGTGGGACAGTGGGAGGACAATCAGGGTGGTCTCATTTCCTGGCGGGGGTCTTGCCATCTTGCTCTGTCCTGTTCCTGGATCTCAGGGACCGCTTGCGGGGTGGTTCTCTGTCTGCAGGGGGTGGGGTGCTGGTGTGGTGGTCCTGTGGCGGGGTGTCCTGTCCACTAGCACCGACGGAGGTGGTGGGCAGTTCATCATCCATGCTAGTGTCAGGGGCCCCTTGGAGTGCCACGGTGTCCCTCATGGTCTTTTGTATGTCCTTCAGCACCCCTACGATGGTGGCCAGGGCGGTGCTGATGGTTCTGAGCTCCTCCCTGAACCCCAAATACTGTTTGTCCTGCATGCGCTGGGTCTCCTGAAACTTGGCCAGGACCATAGCCATCGTCTCCTGGGAGTGGTGGTATGCTCCCATGATGGAGAAGAGGGCCTCGTGGAGAGTGGGTTCCCTTGGCCTGTCCGCCCCCTGTGTTCCTGTGCCTCCGTCCCCTGGACCGTGTGCCCACTACCACTGCCCCCATGTCCCTGTTGTTGTTGGGGTGGTAGGTTATCCTGGGTTCCCTGTAGTGGTGGACACACAGCTGACTGACGTGTCCTGGGTATGGAGGTATGGGCCCGCTGGGTGGGTGCTGTGCTGGTGTTACCAGAGGGTCTAAGGTCAGTGTTGGGCTGTGCCTGTGCGAGGGGAACTGACTGTCCCGAGGCCCACAATGGTCCGGGCTGGTAATCTGGATCCAGTTGGACAGAGCTGCTGTCATCACTGTGGGCCTCTTCTGGGGGTGGAGTGGACATGTCTGGACTCTCCTGTGTGGTGACTTTATGTAGTGGTCCTGCAGGGGTATAAAAGCATGATTGTTGCATGTGTATGTGTCATGGTGTGCAATGGGTGGGTGTGTGTGCACCCCAGTGCAAGCATTCCTGTGTGGGGGCTTGTGTGATGATGGTTGGGGGGTGTTATGGGTATGTGCAGTGGGCATGCTTTAGTGATGTGTGTCCATGCTTAGTTGTATCATGCAGGGCTTGGTGTTAGGATGGGTGGTTTGTGTTATAAGTACATTAGTGAGGAGTTGGAGTGATAGGGGAGGGGGTGAGGGTGGGGTGTGTGATACCATGCTGGTAGGGTGGGGGATATGATAGTTAAGATTTGACTTACCAGTGTCCATTCCTCCACCGACTCCTCCAAGGCCCTCAGGATGCATAATGGTCAAGACCTGCTCCTCCCATGTTGTTAGTTGTGGGGGAGCAGGTGGGGGTCCGCCACCAGTCCGCTGAATTGCGATGTTGTGCCTGGAGACTACTGAACGCACCTTCCCCCGTAGGTCGTTCCACCTCTTCCTGATGTCCTCCCGATTTCTTGGGTGCTGTACCCTGTCGACAATTCTTCGCCATAGCTCCATCTTCCTGGCTATGGAGGTGTGCTGCACCTGTGATCCAAATAGCTGTGGCTCTACCCGTACGATTTCCTCCACAATGACCCTGAGCTCCTCCTCGGAAAACCTGGGGTGTCTTTGGCGTGCCATGGGGTGGTGTAGGTGATGTGTGGGGTGGTGTATGTGGTGATGAGTGTGGTGATGTGTTGTGGTGTGTGGAATTATGTGCGTGGATGTTGTGTGGGTGATGGTGTTTTGTGCCTCTGTGTGGTGTGGTTCTCTACTGCTGTGCTCTCTCTCTGTCGCCTTCGTCTCTGATTTTTGGTCGTAGGGGTTTGTGGGTGATGTGGGTGTGTGTTTTATATTGTGTTGGGTGTGTGAGTGTTGTTTGTATGTGTATCAGGTGTGTGTATTTTGAATTGTCCAATGTGGCGGTGTTTTGGAGATGTGTGTGTATTTTGAGCGCGGCGGTGTGTACCGCCAATGGAATACCACGGTTGAAAGACCGCCGCGTGGATTTGTGGGTCGTAATAGCATGGGCGTGTGTCTGTTGGCGTGACGGTGTCGGTTTTGTTTTCGCCAGTTTATCACTGACCTTTGGTGTGGCGGACTTGTGTGGGTGTCTGAATTTCAGCGGATTCCGAGATGTGGGTCATAATAGCTGTGGCGGATTTCCGCGGCCGCGGCGGTGTGTTGGCGGTCTTCTGCATGGCGGTAAGCGGCTTTTACCGCCAATGTTGTAATGACCCCCTTAGTGTGTGGGCACCCTGGCACTAGCCAAGGTGCCCCCACATTGTTCAGGGTAGATTCCCCGGACTTTGTGAGTGCGGGGACACCATTACATGCGTGCACTACAAATAGGTCAATACCTATATGTAGCGTCACCATGGTAACTCCGAACCTGGCCATGTAACATGTCTAGGATCATGGAATTGTCACCCCCAATAACATTCTGGTATTGGGGGGACAATTCCATGCATCCCGGGTCTCTAGCACAGAACCCTGGTACTGCCAAACTTGCTTTCCGGGGTCTCCACTGCAGCTGCTGCCAACCCCTCAGACAGGTTTCTGTACCCCTGGGGCCTGGGCAGCCCGGTCCCAGGAAGGTAGAACAAAGAATTTCCTCAGAGAGAGGGTGTTACACCCTCTCCCTTTGGAAACAGGTGTGAAGGGCTGGGGAGGAGTAGCCTCCCCCAGCCTCTGGAAATGCTTTGATGGGCACAGATGGTGCCCTCTCTGCATAAGCCAGTCTACACCGGTTAAGGGATCCCCGAGCCCTGCTCTGGCACGAAACTGGACAAAGGGAAGGGGAGTGACAACTCCCCTGACCAGCACCTCCCAGGGGAGGTGCTCAGAGCTCCTCCAGTGTGTCCCAGACCTGTGCCATCTTGGATTCAGAGGTGTTGGGGCACAATGGACAGCTCTGAGTGGCCAGTGCCAACAGGTGATGTCAGAGACCCCTCCTGATAGGTGCTTACCTTTCTCAGTAGCCAATCTTCCTCTGAGGGCTATTTAGGGTCTCTCCTCTGGGCTATTCTTCAGATAACGAATGCAAGAGCTCACCAGAGTTCCTCTGCACTTCCCTCTTCAACTTCTGCCAAGGATTGACTGCTGACTGCTCCAGGACGCCTGCAAAACCGCAACAAAGTAGCAAAGACGACTGCCAGCAACATTGTAGCGCCTCATCCTGCCGGCTTTTTTGACTGTTTCTTGGTGGTGCATGCTCTGAGGGCTGTCTGCCTTCACCCTGCACTGGGAGCCAAGAAGAAATCGAAGGAATCTTCCCCCTGCTAACGCAGGCACCAAACCTCTGCATCACCGGTCCTCTGGGTCCCCTCTCATCCTGACGAGCACGGTCCCTGGAACACAGGAGCTGGGTTCAAGTATCTCCCACAGTCCAGTGGCCCTTCTGTCCAAATTTGGTGGCGGTAAGTCCTTGTCTCCCCACGCCAGTCAGTAATCCTGTGTACTGCATGATCTGCAGCTGCTCGGGGTTCTGTGCATTTTTCCAAGACTTCCTTTGTGTAATATGGATAAGTACAAGCAACTTCCCCTAATCAATGGTGTTGAGGTTCAGGCCTACAGGGACACAGGTGCCAGTGTTACCATGGTAATAGAGAAACTGGAACACCCTGAACAACACCTACTTGGTCACCAGTACCAAGTGACAGACGCTCATAACAACACTATTAGCCACCCCAGGCCTGTTGTGAATCTCAACTGGGGGGGGGGGGGTTACTGGTCCAAAGAAAGTTGTGGTTGGTTCAGATTTACCTGTAGACTGTCTATCAGGAAATGATTTAGAGACATCAGCTAGGGCAGCAGTGGAGTTGGAGGCTCATGCAGCAATGCTGAGCATTCCAGGGCATATTTTTGCTTTGACAACGGCTCAGGCCAAAAAGCAAAAAGGACAGGGTGACTTGGATCCTGGAACAATGGACCAAATGCTCCCTAAAGCTAGGGGTAGCAAGGGTAAATCCCTGCCCACTATCCCTCCCTCTACAGATAATTCTCCTTCTGAGGAAGAAGAATTTCCTCCCTGCGCAGAACCTTCACCAGATGAGCTGGCAGCAGACACTGCTGAGCTTTTGGGTGGAGGGGGGGCTGCCAGGGAAGAGCTGAGTGTGGCACAGCAATCCTGTCCCACATTAGAGGGTCTAAGACCGCAAACTGTCAAACAGCAAAATGGGTATGTCAGTGACTCATATAGAGTTTACTGGGAGGACAACCTCTTGTACACAGAGGCAAGGGACCCAAAACCTGGAGCATCCAGGAGATTGGCCATTCCCCTGCAGTACAGAGAGTTCCTCCTAACTCTGGCACATGACATTACTTTGGCTGGGCATTGGGGCCAGATTAAAACATGGGAAAGGCTTGTCCCCCTGTTTCACTGGCCTAGGATGTCAGAGGACACAAAAGATTTTTGCACGTCTTGCGTGACCTGCCAAGCCAGTGACAACACTGCTGGCACTCTAAAGGCTCCCCTCATTCCACTGGCTGTGGTTGGGGTTCCCTTTGAAAGGGTAGGGGTTGACATAGTTGTCCCCCTTGACCCTCCTACTGCTTCAGGCAATAGGTTTATCTTGGTGGTAGTGGACCATGCCACAAGATATCCTGAAACAATTCCTCTAAGGACCACTACAACACCTGCAGTGGCAAAAGCCCTCCTGGGAATCTTTTCCAGGGTGGGTTTTCCAAAAGAGGTTGTATCAGACAGGGGTAACAACTTTATGTCTGCATACTTGAAGGCCATGTGGAAGGAATGTGGTGTAACATACAAATTCACCACACCTTATCATCCACAAACAAATGGACTGGTAGAGAGGTTTAAGAAAAGTCTCAAAGGAATGATAACGGGATTCCCTGAAAAACTCAGGTGGAGTATGGGATGTCCTGTTACATTGCCTCCTTTTTGCTTACAGGGAGGTACCCCAGAAAGGAGTGGGCTTCAGCCCCTTTGAACTCCTCTTTGGGCACCCTGTAAGAGGTCCACTAACACTTGTGAAGGAGGGTTGGGAACAACCTTTAAAAGCTCCCAAACAAGACATAGTGGAATATGTACTCTGCCTAAGATCCAGAATGGCTGGGTACATGAAAAAGGCCAGTAAAAATCTTCAGGCCATCCAAGAGCTCCAAAAGAAATAGCATGACCAGAAGGCTGTTCTGATTCAGTACCAACCAGGACAGAAGGTGTGGGTATTGGAGCCTGTGGCCCCAAGAGCACTCCAAGACAAATGGAGTGGACCCCATCTCATTGTTGAAAAGAAGGGCGAGGTCACCTACTTGGTTGACCTGGGCACTGCCAGGAGTCCGCTTAGGGTGCTCCATGTCAATCGCCTAAAACCCTACTATGACAGGGCTGATCTCACCCTGCTCATGGCAACAGATGAAGGACAGGAAGAAGAGAATGACCCACTCCCTGATCTCTTCTCTTCAACTGAAGATGATGCTTTAGTGGAAGAAGTAGTTTTGGCAGACTGTCTTACTGCTGAGCATGAAGGCAACTGCATAAATCTCCTTGGTCAGTTTTCTGAACTCTTTTCAACTGTGCCAGGCACCACATCTTGGTGTGAACACACATTTGATACTGGAGACAGCTTACCTGTCAAAAGTAAAATCTATAGGCAGACTGACCATGTCAGGGACTGCATAAAGCAAGAAGTTCAGAAAATGCTTGAACTAGGAGTGGTTGAACATTCTGAAAGCCCATGGGCCTCTCCTGTAGTGCTTGTACCAAAGCCTCACTCAAAATATGGAAAAAGAGAGATGAGGTTTTGTGTAGATTACAGAGGTCTCAACCAGGTAACAAAAACTGACGCTCACCCTATACCCAGGGCAGATGAGCTCATAGATACACTGGCATCTGCCAAGTATCTAAGCACCTTTGATTTGACTGCAGGGTATTGGCAGATCAAATTATCAGAGGATGCTAAAGCTAAAACTGCATTTTCAACTATAGGAGGGCACTACCAATTTACAGTGATGCCTTTTGGGTTGAAAAATGCACCTGCCGCTTTTCAGAGGTTGGTGAATACAGTCCTGCAAGGGTTGGAGGCTTTCAGTGCAGCATATCTTGATGATATTGCTGTCTTTAGCTTCACCTGGGATGATCACCTGGTCCACCTGTGGAAAGTTTTGGAGGCCCTGCAAAAGGCAGGCCTCACTATCAAGTCTTCAAAGTGCCAGATAGGACAGGGGAAAGTGGTTTATCTGGGACACCTGTTAGGTGGAGAACAGATTGCACCACTTCAGGGGAAAATCCAGACAATCATGGATTGGGTTCCCCCTACAACTCAGACCCAGGTGAGAGCCTTCCTAGGCCTCACTGGGTATTACAGGAGATTCATTAAAAACTATGGCTCCATTGCAGCCCCACTTAATGATCTCACTAGTAAGAAGATGCCTAAAAAGGTATTGTGGACAGCTAGCTGTCAGAAAGCTTTTGAGGAGCTCAAACAGGCCATGTGCACTGCACCTGTCCTAAAAAGCCCATGTTACTCCAAGAAATTCATTGTTCAACTGATGCATCTGAATTAGGGGTAGGGGCAGTCTTATCACAACTTAACTCTGAGGGCCAGGATCAACCAGTAGCTTTTATCAGCAGAAGGTTGACCCCTAGAGAAAAGCGTTGGTCTGCAATTGAGAGGGAGGCCTTTGCTGTGGTCTGGGCACTGAAGAAGTTGAGGCCATACCTGTTTGGCACTCACTTCATTGTTCAGACAGACCCCAAACCTCTACTTTGGCTAAAACAAATGAAAGGTGAAAACCCTAAATTGTTGAGGTGGTCCATATCTCTACAGGGAATGGACTACACAGTGGAACATAGACCTGGGAGGACCCACTCCACTGCAGATGGACTCTCCAGATATTTCCACTTAGACAATGAAGACTCATCAGGCCATGGCTAGTCTTATTGTCCTTCGTTTGGGGGGGGTTGTTGTGTTGGAAAATACCAACTTGCCTGGCATGTTACCCCCATATTTCACTGGATATATGTTGTTTTAGTTTATGTGTCACTGGGACCCTGCCAGGCAGGACCCCAGTGCTCATAAGTATGTGCCCTGTATGTGTTCCCTGTGTGATGACTAACTGTCTCACTGAGGCTCTGCTAACCAGAACCTCAGTGGTTATGCTCTCTCTGCTTTTTAAAATTGTCACTAACAGGCTAGTGACCAATTTCACCAATTCACATTGGCATACTGGAACACCCTTATAATTCCCTAGTATATGGTACTGAGGTACCCAGGGTATTGGGGTTCCAGGAGATCCCTATGGGCTGCAGTATTTCTTTTGACACCCATAGGGAGATCTGACAATTCTTACACAGGCCTGCCAGTGCAGCCTGAGTGAAATAACGTCCACGTTATTTCACAGCCATTTACCACTGTACTTAAGTAACTTATAAGTCACCTATATGTCCAACCTTCACCTGGTGAAGGTTGGGTGCAAAGTTACTTAGTGTGTGGGCCCCCTGGCACTAGCCAAGGTGCCCCCACATCATTCAGGGCAAATTCCCCGGACTTTGTGAGTGCGGGGACACCATTACACGCGTGCACTGTACATAGGTCACTACCTACGTACAGCATCACAATGGTAACTCCGAACATGGCCATGTAATATGTCTAAGATCATGGAATTGTCCCCCCAATGCCATTCTGGCATTGGGGGGACAATTCCATGATCCCCCGGGTCTCTAGCACAGAACCCGGGTACTGCCAAACTGCCTTTCCCGGGTTTCCACTGCAGCTGCTGCTGCTGCCAACCCCTCAGACAGGTTTCTGCCCTCCTGGGGTCCAGGCAGGCCTGGCCCAGAAAGGCAGAACAAAGGACTTCCTCTGAGAGACGGTGTTACACCCTCTCCCTTTGGAAATAGGTGTCAGGGCTGGGGAGGAGTATCCTCCCCCAGCCTCTGGAAATGCTTTGATGGGCACAGATGGTGCCCATCTCTGCATAAGCCAGTCTACACCGGTTCAGGGATCCCCCAGCCCTGCTCTGGCGCGAAACTGGACAAAGGAAAGGGGAGTGACCACTCCCCTGACCTGCACCTCCCAGGGGAGGTGCCCAGAGCTCCTCCAGCGTGCCCCAGACGTCTGCCATCTTGGATTCAGAGGTGTGCTGGCACACTGGACTACTCTGAGTGGCCAGCAGGTGACGTCAGAGACTCCTTCTGATAGGCTCTTACCTCTCTTAGTAGCCAATTCTCCTTCCTAGGTAGCCAAACCTCCTTTTCTGGCTATTTAGGGTCTCTGCTTTGGGGAATTCTTCAAATACTGAATGCAAGAGCTCACCAGAGTTCCTCTGCATCTCCCTCTTCACTTTCTGCCAAAGGATCGACCGCTGACTGCTCAGGATGCCTGCAAAACCGCAACAAAATAGCATAGACGACTACTGCAACCTTGTATCGCTTCATCCTGCCGGCTTTCTCGACTGTTTCCTGGTGATGCATGCTCTGGGGGTAGCCTGCCTCCTTTCTGCACCAGGAGCTCTGAAGAAATCCCCTGTGGGTTGACGGAATCTTCCCCCTGCAACCGCAGGCAACAAAAGACTGCATCACCGGTCCTCTGGGTCCCCTCTCAGCACGACGAGCGTGGTCCCTGGAACTCAGCAACTCTGTCCAAGTGACCCCCACAGTCCAGTGACTCTTCAGTCCAAGTTTGGTGGAGGTAAGTCCTTGCCTTCCCATGCTAGACTGCATTGCTGGGTACCGCGTGATTTGCAGCTGCTCCTGCTCCTGTGCACTCTTCCAGGATGTCCTTCGTGCACAGCCAAGCCTGGGTCCCCGACACTCTAACCTGCAGTGCACAACCTTCTGAGTTGTCCTCTGGCGTCGTGAGACTCCCTTTTCTGACTTCGGGTGGACTCCAGTTCACTCCTCTTCTAAGTACCTCTTCCGGTACTTCTGCGGGTGCTGCCTGCTTCTGTGAGGGCTCCCTGACTGGCTGGGTGCCCCCTCTGTCTCCTCATCCAAGTGGCGACATCCTGGTCCCTCCTGGGCCACAGCAGCATCCAAAAACCCGAACCGCGACCCTTGCAGCTAGCAAGACTTGTTTGCGGTCTTTCTGCGTGGGAACACCTTTGCAAGCTTCTGCACGATGTGGGACATTCATCCTCCAAAGGGGAAGTTCCTAGTCCTCTTAGTTCTTGGAGAACACCAAGCTTCTTCCACCCGGTGGCAGCTTCCTTGCACCCTCAGCTGGCATTTCCTGGGCTCCTGCCCACTCTCGACACTGTCGCGACTCTTGGACTTGGTCCCCTTGTCTTACAGGTGCTCAGGTCCGTAAATCCACTGTTGTTGCATTGCTGGTGTTGGTTTTCCTTGCAGAATCCCTCTATCGCGACTTCTGTGCTCTCTGGGGGTTGTAGGTGCACTTTACACCTACCTTACAGGGTCTTGGGGTGGGCTATTTTTCTAACCCTCACTGTTTTCTTACAGTCCCAGCGACCCTCTACAAGCTCACATAGGTTTGGGGTCCATTCGTGGTTCGCATTCCATTTTTGGAGTATATGGTTTGTGTTGCCCTGTGTATTGTGTTTTCTTATGATATTGTGCACATGACACCAGTGGTATAGTAGGAGCTTTACATGTCTCCTAGTTCAGCCTAAGCTGCTTTGCCATAGCTACCTTCTATCAGCCTTAGCTGCTAGAAACACCTCTTCTACACTAATAAGGGATAACTGGACCTGGCACAAGGTGTACGTACCTCTGTTACCCACTACAAGCCAGGCCAGCCTCCTACAGGAGTGCTATGTCGACTTAGTCTTTTTCACCCCCTCAGCACAGACGAGCTGTGAGGCAGTGTGCATGTGCTGAGTGAGGGGTCCCCAGGGTGGCATAAGACATGCTGCAGCCCTTAGAGACCCTCCCTGGCATCAGGGCCCTTGGTACCAGGGGTACTAGTTACAAGGGACTTATCTAAGTGCCAGAGTTGGGCCAAATGTGGAGACAAAGGTACAGTTTAGGGAAAAAACACTGGTGCTGGGGCCTAGTTAGCAGGGTCCCAGCACACTTTCAATCAAAACTTAGCATCAGCAAAGGCAAGAAGTTAGGGGGTAACCATGCCAAGGAGGCATTTCCTTACACCCTGCTACTGGGAGAGAGATACTCTGTCACTGGGAGAGAGATACCCTGTCACTGGGAGAGAGATACCTTGTCACTGGGAGAGAGAGACCCTGTCACTGGGAGAGAGAGACCCTGCTACTGGGAGAGAGATACCCTGTCACTGGGAGAGAGATACCCTGCTACTGGGAGAGAGATACACTGCTACTGGGAGAGAGGAACCCTGTCACTGGAAGAGAGATACACTGTTACTGGGAGAGAGATACACTGTCAATGGTAGAGAGATACCCTGTCACTAGGAGAGAGATACACTGCTACTGGGAGAGAGATACACTGTCACTGGGAGAGAGATACATTGGGGGTCATTCTTACTTTGGCGGGCGGCGGAGGCCGCCCGCCAAAGTAACCCCATCAGAACACCGCACTGCGGTCGAAAGACCGCTGCAGTGATTCTGAGATTTGCCCTGGGCTGGCGGGCGGCCGCCAAAAGGCCGCCCGCCAGCCCAGGGCAAATCAACCTTCCCACGAGGATGCCGGCTCAGAATTGAGCCGGCGTAGTGGGAAGGTGCGACGGGTGCAGTGGCACCCGTCGCGTATTTCAGTGTCTGCATAGCAGACACTGAAATACTTTGCGGGGCCCTCTTATTGGGGCCCCTGCAGTGCCCATGCCATTGGCATGGGCACTGCAGGGGCCCCTAGGGGCCCCGCGGCACCCCCTACCGCCATCCTGTTCATGGCGGGTTTCCCGCCATGAACAGGATGGCGGTAGGGGGTGTCTGAATCCCCATGGCGGCGGAGCGCGCTCCGCCGCCATGGAGGATTCAGAAGGGCAGCGGTAAACCGGCGGGTGACCGCCGGTTTACCCTTTCTGACCGCGGCTGAACCGCCGCGGTCAGAATGCCCTTCGGAGCACCGCCGGTCTGTCGGCGGTGCTCCTGTGGCCGGTGACCCTGGCGGTCACCGGCCGCCAGGGTCAGAATCAGGCCCATTGTCTCTTGGAGAGAAAGAGAGACATTCAGACTGTGAGAGAGACACGCTGTCTGTGGGAGAGGCTCACCCAGACTCTAAGAAAGAGACCCACAGTTTTTGGGCCATGGAAACAATGACCATGGGGCAGGAATGAGGAATACTGGGGTCTGAACACTGCCCCTGGGAGGGAAGACCCTGGCAATGGATAGGGGAACCCAGGCACAAGAACAGACGTTCTCACTGGGAAGTAAGGCACCCCCCCGAAAATCAAATTCTGCTTTCCAGGTACCCCCACATCAAAACTGAAATGCATGCTCCAGAACACCTCCATATTCAAGACGTGGTCTATATAAAGAATCAAAGTCCTGTGATAAACACTGGCCTCTCTGCCAGAAACTTTACATCACCAACCAAATGCACTGACAACCAGAGCTGTACCAAGTTGGATGCCCACAAACACAATATTCATTTGCCGGCCTTGCTATACTGCACCCCATCGCTGGTCGAGGTTTAAATACAATTGCTTCACTCTGCTAGAGATGGCCCCCTTGAGATCTATGTGTCAAAGTTTGGGTTCCCATAGCACAAGGATATAAAGGTGCAGGGGTGTGAGACTCCTTGACCTCCCCAGACGGACCCACATCACCCCACACCTTAAAAAAGCTCCACTGGCTACCAATCCAGAAGAGATGCCATTTCAAGATGTTGACCCACGCATACAGAGCCCTTCACAAGGACCAGCATACTTCAACAAATGAATGACCTTCCACCAACCGACCAGACAGCTGCGATCCACCTCCCTCTACCTCGCAGACAACACTGGATCTGCTGAGGCAACAGCAGAGGGCGCTCCTTCTCTCACCTGATGGCCAACCCTGGAACAACCTTAACCTGCGCTTCAGGACGGCCTAATCGCTCCAGCAATGCAGAAAAGGACTCAAGACATGACTGTTTGAATAAGCAGGTCACCACAAAGCAGTTAGCTTCCTCCAGCACCTTGAGACCTTCTCGGGTGATACGCTACACTTTATAAATCTTTGATTGATTGATTGATTGAGTGATTGAGGTGGAATAGGGAGCTGTCCATGTGTCTAGAACCTTGCTTTTTGACAAGTGGTGTTCACTGTGTAAGATGTAAACCCACAGTGCGAACCCACTCTTGGTCAAACGACCTCAGATTCTCCCAATGACTGGTCGACGAAGCAACAGGATGACCAATTCAATTTCCACCTCCCTTGAAGTTCTCAGGGGTGCTCCAAGGTTCCGGACATCAGTCTCCTTCGACGCTTCCATCATCCAAGACCCCCCCACAGATGGCACTGACACCAGGTCACGTCGTCTTAGGGGTAAACCGCTGATGAGGCATGGTGAACACACCAAAGGGGGTTCAGCTCCGTCCAACTCTGCATGAGGACGGGTCGGGCGGAGCTGAGGAGGGGCAGTTGGGGTGTGAGAAGTGAATGACATGGTCATTCCAGGGGCTGTAGGCATTATCGGTTATCAATATTGTCAGGATGTTGATTCAAAATCAGCAAGAGACCCCTGGGACTACGGGGGGTAGGGTGGGAGGGGGTAAGAGACAGACCAGTGACAAATGCCTACACATCAAGAGCGTAAACAGAAGGCCGAGCACACACAATACTCTCTCAAATGAGGAGGGACAAATGGATCCAGGACAGAGTAGTGCAGATGTATAAAAGTTTTTTAAGTCACCGGTGCAATACTACAGAAGGAAGCGAGGTGGGTTCACAAGTTTAAAAATAATTTATGAAATATGGAGTCAAAAAATGGAGGAATACACCATCAGGTTCAGATTGACACATGGGGGGTCATTCTGACCCCGGCGGTCTCAGACCGCCGGGGCCAGGGTCGGCGGGAGCACCGCCGACAGACCGGCGGTGCCCCGCAGGGCATTCTGACCGCGGTGCTTTGGCCGCGGTCAGTACAGGAAAACTGGCGGTCTCCCGCCGGTTTTCCGCTGCCCGTCAGAATCCTCCAAGGCAGCGCAGCATGCTGCGCCGCCTTGGGGATTCTGACACCCCCTACCGCCATCCTGTTCCTGGCGGTTCGCCTGCCAGGAACAGGATGGCGGTAGGGGGTGTCGCGGGGCCCCTGGGGGCCCCTGCAGTGCCCATGCCAATGGCATGGGCACTGCAGGGGCCCCCGTAAGAGGGCCCCGCTTGTATTTCACTGTCTGCATAGCAGACAGTGAAATACGCGACGGGTGCAGTAGCACCCGTCGCACCTTCCCACTCCGCCGGCTCGATTACGAGCCGGCTTCATGGTGGGAAGGTCGTTTTCCCCTGGGCTGGCGGGCGGCCATTTGGAGGCCGCCCGCCAGCCCAGGGGAAAACTCAAAATACCCGCCGCGGTCTTCCGACCGCGGTACGGTATTTTGGCGGCTCCCGTCGGGCGCGCGGTGACCGCGCCCGGCGGGAGTCAGAATGACCCCCATGGTCTGGTAAGGATAAATGACATGTTTGCTACAATTTCTAAAAAAAAGATTCAAAGTTCAAGAAAACAATCAAAAAACATATTTGGAAATAACTATTTTGAGAAAAGCTACGTCTCGCAAGCAACTGTCTTTGTATTGGGTTGATTGTGTACTTGATGGCACCGAGGGGAGTGGTGAACGTGAGGTGCCCAAGGTCAGGACTTGAAGCTAAGATTTCAATCCAGGTCCTCTTGTCCCCATATCTGTGCTCTGGTCACCTGCCCACAGCTTTCTCCTTCATGGAAGAGTCTATATGAAATTATGGGCACCCAGTCAGGTGCCAAGAAGGAACACAGTTTGGGATAACATCTTACATTAAAAGCAGGTCTGCCCTAGGAGACGCCTCACATATTTTTCAGTGGCGAAGGGACGTAGAGTGGTTTGCACAAAAAGAAAGACCTGTACACGAAGCAACAGGTTGTCTAGGCCCGGGGGAAATATTGGGGCAACTGGGGTAAGGTTTCTGTTCTGCTCCCCTGATTAGGTAGGTATTGTTTCTGGTTATTTGTCGTATGGTGCTTAACATGGGTATCGTATGTCGTAATCGATAAGTACCTTTTTTGTGTACTATGAGTGCATTTTTTCACAGTAAAAGTTCAATAAATTTAAATTAAATTAAATATATATTTACATAACTCTTCTGTTTTTTAAATTTCTGTTGACTCCAACAGACATGTGTGTGTTGTGAACACAGGACCATTACGAAGACCCAGGGAGGAGGTACACACGTAGGTCCGGTGCTTCTGTGAGCTTTGCATGGATAAGTGATGCCCCGGAAGTGCTTGGGGGCCCGGAGCCCCTGCCAGAAACACTACAGTTAGTTTTCTGTCTCTGTACATCTGGCATGTTCCCTACACAACTCAGCTGAGCACTGGTGAATCCCCTGCATGTGGACAGGCATTTAAAAGCAGTGTTCTCTGATTAATGAACAAAGTTTCAATCAAGTAATCAAAAAATTGCGCAACAAGAATTTTCAATTCAATTAAGGACACGGAGGCTTCGGATTATGCTTCTCTTTCTTTACTGTCAACACACAGCAGCCAATAAAAAAACAGCACTACATTTCCCAACAGCCTTGCACCCTCGTTATGACCCCCAATCATGGCCCACATCTAGTATATGTATCATAAACATCAAAGTCCGTCCTCTTTCTTTGCTCATCTAATCCAAAATCAAAGACACAAACCAACACCAACCAATATAGTCGTAGCGTCAACTCATGGTTTCTTCTTGGCGAGGGAAGAGAAACAGCACAACCGGTGCAACTTCAGAACCAAACATATTTCCATGTTGAAATTCAGGAAAAACTTGCCTCTACTTTTCTCATCTGTAAAAGAAAAGAGTGATGTAACATCTCAAAACTGAGAAAATTGCATCATAATACATTGGGTGGGACAATTCATATGATAACACAATATGCCATGGACATTAAGGGGGTTATTCTAACTTTGGAGGAGTGTTAATCTGTCCCAAAAGTGACGGTAAAGTGACGGATATACCACCAGCCGGATTACGAGTTCCATAGGATACAATGGACTCGTAATACGGCTGGTGGTAAATCCGTCACTTTTCCGTCACTTTTGGGACGGATTAACACCTCCCCCAAAGTTAGAATAACCCCCTAAATCCAAATGTTACTCTTATCACAGGCGGGATAATCCTCACCTTAATAGAATTGAAAATTCTTGTTGTGCAAGTTAGACATTTTTTGATTCTATGTCAGGGTCGGAGGCTTCGGATTGTGCTAGTTTAAAGCTGAGCAACAACCCCAGAAGCCACAACCACAATTGGTTTATGATAAAACAACTTAAAAGTAGAGTCTGAAGACCAATCTTCCGCTGTTATAATATCTTCTCATCTGGACCCTGAATTAAAGGCTTTTGAGGCCTTAGCACCTCTAACAGAATGCGTCCCAAAAACGGAAACATCTATTCTTGCTTCTTGCAATAACCACTTGACCCATCTAGCCAAAGTCGCAATGACACAGGAAAAAAAGGTTTTTGTAAAGGAATCAATAATTGACCAGAGTGATCTCTACGAAATTCACAAGTGACATCTTCGTACACTTTGAAACAATTCACCACACATAATTTAGAGTTGTCTCTAAAACGTGGATAGGAAATACATGTAGAATTCAATTTTGTACATTTAGAAATCCGAAAAGGAATTCCTGTAGGAGTAAAAACTCTACCTGCAATGTCCAGTGCTTTGACGTCCGAAACTCTCCGACATGAAATCAGACAAAGTAACATAGTTAATTGCTTTTGTGATAAACCTTCATTGGCTGGCCATGCTACTAGGAATTTCAAAATTATATTAACATCCCACAAGAATGAATATTTTGGTTGAGGGGGACGCACCAAGCGTATACCACACAGAAGTTTACATATTAAAGGGTATTCCCCAACAGACTTACAATCAACTCGAGGGTGTTTAGCCGAAATAGCCGACTTAAAATTGTTAACCTTCTTGTAAGATAAACCTTGAGCTGCTAAAAAGGACAAGAAATCAGCAATCATCTGCACTGAGGCCACCCAAGGGATCCACACTCCTCCGAATGCACCAATCCAGCCATCACTTCCAGGCGGAGGCATATCTTTTATGTGTACTAGGTGCCAAGGATTGAGAGAGGGAAAATCTAGTGTCTTCCAAAACCTCAGAGATTTGCTCTGATCTCCTAAAATCCTCCATGCCATGAGTGACAATTGCTCTTCCAGAATGAGAGGATGTGGTTGCCCCATTGGGTCCAATAGGAGATCCTCCGATCTCTGAATTCGCACTGGGGCTCACAACAAAGAGATATTACCACTGGAAACCACAATTGAGCTTTCAAACATGGTGTTACCAAGATCATCTCCACCTTCTAACAAATGACCTGGGAAAGAATTCGGTGAATCATGGAGAAAGGGGGAAACGCATAGTTCAATTTCCCCCGTCTAGGACTGAAGGAAGTCGTCTGAGCTGAGAACCATCGGATCCAGTCTCCAGCTGTAAAAGCGTGGCAGCTGAGCATTCAGACGGGACGCAAACAGATCCACCGACCAAGACCCCAAAGAAGATTCAGAAACTGAAAGACTCTGGGGTGTAATTTCCAATCACTGACATCTCGGCGATATCGCAAATTCCAATCTGCTATCACATTCACTTTGCCCGGGATGTACTCCGCTGTGATCTAAATTTGATAAGCTAGACAGAAGTGTCAAAAGTCCTTCGCAATTTCTTCTAGCATTCTGGACCGCGTCCCCCCAAGTTTGTTGATGTACCTTACTGCTGATATGTTGTCCATTTTCAAGAGGATACAACATTTTGTCTTGACCGAAGACAATGTCTTCACCGCAAACGAGCCTGCTAGAAGTTCTAGACAATTGATGTGCAGTTGAAGTTCTTCCGGGGACCACCGACCCCCTGTCTCCATCCGACCACATCTGGCTCCCCAGCCCCATCTGCGGGCATCTGACTCTCTGACAACCTCCGGAACTGAGGCCAAAATTGCCTTGCCATTCCAAGTGTTCATATGAGTCAACCACCATTGAAGCTCTGTTCGGGCTTTTTGTGACAAAACTACCAGTTCCATATAGGATAGGCCCTTGCACAGATGCATTATCTTCAATCTCTGAAGAGCCCGATAATGCAGGGGCTCCGGGAAGATGGCTTGAATAGATGAAGCCAGGAGACCTACCAAATGGGCAAGTACCCTCAAGGAAATCAAAGGAACAGACAATGCTTTCTTCAACTCCTTCTTGATAGCTAGTCGCTTGGTCAAGGGAAGTTTCAGTTCGGTCGAAATGGAATCTATCCTGAACCCCAAAAAACTATCTTTTAGGAGTGATCTAACTGGGATTTCTGTGTTTATAATGAAACCCAAATCCTGAAGAAGCTGAATCGTCCAGGAAAGGTGTAGAAGTACCAGACACTTCTCTTGTGACATGATAAGAATGTGGTTTAGATAAACTATGAGACGCACACCTTCTTCTCTGAGCCACTGCATAACTGGGCACATGATCTTGATGAAACACCAAGGGGCAGAAGACAGTCCGAAGGGAAGAGCTGAGAACTGTAACACCTTTTCCGCCAAAAGAACTGAAGGAAACGGCCATGAGGAGTGAAAATAGGAATGGCCAGATAGGCGTCCTTAAGGTCCAAGTGGACCATCCAGTCTCCTTCTAACAATAGGTCTCGGAGGAGATGAATGCCCTCCACTTTGAAATGTCCGTACACAATCCATGCGTTGAATTGATGAAGATTGAGCACCAAGAAAGAACCCCCTTCCTTGTTTGGGACCAGAAAGATCGTACAGATAAACCCTCTAGGATGAGGATGAGAAGGAACAATGGCCCTTTTTGAAGAAGAGCTTCTACTTCTTGATCTATAAAAGCACTCTTTTGATGGGAAAAACTGAGAGGAGGGGGACTAAACATTTGTTCGGGAGTTGAATCAAATTCGAGATGGTAGCCTGTTACCGTTTCTAGTAACCATACATCTTGTGTGATCAAAGACAGTTGTGTACAAACATACTCACTCTGCCCCCAAAACTACCTCCCCAGAGGGAAGAATTGTTACCTGATTGAGAGGAACTCTGGTTGTATTGTCCTCCTCAGTGAGGCCCTCTGTGATTGTGGCCCCTGTTGCGTCGGCCTCTTGAGGGGCAGAAGTTGGAGTTGGTTTGGTAGCCGGAGGCCCCTCTGCCTCTATAGTATGGACTGGAGGTCTGGGACTGAACCGGCCTGGCACTCGCCCTCCGAAGCGTCCAGCCCTGCAAAAAAGGCCACTGTTAAATACCATCTTGATTGAAGTTTGGGCCTTATCCAAAGCCGGGAAGGTAGCCACATATTTGGTCAGGTCTTTTACGAACCTGTCGCCAAGCAATAGCCCGTTAGCTGCTGGACCAGCCTCAGATGGTGCTAACTCTGTCAATTTTGGGTCAATGCGTAGCAGAAGAGATTTCCTACATTCCGTGAAAATCGAACAATTAGCATTCCCTAACAAACAGATGACTCTTTGGGCCCATTCTAACAGGACGTCAGGATCTATTAATTCTTGGGTATCCTTGGCCTGTAAATTTTAGTGAAGGCCCAGAAATGTCCAATAACTTGTCCTGACATCCCTGCCAGGCTCTATCAATGCCCTTTTTCCGGTCCTTTGCATATTTCTTCAGAAAGGTTACCATGTGAGGATCGAGTTCTGGAGTCTCTGCAACTTTGCTGGAGAGAGCAGGGCGAGAGCACTCAGACCGCAGTGTGTTGCGAATATCTTTCTCAAAACTTTTTGGGAGTCTTGACTGAACATACCCTGTCACTTCTTGACATGGGGTTCATTCTGTGGACCTAGGATGTACTATAGCATCAGGATCAAACTGTAAATTCTTACTAGGTGGGGGAATCAAAGGTTCCTCAGCATGATGAGTGTAACAGGGTTATTAGACCCCTTGAGGCTCCCGCGTGATTGGGGCTGATGGAGAAGTGGCCCGGGGACACTATAGAGAGTGTTGCGCTGCTGTGGCAAAACATAGAGCGGAAACAGGAAGAGGATGTGCATCAGGTCGGAAGGGAGGGCGGCGGTAAAGAGGACATGGACGAGCAGAGTGAGAGAGATGACTACCGAATTCCAGAGGAGGGCACCAACGAGTGTACGGAGGCGGCAGTGAGACCAAAGACCACAAGAAAAGATGGAGAGGAGACCTCGGAGAGTTGTGCACTGACAGAATCGAAGAAGGACTGCAGCAGCCGAGTTCAACTTTGGAACCCGACCACCTGCCACGTCCCTGAGGGACGTGGCTGGAGCACATACGTGCCCGTATACGTGCCTTGAGCACTTTTTGGGTATATGGAATATACTGAGGCGGGACAGGAGAAGAAGAAAACGTAAAGGGGGAGGCGGGGAGTAAATACAATATAAACTTTAGTGAAAAGCAAGGAGAATATCTTTAACCAATTGCCTGTGAATCAAAACACGCATGTTCAAATACTAATTCTTGAACTGGTTGTTTATAAGCACTTACACCAATTCACTGCGGAGAACCACCAATAAACATAAGACATATCACAAAGATTGTAAAGTTATTTCACTTCCCTCCTCATGCACCCTAACCCTACTACATATAAATAAAGAATAAAACCCCAGACTTACCTCCTGTTTCTATGTCCTGTGTTTCTTCCTCACGCTCCGGAGTGATATTCAAGGGACCCCCAGGAGTGCCTGAAAGAAAACAAATTAGAGACCATTAAAAAGAGAAGGATAAGGGAAAAGCGACAGTGCATTACAGAAAAAGGAATAAGAGAAGTAAGAAAGAGAAGAAAAACAAAAAAAGAAGAGAGACTGGAAAAGCAGAGATACAAAGAGGACTTTTGAGCACTCTTAACCAAGTAGCGGAAGGAAGGTAACCTAAAAACAAAAATAATAAAGAAAAGTGCCATAGCATATGCTGTATCCAACCTTCTTTATCTTGTGAGACCTTGCAAATGGACTGAAATAGAGAAGGAGGATGTTTTTAGTAGACTAGTCAACTACATCTTGGTGTCAGAAGTGGGATAAGTTCTTAAGTGGAAAGGGAGCGATGTAGGAGAAACCTTCCCTTGAGGACATAATTAATCAACTGGCTGAGGGACAAAGACACTTTCAAGTAGTGTGGGAGGGACAGTTGCGAGAAGCTAGAAATTATAGAGAGGCATTGCAAAATGCCCTTAAGAGCCAAGCCACTATAATAGCAAACAATCAGTTGGTTCATGAGGCAGCCATTCAAAGGTTGACAGACACCATGGTCTTCGAGGGTTCATCCGAATGTACCCTGTTCGGTATTGCAGCAATTTTAAGAAGGAGAAGACGCCGATGCCTTCTTTATGAATTTTGAGAGGGCGGCTGCATCAGCCAATTGGCCACTAAATGGATGGGGACAATATATAGCTCCTCTGTTGACAGGGACTATGCAAGCCGCCTACCAAGCCGTAAACCCCGGGGGAACCACCCCAAATGGAGATGTTAAGAAGGCTATCTTAGAGTGAGTAGAGTACAATACCAAATATCGCATCAAGTTCAGAAAAAACAAATGGATGCCCATGGAGAACCCCAGAGCACTGTATTATAGAATACAAGATTTAGGGTTAAAGTGGTTGAACCCTGTTAGCACAAACAGGGAAGAGGTGATGCAGGTTATCTTATTAGAACAGTTCTTAGAGGCATTACCCATTGAGACACATAATTGGATCAACCAGCATCCAAACGTCACAACAACGACCGCCATTGAATTGGCCTGCGCTTTCCACCGGGCCCCTGATGTTAGGGTAACCCCTTTTTAAAGGACAAGCATTAACGGGGAAAATAGTGAGTGCTAATCCAAGACCCAGATTGCCAAAAAGTCCCAAGGAGAGTCCCAGCTCACATTTCACAGATAAAGAACCGAATCAAAGTCCCCAATGTTATCATTGCATGGAGTGGGGCCATATTGCACGTAACTGTCCACACCGACTTCCAAAACCTGAACCAACTGAAATTGGAATAACCAGGGGCAGGGTGCTCTGTACGAGCTGGGCAACAACTCGATATTCCACAGAAATGTTAGAAAATAATAAATCTACCAAGGTATTGGTTGACTCCGGGTGTAGTCAATCAGTGATGAAGGCTGAAATACTAGAAAAAGACTTATGGCGGCAGGATGAAACAGTATTTATTTGCTGTATTCATGGGGACATGAAATGTTATCTCACAGCGGAGATTACCATAAATTGGAGTGGATGGGAAGAACTATACAAGTAGGAGTGATGCCCCACCTAGTTGAGGATATGATCATAGGTACTGATTATTGCGCTTTCTCTAA
This sequence comes from Pleurodeles waltl, assembly GCF_031143425.1. Lineage (NCBI taxonomy): Eukaryota > Metazoa > Chordata > Amphibia > Caudata > Salamandridae > Pleurodeles > Pleurodeles waltl. The sequence goes on from NC_090447.1 coordinate 26,234,640, forward strand.
AATCTTGGGTAGCATCAACGGAGATCATAAAACCAACTCTTGGCTCAACGAGGCTCCTTTTTCCTACAGCGCCCTTACTCCAGGTAAGATAAAAGTGAAACCGAGTAGACAAGACAAAAGAGAACAGAGGAAAACATATCAAAGAGCTAGTCAAAGCAATTCTATTCCTGTATTTCCTACAGAAACCTCAGTGTAAACAAGTCCACCACCCTTCCGAGTCAGTCAAAGGGAGGACCCCGTGCTGAAACATGCCTGGGCTACTGAGGTTACGGAAACAACAGGGCACGTGGGTCCTTACTTCCTTGTCCAAAACGGTTTGCTATATAGGATTATCCAACAGGGTATTGAGCAAAAAACCCAATTGGTTGTACCCACCCCTTATCGCACTCAGGTACTCCATTTAGCCCATAGTCAGGTTGGGGAGGATATTATAGCGGGGAAAAAACGAGGAGTACCTTCTCCGACGTTTCTATTGGCCAGGGTTTTTTTCTGATATTTGGAGATTCTGTGCACAATGTCGGAAAGGTCCGGAAAGCACCACTTTACCCTTTGCCCATTATTGATTTCCCCTTTTCAATGGCAGGAATGGATTTAGTGGGACCTCTGACACCCTCATCCCGAGGTTACATGTACCTTTTAGTCCTCGTGGATTACGCTTCCCAGTACCCGGAAGCTATCCCGTTAACAAGCATGATTACAAAAAGTGTGGCCCATGCTATGGTTGGGTTTTTTGATCGAGTCGGGTTCCCCAAAGAGATATTAACAGATCAAGGTACGCATTTTATATTTCGCCTTATGTCCCAGATGTGCCAAATCCTTGGAGTAAAAACATTTGCACCTCTGTTTATCATCATCAAACAGTCGGACTAGTGGAGAGATATAACCGTACTATAAAAACCCTTCTAAAAAAACTATATCCGAATCAGGAAGGGAATGGGATAAGAAACTACCCTTGGTTTTATTTGCGATCCGAACGCATGTTCAGGCGTCAACCGGCATAGTCCGTTTGAGTTAGTCTTTGGTAGACAACCTAGAACCCTTTTGGATATGGCTGCAGAGAAATGGGAAGAAAAGGAAACAGAAAGTAGAGACATACTAGAGTATACCCAGCAATTGAAGGAAAATATTTAAACCATATGGGAGGATGTCAGACTGCATTTAGAAGAGGCACAAGAAAAACAAAGAAAATATTATAATACAGGCACAAGTTTAAGAGAACTAACTAGTGGTGAAAAAGTCTAAGGTCCTCTCACCTAGCTCTGAAAATAAGTTGCTAGCAAGATGGCAAGGTCCCTATGAAATAATAGAGAGAGTAAGCCCTGTTGCTTATCGTTTGCAACTATCAAAATCACCACAGAAAACCCAGAGATATCACATCAATCTTCTAAAGAAGTGGGAGGAAGGAGACATACCAAACCTAACTGTAGACTCTGTCTTGTTGGTGAACAACCTAAAACCTCTTGAGATAACTTTATGTCCTCAACAGGTAGATCTACATGAGTCGGTTACTGACATTAACCCAGATCTACCTAATGAGAAGAAGACCCAACTCTTAAAAGTTGTACAACAATATAGTAAAATCATTTCCACCACTCCTGGAAAGACCCCTTTAATACAACACAACATTGTTACCAAAGAAGGGAGAATAGTCCGTTTAAAACTGTATCGAATAACGGAGGCCCATAGAAGGCTTGTGGAACAAGAAGTGCAAAATATGTTAAATACTGGTATAATAGAGCCTTTTACTAGTCCTTGGTGCTCTCCGGTTGTACTAGTGCCAAAATCCAATGGAACGATCCATTTTTGTATCGACTTTCGACAACTAAATGCCATCTCAGATTTTAATACTTATCTGATACCTACAGTAGATGAACTAATCGAACAACTAGGAAAAGCACAATATTTACCTACATTAGACCTCACAAAAGGGTATTGGCAAATACCTCTAAACTCACAGTCTAAAGAAAAAATGTATTTTCCACCCCATCAGGACTTTATTATTTTACAGTGCTACCCTTTGGTTTGCACGGAACTCCAGCTACATTTCAGCGTTTAGTGGACAGAATATTAAGACCCCACACGGGTTATGCTGTCGCATACATAGATGACATAGTTATATATAGTGAAACATGGGGTCAGCATGTACTCCATTTATCCAAGAGATTTCATACTATAGTCGAAGCAGGATTAACAGCCAATCCAGAGAATTGTAAATTAGCAAGGGATTCTATTTCCTACCTCGGGTACAATATAGAAAAAGGACATATATGACCCCAAATTGACAAAGTCAATGTCATCATGAACTTACCACCCCCAAAAACAAAAAAAGAGGTGCAGTCTTTTCTAGGACTGGTTGGATAGTATCGTCATTTTATTCCAAATTATTCCACCCTGGCAGCTTTATGACCAATCTCCTAAAGAAAGGACAAACGAATAAGTTTGGTGAATTAACCCCTTCCCAAAGTGAGAGCTATAAAATTCTCAAAACCTTTCTAACACATAAACCCGTGCTCCACTGTCCTTATTTCAAGAAACCCTTTTGTTTACATACCGATGCCTCAGATATTGGTCTAAGAGCCATACTATCCCAGAAAGACGAAGAGGGATTAGCACATCCAATAGTATTTATCAGAAGAAAGTTGTTACCAAGAGAAAGACACTATCCAACCATAGAAAAAGAATGCTTAGCTATCAAATGGGCTATAGAGAGTTTGCAATATTACTTATTGGGACACCCTTTTACATTGATTACAGACCATCCCCCTTTAACATTGTTGGCACGCCATAAGGACACCAATTCCAGGATATATCGTTGGTTTATGGCAATTCAGCCTTTTGTATTCCAGGTACAACATTTCCCAGGCTCCCAAATTATACAAGCGGACTACCTCTCAAGACATCCCTTGGACCAGGGACTTGAAAAGTCATATTCGGGAGGGTAGCGAATGTAACGGGGTTATTAGACCCCTTGAGGCTCCCGCGTGATTGGGGCCGATGGAGAAGTGCCCTGGGGGCACTATAGAGCGCGTCGGCCTACTGCAGCAAAAATGTAGAGAGGAAACAGGAAGAGGACGCGTGTCGCATCTGAAGGGAGGGTGGCGGTAAAGAGGATGTGGACAGGCAGAGTGAGAGAGACAACTACCGAATTCCGGAGGAGGGGACTGACGACTGCACGGAGGCGGAAGGGAGACCAAAGACGGCAAGAAAAGACAGAGAGGAGACGTCAGAGAACCGTACACTGACAGAATCGAAGAAGGACGGAAGAGGCCGAGTTCAACTTTGGAACCCGAACACCTGCCACGTCCCTGGATGGGCGTGGCTGGAGCAGGTATATGCCCGTATACAGGCCTCGAGCACTTTTTGGTTATATAGGATATACCGAGGCGGGACAGGAGAAGAGAAAAACGAAAATGGGAAGGTGGGGAGAAAATACAATATAAACTTTAGTGAAAAGCAAGGAGAATATCTTTAACCAATTGCCTGTGAATCAAAACAGGCATGTTCAAATACTAATTCTTGAACTGGTTGCTTATAAGCACTTACACCAATTCACTGGGGAGAACCACCAATAAACATAAAAGACATACCACAGAGAGTGCACATTTATTTCACTTCCCTCCTCACTCACCCTAACCCTACTACATATAAATAAAGAATAAAACCCCAGACTTACTTCCTGTTTCCATGTCCTGTGTTTCCTCCTCACACTCCGGAGTGACATCCAAGGGACCCTGAGGAGTGCCTGAAAGAAAACAAATTAGAGACCATTAAAAAGAGAAGGATAAGGGAAAAGCGACAGTGCATTACAGAAGAAGGAATAAGAGAAGTAAGAAAGAGAAGGAAAACGAAAAAAGAAGAGAGACTGGAAAAGCAGATACAAAGAGGACTTTTGAGCACTCTTAACCGAGTAGCAGAAGGAGGGTAACCTAAAAACAAAAATAATAAAGAAAAGTGCCATTGCATGTACTGTGTCCAACATTCTTTATCTTGTGAGACCTTGCGAATGGACTGAAATAGAGAAGGGGGAGGTTTTTAGTCGACTAGCCCACTACAATGAGCTTTACGCTTACGCTTGTCCTGAGGTTTATCGTGGGTAGAGGTAACGTCTGAATCAGAAGAATTGGATTCATCAGTTGTATTTTGAATAGTTTGAAAGGAAGGAGTAGTTTTACGACTCTTGAAAGCCTCATAGTCTTGATCATTCAGGAACGCATTAATGGTCTGTTCCAATGGGTCATAAGATGACCGGCCAGGCTCATTTATTTTGACCTCTACAGGGGTGGGGTTCTCCGAGCCTGCGCCGAAGCGCCTAACTGAGTCCTGAACGTGGAAGTCTAATGCCTCCACAACGCCCACTTCCATGTGCTGGTCATAATGCCCAGCATTATATTCCCCATACTGATCATCATCTGGGTATTGTTGGGCCATGTTATTCAGTGCACAATGTAATACAATATAGCAGAGGTCCCAAAAATATGTGCACAATTATTTATCAACAAGGAGGGAACACAACAAGGGAGTTTGAAAACGTCCCTGCTGGTATACTCAGATGGGAATCAGTGGAGGGAGCACCAGAATCCTTTAGAGCCAAGCTCTAACGAGTTTTTGCAGTCCATCCGAGCATAGAACGGGGGCGCACTGAGCAGAAAAGGAAGCCGCTTTCTGTCGATGAAGTGCGCTCGCACAGATCCCAAAAGGGGCTACGTTCACATGCGCGAAGACCACAACAGGAAGAGGACTGCTCCAAGCACTTGCGTGGCCTCCCCTGTCACTCCTCACCAACGGTAATGAAATCGGCAGGAAATCACGCCAGTGAAAGGGGCACTTAAGCTACGAGCGTGTGAGACACAGGAATAAAATTAAAGCAAACAAGTAATCATAGTAATGGCGGTAAGGAAATCAGCCATAAAATCACGCCGATGAAACAGGGACACCCGCGCTATGAGCGCATGAGACATGTCAATAAAACTAAGGCGCCTGAAGGCACTAGGCCGCACCGAACATGTAAACAAGTATTGATAAACCACAATAGCGTAAGGGAAATGCGAAAGTACTTAGCTCTGCATTGAAGCAGCAAAGAAAGAGGACGAACTTTGATGTTTATGATATATGTAGTGAAAGGCCTCCCGTGGCATGGTTACCCCCTAACGTTTTGACTTTTGTTGATGCCAATTATGATTCAAAGTGTGCTGGGAACCTGCTAACCAGGCCCCAGCACCAGTGTTCTTTCCCCAAACTGTACTTTTTCCCCACAATTGGCACAGCCCTGGCACAAAGATAAGTCCTTTGTAAATGGTACCCCTGGTACCAAGGACCCAGTGGCCAGGGAAGGATTCTAAGGGCTGCAGCATGTATTATTCAACCCTGGGCGTGCCATGCCCACCTCTCACTGCCTGCAGGGTAGGTAAGTCACCCCTCAAGCAGGCCTTACAGCCCTAAAGCAGGGTGCACTATACCACAGGTGAGGGCATAGTTGCATGAGCACTGTGCCCCTACAGTGTCTAAGGCAAACCTTAGACATTGGAAGTGCAGGGTAGCCATGAACCCTGACCCTGACCCAAGGAGCGACCCTTGACCCAAGGGTAGGTCGCTCCCCCTGCCGCTGCAGCTCCTCCAGCTGCTCCAGGTTCCTGAGTTCCTGAGACCCACCTCACAGTAAGTACCCCCCACCTCCCAGCCCCTCGCCCTGCCCCGCGCTACTCACCCTCTCTCCTGCTCCTGCTTCTTTTCCTCCTCTCTGTCTCTTCCTCCTCGCTCCTCCTCTGCAATCTTCTTCTGTGTTCTTCTGTTCTTCTGTGTTCTTCTCTTCTGTTCTTCTGTGTTCTTCGGTTCTTCTGTGTTCTTCTCTTCTGTTCTTCTGTGTTCTTCGGTTCTTCTGTGTTCTTCTCTTCTGTTCTTCTGTGTTCTTCCGGTCTTCTGTGTTCTTCTCTTCTGTTCTTCTGTGTTCTTCCAGTCTTCTGTGTTCTTCTCTTCTGTTCTTCTGTGTTCTTCCGGTCTTCTGTGTTCTTCTCTTCTGTTCTTCTGTGTTCTTCCGGTCTTCTGTTCTTCTGTTCTTCCGGTCTTCTGTTCTTCTGTTCTTCTGTTCTTCCGGTCTTCTGTTCTTCTGTTCTTCCGTTCTTCTGTTCTTCTGTTCTTCCGGTCTTCTGTTCTTCTGTCTTCTGTCTTCTATCTTCTGCCTTCGGCTCTTCTGCCTCCTCCGTCTTCTTCTCCCCGCGCCTGCCCTCCTGCTCGTGCATCATCCCCCTCCCTCACTCGCCGCCCCCTCTCTATCACCTATCTAACCCGTTCGCTATCTACCTCCCTCATTCCTCCTATCTACCTATCTCTCTATCTCACTATCTAACTCCCTCACTCTCCACCTCCTCCTATCTACATATCTCTCTATCTATCTATTTCTCTATCTATCGATTTCTCTATCTATTTTTTCTATCTATTTCTCTATCTCTCCCCCCTCCCGCCACCCCCTCTATTACCTATCTTCCTATCCTCTCACTCTACCACTCACCCTCACCCACCACTACAACCCCCCCTCCCCTATCTTCAAAACCCTACTCCTATCTCTCTCCCTAATCTCCTAAACCTCCTAACACTCACCCCCCTCCACCCTTAAACCCCCCTCCTCCAGCTCTTCTCACTCTACCTGTCCCCCCCCTCCCTCGCGCTTTCCCGCCGCGACCTCCTGCACGCCCCCGCCCCCCAGCTCCCATTCGCCCCCAGCTGATCCCTTCCCCCCCCCACCTCATATGGCGGCAGCAGCGGGCTCGCCGCTGGCGCGCCAGAGGCAAGCCCGTTTGCGCCCGTCCGCGCCTGGCCCGCGCCCAGCGCCACGACCCCTGGTCCCCAGCTCCCCCAAGCCCCGCTGATCCGCTACGACCCCACCACCCTCCACGCCCTCAACCCAGGACGCTCCAACACCTGCTTCCAAGCTCACCCCAAACGCACCCATGGTCCCTTCGCCTGCAACTCCTGCAAACCCATCTTCCTCCACGCAACTACCACGACCACAAGCTCACGCGCCATCAACCACCTCAAGTGCATCCTGGTCAACGCTCGTTCCGTCCACAAGCACGCCGTTGAACTCTGGGACCTCCTGGACTCCACAGCCCCGGACGTCGCCTTCATCACGGAGACCTGGATGAACGCCTCCTCTGCTCCAGACATCGCCACCGCCATCCCCGAAGGCTACAAGATCTCCAGAAAAGACCGCACCAACCAAGTAGGAGGAGGTATCGCCATCGTCTTCAAAGACTCCATCAGTGTCATCACCTCCACCGAAGACACCCCTCTCGCCACTGAACACCTGCATTTTCAGATTCGCACCGACCCGAGGACCACCCTCAGAGGATCCCTCGTCTACCGTCCTCCCGGACCTCGCGCCCCTTTCAGCGACGCCATCGCCGACTTCATCTCCCCGCACGCCCTCGCCTCACCGGACTACATCCTCCTAGGAGACCTCAACTTCCATCTGGAACAAAACAACGACCCAAACACCACCACCCTGCTCGACAACCTCGCCAACCTCGGCCTCAAATAACTGGTGAACACCGCCACCCACATCGCCGGACACATGCTCGACCCTATCTTCTCCGCCAGCAAACACGTCTTCTTCAGCCACACCTCCGCCCTACACTGGACCGACCACAGCTGCGTCCACTTCACTTTCCGACGCGAGACCCGCCACCTCCGCACTCAACCCATCCCTCGTCGACAGTGGAACAAGATCCCTGAAGAGCAACTCTTCTCCGCACTCGCCACCAACCAACCCACCCTCACCACCGACCCCAACGACGCAGCCCTCAACCTCACAAACTGGATCTCCAACTGCGCTGACAACCTTGCTCCCCTCATCGACGCATCGACAGACCAACACCAAAAAACCTCCCTGGTTCTCTGACACCCTCAAAGAATCAAAGAAAACTTGTCGCGCCCTTGAGAAGGCCTGGCGCAAGGACCACACCGCTGACAACATGACCGTCCTCAAGAACGCTACCCGCGAACACCACCACCTGATCCGCGCTGCCAAAAGGAACTTTTTCACCGACAGACTGGACAAAAACAGCCACAACAGCAGAGAACTCTTCAGCATCGTCAAGGAGTTCTCCAACCCCAGCGCCGACGCCAACGCCGTCACGCCCTCACAGGATTTGTGCGAATCCCTCGCCACTTTCTTCCACCGCAAGATCAGCGACCACCACGACAGCTTTGGACACCAGACCCAACCAAACACCACCGAACCCGCATCCCCGGCCAGCACCCTCAACAACTGGACCCACATCAACACGGAAGAAACCAAATCCATCATGAACTCTATCCACTCTGGCGCCCCTTCGGACCCCTGCCCGCACTTCATCTTTAACAAAGCCGACGACATCATCGCCCCGCACCTCCAGACCGTCATCAACTCTTCTTTTTCTTCTGCTACCTTCCCCGAATGCTGGAAACACGCTGAAGTCAACGCCCTACTAAAGAAACCTACGGCTGACCCGAGCGACCTGAAAAACTTCCGCCCCATCTCTCTTCTGCCTTTCCCAGCCAAGGTAATAGAAAAGACCGTCAACAAACAGCTGACCACCTTCCTGGAAGACAACAACCTGCTCGACCCTTCACAAACCGGATTCCGAACCAACCACAGCACAGAAACCGCCCTCATCTCAGTCACAGACGACATCAGAACCCTGATGGACAACAGTGAAACAGTCGCCCTCATTCTCCTCGACCTCTCGGCTGCCTTTGACACCGTCTGTCACCGCACCCTAATCACCCGCCTCCGCTCCACCGGGATCCAAGGCCAGGCCCTGGACTGGATCGCCTCCTTCCTCGCAAACCGTTCCCAAAGAGTTTACCTCCCTCCGTTTCGCTCAGAACCCACCGAGATCATCTGCGGCGTACCCCAAGGCTCATCACTCAGCCCGACACTCTTCAATGTCTACATGAGCCCTCTCGCCAACATCGTACGCAAGCACGACATCATCATCACCTCCTACGCCGACGACACCCAACTTATACTCTCCCTCACCAAGGACCCCGCCAGCGCCAAGACCAACCTACAAGAGGGTATGAAGGACGTCGCAGATTGGATGAGGCTCAGCCGCCTAAAGCTGAACTCTGAAAAAATGGAAGTCCTCATCCTCGGCAACACCCCGTCCGCCTGGGATGACTCCTGGTGGCCCACGGCCCTCGGCACCGCACCGACCCCCACAGACCACGCCCGCAACCTCGGCTTCATCTTGGACCCTCTTCTCACCATGACCAAGCAAGTCAACGCCGTGTCCTCCGCCTGCTTCCTCACCCTCCGCATGCTCCGCAAGATCTTCCGCTGGATCCCCGCCGACACCAGAAAAACCGTGACCCACGCCCTCGTCACAAGCCGCCTGGACTACGGCAACACCCTCTACGCCGGGACCACAGCCAAACTCCAAAATCGCCTGCAACGCATTCAAAACGCCTCGGCCCGCCTCATCCTCGACGTACCCCGCAACAGCCACATCTCCGCACACCTGAGACACCTGCATTGGCTCCCAGTCAGCAAAAGGATCACCTTCCGACTTCTCACCCACGCACACAAAGCCCTCCACAACAAGGGACCAAAATACCTCAACAGACGCCTCAGCTTCTACGTCCCCACCCGCCTCCTCCGCTCCTCTGGCCTCGCACTCGCTGCCGTCCCTCGCATCCGCCGCTCCACGGCGGGTCGGAGATCTTTCTCCTTCCTGGCGGCCAAGACCTGGAACTCCCTCCCCACCAGCCTCAGGACCACCCAGGACCACTCCGCTTTCCGGAGACTCCTAAAGACCTGGCTGTTCGAGCAGCGATAACCCCCCCTTTTCCCCTAGCGCCTTGAGACCCGCATGGGTGAGTAAATGTTAATGATTTGATTTGATTTGAAAGAGTATATGGTCTGGGAGTCTGTCAAATACGAACTCCACAGTTCCATAATGGCTACACTGAAATGTGGGAAGTTTGGTATCAAACTTCTCTGTACAATGAATGCACACTGATGCCAGTGTGGGATTTATTGTAAAATACACCCAGAGGGCATCTTAGAGATGCTCCCTGAATACCAGTCTGACTCCCAGTGCTAGGCTGACCAGTTTCTGCAAGCCTGCCACAACCAGACGAGTTTCCGGCCACATGGGGTGAGTGCCTTTGTCACTCTGTTGCCAGGAGCAAAGCCTGTACTGGGTGGAGGTGCTTCTCACCTCCCCCTGTAGGAACTGTAACACCTGGCGGTGATCCTCAAAGGCTTCTGCCTATTGTTACAGCACCCCAGGACATCCCAGCTAGTGGAGATGCCCGCCCCTTCGGACACAGCCCCCACTTTTGGTGGCAAATCCGGAGGAGATAATGAGAAAATCAAGGAGGAGTCACCTACCAGTCAGGACAGCCCCTAAGGTGCCCTGAGCTGAGGTGACCCCTGCCTTTAGAAATCGTCCACCTTGAGTTTGGAGGATTCCCCCAATAGGTATAGGGATGTGCCCCCCTCCCCTAAGGGAGGAGGCACAAAGAGGGTGTAGCCACCCTCAAGGACAGTAGGCATTAGCTATTGCCCCCCAGACCTAAACACCCCCATAAATGTAGTATTTAGGGGTGACCCTGAACCCAGGAAATCAGATTCCTGCAACCTGAAGAAAGAAGAAGGACTGCTGATCTGAAAGCCCTGCAGAGACGATGGAGACAACAACTGACTTGGCCCAAGCCCTACCGGCCTGTCTTCAGACTCAAAGAATCTCCACAGCGAAGCATCCAACTGGACCAGCGACCTCTGAGGACTCAGAAGACTTCCCTGCACCTAAGGGACCAAGAAACTCCAGAGAACAGTAGCACTGTTCAGAAACTGCAACAACTTTGCAACTTTGAAGCAACTTTAAAGAGACTCTTCCATCCCGCCGGAAGCGTGAGACTTGACACTCTGCACCATGCCCCCAGCTCGAGTTCAGGAGAACCAACACTGCAGAGAGGACTCTCAGGCGACTCCAACGATGTCAACAGCCTGGGTCGACCCCCCTGCATCCCCACAACGATGCCTGCAGAGTGGATCCAAAGGCTCCCACTGACGCGACTGCCTGGTAACAAAGGAACCCGACGCCTGGACCAAGCACTTCACCTGCAGCCCCCACGACCTAGGGAAATCCTACCATGGCAGGAGTGACCAGCAGGCGGCCCTCATCCTAGCCCAGTCAGCGGCTGGTCCGAGAAGGTCCCCTGTGCCCTGCCTGCATTGCCTAAGTGACCCCCGGGTCCCTCCTTTGCTTTCAATAGCAAACCTGATGCCTACTTTGCCTACTGCATCCGGCCGCCCTTGTGCCGCTGAGGGTGTGTTTTGTGGGCGTGTCCCCCAGTGCTCTACAAAACCCCCCTGATCTGCTCCTCGAGGACGCAGGTACTTACCTGTAAGCAGACTAAGGGGGTTATTACAACTTTGGAGGAGGTGTTAATCTGTCCCAAAAGTGACGGTAAAGTGACGGATATACCACCAGCTGTATTACGAGTTCCATAGGATATAATGGACTCGTAATACGGCTGGTGGTATGTCCGTCACTTTACCGTCACTTTTGGGACGGATTAACACCTCATCCAAAGTTGTAATAACCCCCTAAGACCGGAGCACCCCTGCTCTTCATAGGCACCTATGTGTTTTAGGCCTTCCTTTGACCTCTACACCTGACCGGCCCTGCGTTGCTGGTGCTGTGGCTTTGTGGTTGCCTTTAACCCCAACGGTGGGCTGCCTATGCCCAGGAGACTGACTGTGTAAGTGCTTCACTTACCTGAGAAACCTAACGAAACGTACCTCCCCCAGGAACTATTGATTTTTGCACTGTGTCCACTTTTAAAATAGCTTATTGCCATTTTAACCAAAACTGTGTGTACCACTGTTTTAAATCAAAGTTCCATACTTACCTGTGTGAACTACCTTGCATTTTATGTACTTACCTAAAATCTTGAATCTTGTGGTTCTAAAATAAATTAAGAAAATATATTTTTCTATATAAAAACTATTGGCCTGGAGTTAAGTCTTTGAGTGTGTGTTCTCATTTATCACCTGTGTGTATACAACAAATGCTTCACACTACCCTCTGATAAGCCTACTGCTCGACCACACTACCACAAAATAGAGCATTAGTATTATCTAATTTTGCCACTATCAACCTCTAAGGGGAACCCTTGAACTCTGTGCACGCTATCTCTCACTTTGAGATAGTTTATACAGAGCCAACTTCCTACAATATATATACTAGATGGTGGACCCTGATTGGGGGTCATAACGGAGTTGCAAGGCTGTTGGGAAATGTAGTGTTGTTTTTTTTATTGGCTGCTGTGTGTTGACAGTCAAGAAAGAGATAGCATAATCTGAAGCCTCCGGTCTTGACATAGAATCAGCATGACACAAAATGTCCATTCTCTTGGCTACTACCCCCCTCCCCACAGAAGGAAGGCTTCCCCCACCCAGATGTGGGCTAGATGCAGATGTTGACACTGGAGCTGTGCGGGGGTGTCTACACACATTATTTACCCAACATACTGTACTATAAGAAGTTTTCTGAGCCATGTGGCCTTTATACCCCACACCTCTCTGCAACCCCCCCTTTGCCTTTCAGGTGCACCGCTGCCTGGACCTTCCTACAGGACACAGTCTCCAGATCTGTTGACATATTGGTTAACATTTTACACCAAATGCCGCAAAGTAAAGGGAATGTGCCAGAGAGCCCTTCCTGCAACTGATGGATGAAGAGGGATCATCAGGAGTGGGAGTGCCAGGGGGTCATCAGGCATCTGACAGGGTTCTCACCTAGAAACTGCCATAATCCGCTACGAGGGGCTATATAAAAATGTATTGCACTCTGTTTTATAGCACAACGAGGAGTAAACAGTGCCACGTGCAGCACACATTACAGAGGTCCCTGAGGGTTAATCTCTTAGCAGCTGTCAGATACAAAGAGGAATTCACAACCACCCTCCACTGTGGAAGCTACTCTGCTGTTCTCTCTGTCTACCTCTAACTCACGCGTAGAAGACACACAGCACTGCAAATCCCCTTCCTCGACAGCACTGCAAGGAGAAAACAACTCACGCACAACTCAGTGAGATACAGCACACAACAACAGAAACAAACAAACAGAAACCAACAGCAAAGCAAACACACAGCACAAAACAAACATAGGGCAAACTCACCCCTTTTCAGCAAAAAGCAAAGGAAAACAAGGCTTATCTGCCAATGTTCAAGTCATCTACAAGGTTTCTTGGAAAATCCTGCTGCTTTTCTAACAACAAAAGTTACATTTCTCATTGGTACAATATTTCTGTATTTTTGTCCAAGCAGCCTGCTTTTAGCTGGCCTCAGTCTGACTTCCATGGAATGTTCCTCATGAGTCACATTTCAAGTTTGGTTCACGCCCTTAGCCAAGAGAAGCCTTTGACTACGAATATCACACAACGGGACTTAATTTTTTTGAAACTGAAAACATTTCTGGTTATCGCTCTTCCCTGTGTTTACCTGTAATTCCCATGTTGCCTGTAATTCCCTTGTTTACCTGTAATCCCTGTGTTTACCTGTATTTCTCGTGTTTACGTGTAATCTTTGCGTTTACCTGTAAATCCCGTTTTTACCTGTAATCCCTGTGTTTACCTGTAATTCCTGTGTTTACCTGTAATCCCTATGTTTACCTGTAATTCCCATGTTCACCTCTAATTCCTGTGTTCATCTTTAATTCCTGTGTTCATCTGTGTAGGAGGCTGGCCCTCTATGTTGTGTGCAAGACCAAGCGCACTATGCAGAAGGTCCTGGCAACCACACGTTGCTTTCCAGAGGTAAAAATTAGGCCACCACATGCTCCAATTTTTAAGGTAGCTGGTCGAGCAGTTAGGCTAATCCAGGAGATGTGCTGAGTATTTGCTGTACTCACAATATCAATCATGCACCACACACTCAATGAATAACTCAAGACCAGATTTTATAAAAATACTTCAGACTATTATATACATTTTAAGACCAAGATTTTTAGAATATGTTAAGTACTTTTCAAGTTATAACTTTTTGACATTTTAATAGTTAGTCTTTCTGTGCGTAAGTACGCACCATTGGAATCAATGCACAGTCACCTTTAAAAATGCAGTAAAAATCACACAATTGGGTTACCAGTCTCTTCTTTTGCAGGATGGCCGGAGTGGTCAGTAGGCACCCTGTGACAGCTAGAGAGTCTTCGGGTGTTCCCGGTTCCGTCAAGAGCAGGGTTGGAGAGGTTCTTGGCACAGGCATAGGGCCACCTGGAGGGGCCTCTTAGATAAGGGGCTGGTTTGCAAGTTTAAGGTGGGTGATTGGGGGTCCCCTTGGGCTGATGAGGTTGCAAGGGGTTGGGGACCCGGGGCACACAGCAAATCCCACGATGCAAGGCTCAGGGTGGCCAGGTGCAGGGCGTTTTGGCGGTCATCGATGCTGTGCGCAAAGGGACCCTTTGGAGCTGGAGGTGAGTCTTCTTCCGGGGTCTCATGGGATGTTGCGGGCACTCTGGTGGGAGGTCCAGGGTGTCACTGAAGTCCCTCAACTGGGGCTTCCTCCTGGTCCAGTTGCAGCTCTGGGGGAGCTGTTGTTGGTGATGTCTGAAGTGCACTGGTCAGTACCTGGGGTATTGCCACAACTCGGCCACAGGGGGAGCTGTGCCACCAAACTGTGCACAGTTGCAGGTCTCATCTGGGTTGTCATTGGTGTGTCGTCGGGTCAGATGCGACTTCCGGTTGCAGAGATATTGTTTAGTCGGTGAAGTGTCTCTCATTGGTTTGCAAGTTCTTTGCAGGTTCTTGTGGTTCCTTGAGTGGTGCCTCCACTTAGGAGGGAGTTCTCGGGATATTTGCGAAGACTGGAGGTCCTTGGGGTCTTTTGAGGTCGGTCCAGCAGTCAGCTCTGCCGCATCGGTGATTGTTGGTACACTGGTGGGGCAAGCAGGGGTATTGGAGCCTGTTCTGATGCAGCAGGTCCTCTGTTCCCGTCTTGGCGGGTTCTTTGGTGCTGTCTTCTTTTCTTCCAGATGAATCTGATTTCTTGGTCTAGGGGAGCCCACTAAATACTGAATTTAGTGGCCATTCAAGGGGGAACCTGGTAGTGTCCAATTGGACACTTACCCTTGCGTGGCAACACCCACTACAGTGACCACTTCCTGTGGGAAGGGTCACTTCCCCAAACCTAATTGGCTACTTTCCTTTCATCCAACATGGAGGAAAATGAAATGAAGGGTCCACTTTGCCTGCAAGCCCCTAGGGGTGGTGCATGCTCAGGGAGGCCACTCCTACTACACTTTGTGTGGTTTCCCGGCTTTGCTCCCTCCAAAAATGGGAGTTTGCAAAGGGGAGACCATCTGCTGCTAGTAGCAGGACTGGGGATCGTGTTTCAAGGGCGGTAGCCCTTTGAAGCTCACTGCCAGGGTAGTGCACATTCCTGAGGGCGGGGGAGTTAGCTCCTCCATCCAGGAAGGGCCTTATCTTACAAACCAGAGAGACAGGGCTGTCCCCCAGGTTTGTATTTTGGCTGTCTGGATGTGGCAGGCTTGCTGGAACCAGTCAGCAACAATATGGATCCATGGCCCTTGAGGGTTGCACAATCAGTTCTGCTGTCCTCAGGGCCTTACCCATAGTACTGCATGCCCTTGGTACCTAAGTACCTTTTACTAGGGACGTATAGTGGCAGCTAAAGGTGTATCCAATTACTTTTACAATGTTTTAGGGAAAGAACACTGGCACTGGGAACCTGGTTAGCAGGATCCCAGTGCACTCCAGTCCAAGTTGCATTCAGAAACCAGGCAAAAAGTGGGGGGTGCTGCATCAAGGTGCCAGTTTCACACAACCTGTAATTCCCGTGTTTACCTATAATCCTCATGTTTACCTGTAATTCCTATGCTCACCTGTAATCTCCGTGTTTATCTGTGTAATAAACCTCAAGAAAAAGAAAGAAGGCCCACTCTGGTCAACACATGGCTGAAGAGGAAAAGGTTCAGAAGTGTACACTGTGCGAGACAAGTACCGGCCTAAATCTAGGTACCATGTTAGAATGGAGTAAAGGGACAGACTGGAGAATGAAAGGGAAGGCAAAGCGCAGGGCAGAGCAGTTACAGCCAGCCCTCGCATACCACAGATAATTTAGAAGGTCTCACACATGAGAGCCTGAGTCACTTTCTGATACCAGTGTTAGGAGGAGGTGTAAATCATGGCAGACCTGAAAGGGAGTCAGGAGATGTTTGTGTGAGTCAAGGTTAGTCGAGGGATGCGGACAGGTCGTAGGGAGGATACACTGATAGAGTTCCAAGGGTGAGATCAAAAGACACTGTGCTCGTTAGAGGATGCAAATGGTTATTATCTACGCCACAGCTGCATTTTTGTGACAAGTAGTCAGTTGGTTTTTAGAGAATTATTGCTTTTGCTAGAATGACTAGAGATAACAATGTATCCAGTACTGAGCTAATTGGGAATATGATAAGAGATGTGACGTCTCCATTGTGGAACAAGACTAAAAAATGCTGTTTGTAAGTGCTGAGTTGAGTGTGATTTCATTTACAGAACTGAGCTGTACACCCAGCCGTATTTTTATTTGATAAACATATACTATATTGCAATCAGAGTTGTGTCACTTCTTTATTTTGTTAACTTCAACTACACCTGTAATTCTTTTGTTCACCTGTAATTCCCGTATTTAACTGTAATCCCTGTGTTTATATATAATTCCTGTGTTCACCTGTAATCCCTGTGTTTACATGTAACTCCTCTGTTTATCTGTAATTCCTGTGTTTACCTGTAATCCCGTGTTTACCTGTAATTCCCATGTTCACCTGTAATCCCTGTGTTTACCTGTAATCCCCGTGTTTCAACTGTAATCCCCGTGTTTACCTGTAACTCCTCTGTTTACTTGTAATTCTCGTGTTTACCTGTAATTCCCATGTTTACCTGTAATTCCCATGTTCACCTGTAACTCCCATGTTTAACTGTAATCCCTGTCTTTACCTGCAATCCCCGTGTTTACCTATAATTTCCGTGTGTACCTTTAATCCCTGTGTTTACCTGTAATCCCCGTGTTTACCTGTAATTTCCGTGTGTACCTTTAATCACTGTGTTTACCTGTAATCCCCGTGTTTACCTGTAATTTCCGTGAGTACCTGTAATCTCTGTGTTTACCTGTAATCCCCGTGTTTGTGCACGGCTTGTGCTATTTGCTGAGTCTTTAATTTTCTCATTTTTCAGCTCATCTCTTTCCATGGTCTCTTTGTGTCTAGCGGGGGCCTGCCGGCCGTCCTTGACACGCCTGTTCCGCGAGTTTGTCCAAAAATACATTCTGAAGGTCACTTTGCTGGTGGAACGGATATTGCGCTCCCGTCACCCCTCGACTCGTGGCACAGCGCAGATGGGAGCCAAGCCCCCTCCCTCCAGTGGCTTTATTATGGCTGCCATCAGCCCACATCATATGTCCTTTGACTCACACACACCTTTACACGTCCACACAGATCCACACACTCTCTCTCACATAAAAACACTCTCCCCGCAAGCGTGCATGCAACATAGATTTTAAAGTATTCGTATTCACCTCAGCTGCCATAGATTGTCATGTTCCAGCTAACTGCACTCCAGCTTTTATTACACAAATACTGACAAGTATTATTCACTATTTGTGTAATAAAAAAAAAACTGAGAGAAAAACAGGAAAGTGGAGCCCCAAACAGACTCCGTTAGGACGCGTTGCCCCTGCGTTTCAAGGACTGATTTTGCCACCTCTGAGCCCAGGGGTAGCAGGGGGCAAGACGGGGGTCAGTCGCCCCCTGGCGACGCCCTATGACGTGCATGCATCAACCTTCCAAGCATCCCGTGTGTTTGAGGCCACACGGGAGCCCCCTTTCTATGAACCTCTCCCAGGTACTCCGTGAATGTTGTGAACACTTCACCATCAAATACTGGACCATTGACTGTTTTTCGGGCATCGAGTGTTACCACGTTGAAGAAACATCACCCATTAACGACAAAAGCAACATTGAGAAAACTCATCAATAACCACCAATAAATGTCCTCCCGACCCAAGAAGAACCTAAGAATCCGCAGCACGTGTTGAAAAAACAAAATCAGGCACTTTCAGCATTTTTAAACTTTCCGAAGATGACCCCTTTGAAGTGCGTGACGCAACTAGCAGGAGTGCACAATCCTGCCCACCTCGGTGTCCAGTTCGGAGAAAGGGACCCTGTCCCTGGGGAGCCTCTTGGCTGCTGTTGCCTCTCTGTGACTCATGAGCCATGTCAGTCACTCGCCCTTGTAACATCAGTCGAACAACTTCGCAGAAAGAGACCTCTCGCCCTGCTCACTCGGCAGCATGAACACGTTTCGTGTCTCCTCCGGACGGAGAGCTTGAGCCTTCTTCACACACTCCATCTCTTGTTCTGAATTCCCTTTTTGCTCCCAGCATTGTGCCCCTGCACGCCTCCTCACCAGGGCAGGGGCTGCCCGTGCAGAGATGCATCTCCTGAGACCCTGTCCGCAGGGAGTCCACTGTCAGGGGGTGGTGGTCTCTATGGAGACTGAGGTTCGAAGGGAAGAGGGGGCAGAGCTCGCGTGATGTGTCATGCACACGGGTCCCATGCAGGGGGCACCAGCAGGACCCCTCCACCTACTCCAGCTCTCACAGTGCCTCGTTGGCCTTTGCCAATCCTACCCCGGGGTACTAAAGTTTACATGCAGTATGGAAAAAACTACAAAAACACACCATCCTGACAAATAGCAGCTACTCTTAGGGGAGGTAAGAAGAAGTGAAAAGTGAAATGTAAACAAGGACTGCATCACTGACCTGGATTACCCTACAGGGGTTTGCGGTCATTGCTCAGAAGTCGCTCAGTTGTTGTCGCTGTAAGCAGGGATTTTTTAATTCCAACAGGCAGGACCCGGCCCACTTGAACACTTGGTAAAGTAAACCTAACATAGCGCATCACTGTGACGCTGGCAGCCATGTTGCTTTAAAAACACAGGGACAGAGCACCCTCGTGCCACCCTAGCACCGCCATCGTGTCATTTTTTTAGGCTAAGGCGGCACTAAAGTGGCATTTTTCCCACTGCGTAGTAACAAAGTGCCGCAATGAATGCACTGCACCACTTTGTAAACCCTTGCGCCACATTATACCCGTGCCAGGCTTAAGGTGTGTGAGGGGGCGTTCCCCCATTAGGGGGGGCTGAAAAAATGTTGCAAGGAAATCTAAGAGATCTCCTTGCGCCATTCTTTTCAGCACTTTTAACGCCTGCTCAGAGCAGGCGTTAAAAGGGGGCACACCATTGAATACAAGAGGACTTTGTGTCCTCTGCAGGAGTAGTGGCAAAATTGTGGCGCTAATACTGCAGAGTACATCAGTAGTGTAAAAAAATGAAGCTATTACCCCCTACCCTGTGCCGTGGTGCACTGTATTTTAAATAAAGTTTCCGGGCCTTCGGACTACACGGGCTAAGGTACTGTGATATTTGAAGGCGCATTCAGTTTAAGTAGGACAATGCAATATGTTTCATTTAAGAAAACCACAAAAGGTGGTCGCCCCTCAGCAACAAAATGAGCACACAATGCTTGTCAGACAGTGCAGTGTAAGGTATGGATTTAATCTCAAACCTCTCCTAGGACCATTGGTAGAGTGAGGATTTATAATATTTTGAGAGCTACCTAGGTCCCGGAGGGGAAATAGATTTTAGAGTGATATACACCAGGTACTGAACAAATAGTATGAAGACAGAGGGGGTCATTATGACTCCAGTGGACGGCGGTAAAATGGAGAAAAGTACTGCCAACAGGCTGGTGGTACTTTTCCCCATATTATGTACCACACCGTCCGCCGCAGCCGTAACGACCGCTGGGCTGGAGACTTCAGTCTCCAGCCAGGCGGCCGTCACTAGGCTGTCTGCGGGATTATGACCCTGTAGGAGGCTGGACTGGCTTGTAGTGAGTACCAAGGGGTACTTGCACCTTGCACCAGGCCCAGTTATCCCTTATTAGTGTATAGGGTGTCTAGCAGCTTAGGCTGATAGATAATGGTAGCTTAGCAGAGCAGCTCAGGCTGAACTAGGAGACGTGTGAAGCTACTACAGTACCACTTAGTGTCATATGCACAATATCATAAGAAAACACAATACACAGTTATACTAAAAATAAAGGTACTTTATTTTTATGACAATATGCCAAAGTATCTTAGAGTGTACCCTCAGTGAGAGGATAGGAAATATACACAAGATATATATACACAATAGCAAAAATATGCAGTATAGTCTTAGAAAACAGTGCAAACAATGTATAGTTACAGTAGGATGCAATGGGGACACATAGGGATAGGGGCAACACAAACCATATACTCCAAAAGTGGAATGCGAACCACGAATGGACCCCAAACCTATGTTACCTTGTAGAGGGTCGCTGGGACTATTAGAAAATAGTGAGAGTTAGAAAAATAACCCTCCCCAAGACCCTGAAAAGTGAGTGCAAAGTGCACTAAAGTTCCCCTAAGGACAAAAGAGTTGTGTTAGAGGAATAATGCAGGAAAGACACAAACCAGCAATGCAACAACTGTGGATTTCCAATCTAGGGTACCTGTGGAACAAGGGGACCAAGTCCAAAAGTCACAAGCAAGTCGGAGATGGGCAGATGCCCAGGAAATGCCAGCTGCGGGTGCAAAGAAGCTTCGACTGGACAGAAGAAGCTGAGGTTTCTGCAGGAACAAAAAGGGCTAGAGACTTCCCCTTTGGTGGACAGATCCCTCTCGCCTTGGAGAGTTGTGCAGAAGTGTTTTCCCGCCGGAAGGACGCCAACAAGCCTTGCTACACGCAAATCGTGCGTTTGGCGTTTTTGGACGCTGCTGGGGCCCAGGAGGGACCAGGAGGTCGCAAATTGGACCTGCAGAGAGAGGGGACGTCCAGCAAGACAAAGAGCCCTCACTGAAGCAGGTAGCACCCAGAGAAGTGCCAGAAACAGGCACTACAAGGATGCGTGAAACGGTGCTCGCCGAAGTTGCACAAAGGAGTCCCACGTCGCCGGAGACCAACTTAGAAAGTCGTGCAATGCAGGTTAGAGTGCCGTGGACCCAGGCTTGGCTGTGCACGAAGGATTTTTGCCGGAAGTGCACAGGGGCCGGAGTAGCTGCAAAGTCGCGGTTCCCAGCAATGCAGCCCAGCGAGGTGAGGCAAGGACTTACTGTGAGAAGGTAGCCTCTTTCTAGCCTTGTTACCCCCACTTTTGGCCTGTTTGTGAGTGTATGTCAGGGTGTTTGTCACTGTTTTCACTGTCTCACTGGGATCCTGATAGCCAGGCCTCAGTGCTCATAGTGAAAACACCATGTTTTCAGTATGGTTGTTATGTGTCACTGGGATCCTGCTAGTCAGGACCCCAGTGCTCATAGGGTTGTGGCCTATATGTATGTGTCACTGGGACCCTGTCACACAGGGCCCCAGTGCTCATAGGTGTGCATGTATATGTTCCCTGTGTGGTGCCTAACTGTCTCACTGAGGCTCTGCTAACCAGAACCTCAGTGGTTATGCTCTCTCATTACTTTCAAATTGTCACTAACAGGCTAGTGACCAATTTTACCAATTTACATTGGCTTACTGGAACACCCTTATAATTCCCTAGTATATGGTACTGAGGTACCCAGGGTATTGGGGTTCCAGGAGATCCCTATGGGCTGCAGCATTTCTTTTGCCACCCATAGGGAGCTCTGACAATTCTTACACAGGCCTGCCACTGCAGCCTGAGTGAAATAACGTCCACGTTATTTCACAGCCATTTTACACTGCACTTAAGTAACTTATAAGTCACCTATATATCTAACCTTTACCTGGTAAAGGTTAGGTGCAAAGTTACTTAGTGTGAGGGCACCCTGGCACTAGCCAAGGTGCCCCCACATTGTTCAGAGCCAATTCACTGAACTTTGTGAGTGCGGGGACACCATTACACGCGTGCACTACATATAGGTCACTACCTATATGTAGCTTCACCATTGTAACTCCGAATATGGCCATGTAACATGTCTATGATCATGGAATTGCCCCCTCTATGCCATCCTGGCATTGTTGGTACAATTCCATGATCCCAGTGGTCTGTAGCACAGACCCTGGGACTGCCAGACTGCCCTTCCTGGGGTTTCACTGCAGCTGCTGCTGCTGCCAACCCCTCAGACAGGCATCTGCCCTCCTGGGGTCCAGCCAGGCCTGGCCCAGGATGGCAGAACAAAGAACTTCCTCTGAGAGAGGGTGTGACACCCTCTCCCTTTGGAAAATGGTGTGAAGGCAGGGGAGGAGTAGCCTCCCCCAGCCTCTGGAAATGCTTTGTTGGGCACAGAGGTGCCCAATTCTGCATAAGCCAGTCTACACCGGTTCAGGGACCCCTTAGCCCCTGCTCTGGCGCGAAACTGGACAAAGGAAAGGGGAGTGACCACTCCCCTGACCTGCACCTCCCCTGGGAGGTGTCCAGAGCTCCTCCAGTGTGCTCCAGACCTCTGCCATCTTGGAAACAGAGGTGCTGCTGGCACACTGGACTGCTCTGAGTGGCCAGTGCCACCAGGTGACGTCAGAGACTCCTTGTGATAGGCTCCTTCAGGTGTTAGTAGCCTTTCCTCTCTCCTAGGTAGCCAACCCCTCTTTTCTGGCTATTTAGGGTCTCTGTCTCTGGGGAAACTTTAGATAACGAATGCATGAGCTCAGCCGAGTTCCTCTGCATCTCCCTCTTCACCTTCTGATAAGGAATCGACCGCTGACCGCGCTGGAAGCCTGCAAACCTGCAACATAGTAGCAAAGACGACTACTGCAACTCTGTAACGCTGATCCTGCCGCCTTCTCGACTGTTTTCCTGCTTGTGCATGCTGTGGGGGTAGTCTGCCTCCTCTCTGCACCAGAAGCTCCGAAGAAATCTCCCGTGGGTCGACGGAATCTTCCCCCTGCAACCGCAGGCACCAAAAAGCTGCATCTCCGGTCCCTTGGGTCTCCTCTCAGCACGACGAGCGAGGTCCCTCGAATCCAGCGACACCGTCCAAGTGACCCCCACAGTCCAGTGACTCTTCAGCCCAAGTTTGGTGGAGGTAAGTCCTTGCCTCACCTCGCTGGGCTGCATTGCTGGGAACCGCGACTTTGCAAGCTTCTCCGGCCCCTGTGCACTTCCGGCGGAAATCCTTCGTGCACAGCCAAGCCTGGGTCCACGGCACTCTAACCTGCATTGCACGACTTTCTAAGTTGGTCTCCGGCGACGTGGGACTCCTTTGTGCAACTTCGGCGAGCACCGTTTCACGCATCCTCGTAGTGCCTGTTTCTGGCACTTCTCCGGGTGCTACCTGCTTCAGTGAGGGCTCCTTGTCTTGCTCGACGTCCCCTCTCTCTGCAGGTCCAATTTGCGACCTCCTGGTCCCTCCTGGGCCCCAGCAGCGTCCAAAAACGCCAAACGCACGATTTGCGTGTAGCAAGGCTTGTTGGCGTCCATCCGGCGGGAAAACACTTCTGCACGACTCTCCAAGGCGTGGGGGATCCATCCTCCAAAGGGGAAGTCTCTAGCCCTTGTCGTTCCTGCAGTATTCACAGTTCTTCAGCCTAGTAAGAGCTTCTTTGCACCAACCGCTGGCATTTCTTGGGCATCTGCCCATCTCCGAGCTGCTTGTGACTTTTGGACTTGGTCCCCTTGTTCCACAGGTACCTTCAGACAGGAATCCATCGTTGTTGCATTGCTGATTTGTGTTTTCCTTGCATTCTCCCTCTAACACGACTATTTTGTCCTTAGGGGAACTTTGGTGCACTTTGCACTCACTTTTCAGGGTCTTGGGGAGGGTTATTTTTCTAACTCTCACTATTTTCTAATAGTCCCAGCGACCCTCTACAAGGTCACATAGGTTTGGGGTCCATTCGTGGTTCACATTCCACTTTTGGAGTATATGGTTTGTGTTGCCCCTATCCCTATGTTTCCCCATTGCATCCTGTTGTAACTATACATTGTTTGCACTGTTTTCTAAGACTATACTGCATATTTTTGCTATTGTGTATATATATCTTGTGTATATTTCCTATCCTCTCACTGAGGGTACACTCTAAGATACTTTGGCATATTGTCATAAAAATAAAGTACCTTTATTTTTAGTATAACTGTGTATTGTGTTTTCTTATGATATTGTGCATATGACACTAAGTGGTACTGTAGTAGCTTCACACGTCTCCTAGTTCAGCCTGAGCTGCTTTGCTAAGCTACCATTATCTATCAGCCTAAGCTGCTAGACACCCTATACACTAATAAGGGATAACTGGGCCTGGTGCAAGGTGCAAGTACCCCTTGGTACTCACTACAAGCCAGTCCAGCCTCCTACACTTACCTCCACCAAACTTGGGCTGAAGAGTCACTGGACTGTGGGGGTCACTTGGACAGCGTCGCTGGATTCGAGGGACCTCGCTCATCGTGCTGAGAGGAGACCCAAGGGACCGGTAATGCAGCTTTTTGGTGCCTGCGGTTGCAGGGGGAAGATTCCGTCGACCCACGGGAGATTTCTTCGGAGCTTCTGGTGCAGAGAGGAGGCAGGCTACCCCCACAGCATGCACAAGCAGGAAAACAGTCGAGAAGGCGGCAGGATCAGCGTTACAGAGTTGCAGTAGTCGTCTTTGCTACTATGTTGCAGGTTTGCAGGCTTCCAGCGCGGTCAGCGGTCGATTCCTTATCAGAAGGTGAAGAGAGAGATGCAGAGGAACTCGGCTGAGCTCATGCATTCGTTATCTAAAGTTTCCCCAGAGACAGAGATCCTAAATAGCCAGAAAAGAGGGTTTGGCTACCTAGGAGAGAGGAAAGGCTACTAACACCTGAAGGAGCCTATCAGCAGGAGTCTCTGACGTCACCTGGTGGCACTGGCCACTCAGAGCAGTCCAGTGTGCCAGCAGCACCTCTGTTTCCAAGATGGCAGAGGTCTGGAGCACACTGGAGGAGCTCTGGACACCTCCCAGGGGAGGTGCAGGTCAGGGGAGTGGTCACTCCCCTTTCCTTTGTCCAGTTTCGCGCCAGAGCAGGGGCTAAGGGGTCCCTGAACCGGTGTAGACTGGCTTATGCAGAATTGGGCACATCTGTGCCCAACAAAGCATTTCCAGAGGCTGGGGGAGGCTACTCCTCCCCTGCCTTCACACCATTTTCCAAAGGGAGAGGGTGTCACACCCTCTCTCAGTGGAAGTTCTTTGTTCTGCCATCCTGGGCCAGGCCTGGCTGGACCCCAGGAGGGCAGCTGCCTGTCTGAGGGGTTGGCAGCAGCAGCAGCTGCAGAGAAAACCCAGGAAGGGCAGTCTGGCAGTACCAGGGTCTGTGCTACAGACCACTGGGATCATGGAATTGTACCAACAATGCCAGGATGGCATAGAGGGGGCAATTCCATGATCATAGACATGTTACATGGCCATATTCGGAGTTACCATGGTGAAGCTACATATAGGTAGTGACCTATATGTAGTGCACGCTTGTAATGGTGTCCCCGCACTCACAAAGTTCAGTGAATTGGCTCTGAACAATGTGGGGGCACCTTGGCTAGTGCCAGGGTGCCCTCACACTAAGTAACTTTGCACCTAACCTTTACCAGGTAAAGGTTAGACATATAGGTGACTTATAAGTTACTTAAGTGCAGTGTAAAATGGCTGTGAAATAACGTGGACGTTATTTCACTCAGGCTGCTGTGGCAGGCCTGTGTAAGATTTGTCAGAGCTCCCTATGGGTGGCAAAAGAAATGCTGCAGCCCATAGGGATCTCCTGGAACCCCAATACCCTGGGTACCTCAGTACCATATACTAGGGAATTATAAGGGTGTTCCAGTAAGCCAATGTAAATTGGTAAAAATGGTCACTAGCCTGTCAGTGACAATTTGGAAAGAAATGAGAGAGCATAACCACTGAGGTTCTGATTAGCAGAGCCTCAGTGAGACAGTTAGTCACTACACAGGTAACACATTCAGGCACACTTATGAGCACTGGGGCCCTGGGTTACCAGGGTCCCAGTGACACATACAACTAAAACAACATATATACAGTGAAAAATGGGGGTAACATGCCAGGCAAGATGGTACTTTCCTACACAACCCCCCCCCAAACGAAGGACAATAAGACTAGCCATTACCTGATGAGTCTTCATTGTCTAAGTGGAAATATCTGGAGAGTCCATCTGCATTGGAGTGGCTACTCCCAGGTCTATGTTCCACTGTATAATCCATTCCCTGTAGGGATATGGACCACCTCAACAATTTAGGATTTTCACCTTTCATTTGTTTTAGCCAAAGTAGAGGTTTGTGGTCTGTCTGAACAATGAAGTGAGTGCCAAACAGGTATGGCCTCAACTTCTTCAGAGCCCAGACCACAGCAAAGGCCTCCCTCTCAATGGCAGACCAACGCTTTTCTCTAGGGGTCAACCTTCTACTAATAAAAGCAACAGGTTGATCCTGGCCCTCAGAATTAAGTTGTGATAGGACTGCCCCTACTCCTAATTCAGATGCATCAGTTTGGACATAGAATTTTTTAGAGTAACAAGGGCTTTTCAGGACAGGTGCAGAGCACATGGCCTGCTTCAGCTCCTCAAAAGCTTTCTGACAGTTTGCTGTCCATAATACCTTTTTAGGCATTTTCTTGGATGTGAGGTCATTAAGAGGGGCTGCAATGGAGCCATAGTTCTTAATGAACCTCCTGTAATACCCAGTGAGGCCTAGGAAGGCTCTCACCTGAGTCTGAGTGGTAGGGGGAACCCAATCAATAATAGTTTGGATTTTCCCCTGAAGTGGTGCAATCTGTTCCCCACCAACAAGGTGTCCCAGATAAACCACCTTACCCTGCCCTATCTGGCATTTTGAAGCCTTGATAGTGAGGCCTGCCTTTTGCAGAGCCTCCAAAACTTTCCAAAGGTGGACCAGGTGATCATCCCAGCTGGAGCTAACGACAGCTATATCATCCAAATATGCTGCACTGAAAGCTTCCAGCCCTTGCAGGACTGTGTTCACCAACCTCTGAAAAGTGGCAGGTGCATTTTTCAAACCAAAAGGCATTACAGTAAACTGGTAATGTCCTCCAATGGTAGAAAATGCAGTCTTAGGTTTAGCATCTTCTGACAATTTGATCTGCCAATACCCTGCAGTCAAATCAAAAGTGCTTAGATACTTGGCAGATGCCAGTGTATCTATAAGCTCATCTGCCCTGGGTATAGGGTGAGCATCAGTTTTGGTTACCAAGTTGAGACCTCTATAGTCTACACAAAACCTCATTTCCTTCTTTCCATCTTTAGAATTGGGTTTTGGTACCAGTACCACAGGAGAAGCCCATGGACTGTCAGAGTGCTCAACCACTCCTAGTTCCAACATTTTCTGAACTTCTTGCTTTATGCAGTCCCTGACATGGTCAGGCTGCCTATAGATCTTACTTTTGACAGGTAAACTGTCTCCAGTATCTATAGTGTGCTCACACCAAGAAGTGGTGCCTGGCACAATGGAGAAGAGTTCTGAAAATTGTCCTAGGAGATTTATGCAATTATCTTTCTGCTCAGCAGTAAGACAATCAGCCAAAACTACACCTTCCACAAGAGCATCTTGTTCTGTGGAAGAGAAGAGATCAGGTAGAGGATCACTGTCTTCTTCCTGTCCCTCATCTGTTGCCATGAGCAGGGTGAGATCAGCCCTGTCATAGTAGGGTTTCAGGCGGTTGACATGGAGCACCCTAAGGGGACTCCTGGCAGTGCCTAAGTCAACCAAGTAGGTGACTTCACCCTTCTTTTCAACAATTGTGTGGGGTCCACTCCATTTATCTTGGAGTGCTCTTGGGGCCACAGGCTCCAAGACCCACACTTTCTGCCCTGGTTGGTACTGAACCAAAACAGCCTTCTGATCATGCCATTGCTTCTGGAGCTCTTGGCTGGCCTGAAGGTTTTTACTGGCCTTTTTCATGTACTCAGCCATCCTTGATCTGAGGCCAAGTACATAATCCACAATATCCTGCTTAGGAGCTTTTAAAGGTTGTTCCCAACCCTCCTTTACAAGTGTGAGTGGACCCCTAACAGGGTGTCCAAAAAGAAGTTCAAAGGGGCTGAAGCCCACTCCTTTCTGGGGTACCTCCCTGTAGGCAAAAAGGAGGCATGGTAGAAGGATATCCCATCTCCTGCGGAGTTTTTCAGGGAGACCCATAATCATGCCTTTGAGAGTTTTATTAAATCTCTCCACCAGTCCATTTGTTTGTGGATGATAGGGTGTTGTGAACTTGTAAGTTACACCACACTCCTTCCACATAGCCTTTAAGTATGCAGACATGAAATTGCTTCCCCTGTCTGATACTACTTCCTTTGGGAAGCCCACCCTGGAAAATATTCCCAGGAGGGCCTTTGCCACTGCAGGTGCTGTAGTGGTCCTTAAAGGAATAGCTTCAGGATATCTTGTGGCATGGTCCACTACCACCAAGATAAACCTATTGCCTGAAGCAGTAGGAGGGTCAAGGGGGCCAACTATGTCAACCCCTACCCTTTCAAAGGGAACCCCAACCACAGGCAGTGGGATAAGGGGTGCCTTTGGAGTGCCACCTGTCTTGCCACTGGCTTGACAGGTTTCACAGGACTTACAAAATTCTTTTGTGTCCTCAGACATCCTAGGCCAATGAAACAATGGTACCAATCTGTCCCAAGTTTTCATTTGACCCAGGTGCCCAGCTAAGGGAATGTCATGTGCCAGTGTTAGGAGGAACTTCCTGTACTCCTGAGGAATCACTAATCTCCTGGCAGCTCCAGGTTTAGGATCCCTATGCTCAGTGTACAAGAGGTTGTCCTCCCAGTAAACTCTGTGAGAGTCACTGACATCCCCATTAGCCTGTTTGACAGCTTGCTGTCTGAGACCCTCTAATGTGGGACAGGTTTGCTGTGCCACACTCAGCTCCTCTCTGGCAGGCCCCCCTTCACCCAAAAGCTCAGCAGTGTCTGCTTCCAGCTCCTCTGGTGTAGGTTCTGCACAGGGAGGGAATTCTTCTTCCTCAGAAGTAGAATCCACTGTAGAGGGAGGGATAGTAGGAAGTGGTTTGCTTCTACTAGCCCTAGCTTTAGGGAGCACTTGGTCCATTGTTCCAGGATCCAAGCTTCCCTGTCCTTTTTGCTTTTTGGCCTGAGCCCTTGTCAAAGCAAAAATATGCCCTGGGATGCCCAGCATTGCTGCATGGGCCTCCAACTCCACATCTGACCAAGCTGATGTCTCCAAATCATTCCCTAATAGACAGTCTACAGGTAAATCTGAAGCTACCACAACTTTCTTTGGACCAGTTACCCCCCCCCAGTTGAGATTTACAACAGCCATGGGGTGGCTTTGTGTTATGTTGTGAGCATCGGTTACTTGGTACTGGTGTCCAAGTATGTGTTGTTCAGGGTGCACCAGTTTCTCAATCACCATTGTGACACTGGCACCTGTGTCCCTGTAGGCCTGGACCTCAACACCATTTATTAGGGTTAGTTGCTTGTACTTCTCCAAGTTATGGGGGCAAGCAACCAAAGTGGCTAAATCAATAGCCCCTTCAGAGACTAAAGTAGCCTCTGTGGTCTCCCTAATCAGACCAACCCCAACTAAATTACCAAAAGTGAGCCCAGCTACTCCCTTGGATTGGCTATTAGTAGGTTTGCTCCCACCACCACTGCTATTAGTAGGGACACTAGGTGTAGCAGTAGGGGTTGTAGTGGTAGGAGCTGTGGTGCCTTTCTTTGGACAACTGGGATCTGTTGTCCAATGGCCTTTTATTTTACATAAATAGCACCATGGTTTCTTTTCCTTGTTCTGATTAAAGGAGGATTTGGACCCACCACCCCCACCAGAGTGTTTTTGTGGGCCTGATGAAGACTCATTTTTAGATTTGTCCCCACCCTTGTCAGAAGACTTACCATCCTTCTTTTTGTTGCCATCTTTGTCACCCCCTGTATGAACTTTTCTGTTCACTCTTGTTCTGACCCATTTGTCTGCCTTTTTCCCAATTCTTGGGGAGAGGTCAGATCAGAGTCCACCAAGTACTGGTGCAACAAATCAGACACACAATTATTAAGAATATGCTCTCTCAGGATCAAGTTATACAGGCTGTCATAATCAGTAACTTTACTGCCATGTAACCACCCCTCCAAGGCCTTCACTGCCTGGTCAATGAAATCAACCCAGTCTTGTGAAGACTCCTTTTTGGTCTCTCTGAACTTTATCCTGTACTGTTCAGTGGTTAAGCCATAACCATCCAGGAGTGCATTCTTAAGAACTTGGAAATTATTAGCATCATTTTCTTTTACAGTCAGGAGCCTATCCCTACCTTTTCCAGTAAATGATAGCCATAGGATAGCAGCCCACTGCTTTTGAGGGACATCCTGTACAGCACAGGCCCTCTCAAGTGCAGCAAACCACTTGTTAATGTCATCCCCCTCCTTATAAGGGGGAACTATCTTGTGCAGATTCCTGGAATCATGCTTTTTTGCAGGATGACTATGGGGAATACTGCTGCTGCCACCATGGGTTTCTAAACCCAACTTCTGTCTTTCCCTCTCTACTTCTAAAGACTGTCTATCCAAATCCAGCTGTTGCTTCTTGAGCTTCAGTCTGGTTTGTTCCACTCTCAATCTATTGAGCTCCCTTTCTAACAATCTGTCATCAGGGTGGGTGGGAGGGACATTTCTAGATACAGAGGTATGATGGGAATGAACAGAAGGAGACCTGTCCCTTACAGAGGGCACCCTAACAGCTTGGCTACCAGTATAATGTGAGAGCACACCATTAGTATGGTGTGATTCAACCTCTGTACCAACTATGCTAGACTGTCTAGTAATGGGCAGGCTGAGAAGTTTCTTTCCTGAACCTTTTCCTGGGGGAGTCCCTGGATCAGATTGAGAACCATTAGCTACTTTTTCTACAGATTGGGCACTTATGGCCTTATCCTGTACTCTAAGCATATTAATTAACAGTTCTAAGGAAGGATTCTTCCCTACACTCAAACCTCTCTCTATGCAGAGACTCCTTGCTTCTTTCCAGCTAAGGTGATCATATGCAAGTTTGGACAGTTCAACATTTTTTCCTGTGCCAGACATTTTTTAGAGAGAGTTAAAGTGATAGAAAAAGAGAAAAAAAAGTTTTCAGAACTTTTTGGAAAGACAGAAAAAAACTTTTTAAACTTTTAAGAACTTTTTGAAAGTTTAGGAGTACTTTTCAGCACTTAGAAAAGAGTGAAAAGAGGAAATGCAAAACTTTTTGGCTATGTGTATATACACTGACCTTGTTTTGTATATTTTTCTCTTATGAAAAGTACAATGACAAGAGTGGTAAGTAGTCTCAAGCACTTATCCCACCACTGCACAACCAATGTAGGAGGCTGGACTGGCTTGTAGTGAGTACCAAGGGGTACTTGCACCTTGCACCAGGCCCAGTTATCCCTTATTAGTGTATAGGGTGTCTAGCAGCTTAGGCTGATAGATAATGGTAGCTTAGCAGAGCAGCTTAGGCTGAACTAGGAGACGTGTGAAGCTACTACAGTACCACTTAGTGTCATATGCACAATATCATAAGAAAACACAATACACAGTTATACTAAAAATAAAGGTACTTTATTTTTATGACAATATGCCAAAGTATCTTAGAGTGTACCCTCAGTGAGAGGATAGGAAATATACACAAGATATATATACACAATAGCAAAAATAAGCAGTATAGTCTTAGAAAACAGTGCAAACAATGTATAGTTACAATAGGATGCAATGGGGAAACATAGGGATAGGGGCAACACAAACCATATACTCCAAAAGTGGAATGCGAACCACGAATGGACCCCAAACCTATGTGACCTTGTAGAGGGTCGCTGGGACTATTAGAAAATAGTGAGAGTTAGAAAAATAACCCTCCCCAAGACCCTGAAAAGTGAGTGCAAAGTGCACTAAAGTTCCCCTAAGGACAAAAGAGTCGTGTTAGAGGAATAATGCAGGAAAGACACAAACCAGCAATGCAACAACTGTGGATTTCCAATCTAGGGTACCTGTGGAACAAGGGGACCAAGTCCAAAAGTCACAAGCAAGTCGGAGATGGGCAGATGCCCAGGAAATGCCAGCTGCGGGTGCAAAGAAGCTTCGACTGGACAGAAGAAGCTGAGGTTTCTGTAGGAACGAAAAGGGCTAGAGATTTCCCCTTTGGTGGACGGATCCCTCTCGCCTTGGAGAGTCGTGCAGAAATGTTTTCCCGCCGAAAGAACGCCAACAAGCCTTGCTACACGCAAATCGTGCGTTTAACGTTTTTGGACGCTGCTGGGGCCCAGGAGGGACCAGGAGGTCGCAAATTGGACCTGCAGAGAGAGGGGACGTCCAGCAAGACAAAGAGCCCTCACTGAAGCAGGTAGCACCCAGAGAAGTGCCAGAAACAGGCACTATGAGGATGCGTGAAACGGTGCTCGCCGAAGTTGCACAAAGGAGTCCCACGTCGCCGGAGACCAACTTAGAAAGTCGTGCAATGCAGGTTAGAGTGCCGTGGACCCAGGCTTGGCTGTGCACGAAGGATTTCCGCCGGAAGTGCACAGGGGCCGGAGTAGCTGCAAAGTCGCGGTTCCCAGCAATGCAGCCCAGCGAGGTGAGGCAAGGACTTACCTCCACCAAACTTGGGCTGAAGAGTCACTGGACTGTGGGGGTCACTTGGACAGCGTTGCTGGATTCGAGGGACCTCGCTCGTCGTGCTGAGAGGAGACCCAAGGGACCGGTAATGCAGCTTTTTGGTGCCTGCGGTTGCAGGGGGAAGATTCCGTCGACCCACGGGAGATTTCTTCGGAGCTTCTGGTGCAGAGAGGAGGCAGGCTACCCCCACAGCATGCACAAGCAGGAAAACAGTCGAGAAGGCGGCAGGATCAGCGTTACAGAGTTGCAGTAGTCGTCTTTGCTACTATGTTGCAGGTTTGCAGGCTTCCAGCGCGGTCAGCGGTCGATTCCTTATCAGAAGGTGAAGAGAGAGATGCAGAGGAACTCGGCTGAGCTCATGCATTCGTTATCTAAAGTTTCCCCAGAGACAGAGATCCTAAATAGCCAGAAAAGAGGGTTTGTCTACCTAGGAGAGAGGAAAGGCTACTAACACCTGAAGGAGCCTATCACAAGGAGACTCTGACGTCACCTGGTGGCACTGGCCACTCAGAGCAGTCCAGTGTGCCAGCAGCACCTCTGTTTCCAAGATGGCAGAGGTCTGGAGCACACTGGAGGAGCTCTGGACACCTCCCAGGGGAGGTGCAGGTCAGGGGAGTGGTCACTCCCCTTTCCTTTGTCCAGTTTCGCGCCAGAGCAGGGGCTAAGGGGTCCCTGAACCGGTGTAGACTGGCTTATGCAGAATTGGGCACATCTGTGCCCAACAAAGCATTTCCAGAGGCTGGGGGAGGCTACTCCTCCCCTGCCTTCACACCATTTTCCAAAGGGAGAGGGTGTCACACCCTCTCTCAGAGGAAGTTCTTTGTTCTGCCATCCTGGGCCAGGCCTGGCTGGACCCCAGGAGGGCAGCTGCCTGTCTGAGGGGTTGGCAGCAGCAGCAGCTGCAGAGAAACCCCAGGAAGGGCAGTCTGGCAGTACCAGGGTCTGTGCTACAGACCACTGGGATCATGGAATTGTACCAACAATGCCAGGATAGCATAGAGGGGGCAATTCCATGATCATAGACATGTTACATGGCCATATTCGGAGTTACCATGGTGAAGCTACATATAGGTAGTGACCTATATGTAGTGCACGCGTGTAATGGTGTCCCCGCACTCACAAAGTTCAGTGAATTGGCTCTGAACAATGTGGGGGCACCTTGGCTAGTGCCAGGGTGCCCTCACACTAAGTAACTTTGCACCTAACCTTTACCAGGTAAAGGTTAGACATATAGGTGACTTATAAGTTACTTAAGTGCAGTGTAAAATGGCTGTGAAATAACGTGGACATTATTTCACTCAGGCTGCTGTGGCAGGCCTGTGTAAGATTTGTCAGAGCTCCCTATGGGTGGCAAAAGAAATTCTGCAGCCCATAGGGATCTCCTGGAACCCCAATACCCTGGGTACCTCAGTACCATATACTAGGGAATTATAAGGGTGTTCCAGTAAGCCAATGTAAATTGGTAAAAATGGTCACTAGCCTGTCAGTGACAATTTGGAAAGAAATGAGAGAGCATAACCACTGAGGTTCTGATTAGCAGAGCCTCAGTGAGACAGTTAGTCACTACACAGGTAACACATTCAGGCACACTTATGAGCACTGGGGCCCTGGGTTACCAGGGTCCCAGTGACACATACAACTAAAACAACATATATACAGTGAAAAATGGGGGTAACATGCCAGGCAAGATGGTACTTTCCTACAGACCCCACCTACCGCCATGGTTTTCGTAGCTTCTTTACCGCCACGAAAACCATGGCGGTAGGCACTATCAGTGACAGGGAATCCCTTCCCTGTCACTGATAGTGGTCTTCCCAGCCCCCCTCCTCTGGTTTCCCCCCAAACCCTGCTCTAGACCCCCCTTTACTCATGCTCATTCATTCACACACGCATTCACACACTCATTCCCACATTCAACCATGCATGCAGACATCCATTCACACACACATCCACACACACTTACATACACACAAACACACACGTATACACACATCACAACATACACGCACTCACACATCCATACATGCACACACATACAACACGGTACACACACCCGCATTCACACACGCACAGACATGCACACACACCCCCCCCCCACACACACACACATAATACCACCCATCGCCATCCCCTGTCAGAGCACCCAACTTACCTTTTGTGAGGGAGTCCTCCGGCAGGAGACGGGACGGGGTGCTGCTGCCAACAGCAGAGTCCGCCAGCAGAAAACTGCCAGGCTGTATCATGGGTCATGATATGGTCTGCGGCAGTCTACTGGCGTGGCACTGATGCTGGCAGCAGTGCCACCTTACCGCCATCTGCCAGCATGACCACAGCCGGATTTCTGCCATCCTTCTGGCGGAAATCCGGCTGTGGTCATAATACGGCTGACGGCTGATAGCCGCGGCAACGGTCTTTTGGCGGACATTGCCACAGCAGTAGGCGACGAATACCGTCAATTTTATAATGAGGGCCTGAGTTTGGAGTACTGGCTGCTGTTTCTCCAACACAGAGGAGTTCATCTGTCCACCAGGCTGACAGTTTACGGCCTGTCGCATCTAGGGTCTCAGTTACGAGGCCCTAGAGGCATACAGAGCTACCACAGCATAATTTTTTAGACACTCAGGTGGCGCAGTGTGCCAGCTCCTGTTTACAAGCAGTTGCAGCTTGCGGGGATTATTGGGAGCGGGGTGGCGCGCAGTGGGTGGGCTTGGGGGAATTAATAACATTTTAAAAAACATTTTAAAAAACTCACCTCCCCGCCGCACGCCGATGATCCTGCGTCGTCTCCGGGCCAGGCAGGCACAGGATCCCAGCCTGCCCTCGGCCAATCCTGACGCTGCTCAGAGCAGCGTCAGGATTGGCTGGGATCGCCCATTCAGGATGCTCCCAGGCAGACTGGGAGCATGTGCAGGCTCTCTCTAGCGCGGCAACTGTGTTGCTGGGCTAGAGAGGACCCTGTGCGCATGTGTGTTTGGCCAGCCCAAAACAGCCGCCCAAACACACAGGCGCTCTGATGGCAGTGCACAGTGCACTCCCCTCTGCTTGTCACCCCCAATGCCTGCCCCTTTCACAAGGACAGGATGATAAACAAAGTTTATTATCCTGTCCTTGTGAAAAGATTTGCAGCGGAGGAGCCACCTCTATTTACAAGGCCATACAAAGCCACCTTGCTTGGCT
This sequence comes from Pleurodeles waltl, assembly GCF_031143425.1. Lineage (NCBI taxonomy): Eukaryota > Metazoa > Chordata > Amphibia > Caudata > Salamandridae > Pleurodeles > Pleurodeles waltl. Next base: position 26,270,425 of record NC_090447.1, read on the forward strand.
TTTAATGGCCTTGTAAATATGGACCCCGTTCACGCTTAACACTGTGTGAAAGGGGCGTTCCATGGCAGTTGCTTGGGGTGTTCCCACGCAACACCCATGGAACCCGAAGGAATCTGACACATTCCCAGTTTTACAAGTCTGGGATGCGTCAGATTCCTATGCCACCTCAGAGGTGGCGTAAGAGTGACGCAACAGGGAGAAATATCTTTATTTCTCCCTGTTTTTTCCTCTTGTGATTGTTTTTGTGCAGGAAGGTATCCCTCCCTGCTCAAAAACAATCATCCCCACATGGTGCAGGGGGGCCTGCATTGGCACTGGGCAGCAATTTGTCAATCAGCACAGGGGAATAGGACAGAAAAGTGCCATATCATGTAGATACAGTGCTTTTCTGTCCTTTCCAGATGGCGCGGGGTGGGCAGCAAGGTATTTGCTGCACCTCCCTGCATCACAGGCCTTGTAAATGAGGCCGTTAGAGTTTTACCTTAAATTGCGTCACCCATCCTAATGGAGTTCTTACTGCCAGTCGCTGCACATTACTCTGTCATCTGTTCTTCCACTGATAATGGTGGCCTGGCATTTGTGTTTCCGCCCAATTTAGACTTGTATGCCAGTAGTTCCCAATCTTTTGACTTCTGTGGACCCCCACTTTATTATTACTGGACCCTGGGGACCAGCACTTTATCATTACTGGAACCCGGGGGCCCCACTGAGTCATTACTGGAAGCGGGGATGTCGGCATAAACATTGTTGATGATTTGAACCGCAATACAATGCACATAAAATACAGAAACAAGCATCTATCAAACACATACACAAATGATAACACATTGTATTTAATTTGCAAACAAATATAAATAAAAAAAATAATTTGAATAGGGAGGTTGGAGCCTTTCTAAATTCAACTGAAGCCACACATCATCTAGTATATTCTGTGTGATGCACCCGCACTGCTCCCACAAATCAATCTAAGGATACTGATTTGATTTTTAGCCTCCAGTTTCAAATTCCTGGACATATGCAGTATATTTTAAAATTTCCAATTGTACGTTTAGTCACTTCATTTAAATACACTTTATTAATCTGTAAATATTATAAAGAAATTTAAGCAGCCGCAGGCCCCCTGAGGAGTTGAATGCCATTGTTTTGGGATGGAGAGAACAGTGCGACAAAGCAGGTAAATGTCAGCAGAGTGTACAGTCTGCATATGCTATTAACGACGCATCCATCAAGCATACTGATGTGGTAGCTCTTTCTAAATGTGCAATTTTGGGTGACAAATTATTTTTTAATACTAAAGATTTTTATGATAAATTTAGTCGTAACTGATGAATTAATAATGTTGCACTTGAAACGATTTTATTAGCTGCTTAGAAGTGTGTTAATTAATTTACTTTAGTGGCGCCACATTTGTTGCAGGGACACCATTTTATTAATATGGATATTTTTTGGTGTTCTGCTCATCTTGGTCCTGCTCATTACTTCCCCCATTAATGTCTCCTTGTATGTCTTCCTTTCCCACAGTCTTAGCAGAGCACAGGACACTGTGACACAACTGATTTTTTTCCTCTGAGCAACATACAAAGAGATGATGGGCGAGTGCTGAAACTTTTCAAAAACTCACCCCCAGTAACAGATCTGGGTTTAATCGATTGTTTTTTGTCCACCCCGTCACCCCAGTTTGGACCCAGCCACATGCAAATCAGTCTTGATCCTGTTCCACCTGGGAACAGTCCAGCCCGAACTGTCAAGCCAAGTCCTCCCTGGACCGGAAACAAGCATCCTGGGACTGGTTTCAGGGTATCACCCCTCAACAGTAAGGCTAGCTTGAATTCAGTTGCGCAACTAGCAAGCGACCCACATCTAGGCATGGATATAGTACCTACTGGTGGTTGCCAGTAGGTAATAATAGTTAGGACCTGCTTTCTATTGAAAAAGTGTTTTTTCACTTGACAATATCTGTTGCACTGGTTGATGAACCTTCATGAAATTTTCCCAAAAAATGTGACTCTCTTTTCAGCTGCTATCTGGAAAGTTTCAGGGTGATCCGTCAAGCAGGTGCTGGGAAAAAGGGGGGTGGTGCCAAATGCTTTTTCCGCATGTTCATTTCCATAGGGATTTTGAACATGACTACAGCCCGAACCGCTGAACAGATTTACAGATTTACACCAAATTTGGCAGAAAGCAAGCTCGTGGTCCAAAAAGCGCCCTTTTTATAATTTGGTGTAAGTCCATTCAGTAGTTTCTAGTTATTAAATGAAAACCAAATTTGTATATATAGGCACACGGATCCTCCACGGATCCTCAGTGGATTCGAAGGAAAGGCAAGGCCCTGATTGGTTGGCCGCAACCTGACAGAAAAGTTGCTGCCTGCATTTTGTTTCTCACATTGCCTGGGGGGTGGGGAAAAAACAGTGTAAAAACATATAAGGGGTCAGGATAGAGGTATCCTGACCCCCTAGGACAGATGGAGGGGTATGGGCAAAAAATTGACCACTTATTTTTTCGGCCAATCAGTGGAGTCAAGGATCCTTCTCGATCCTCCTTAGATCCTGGGGAAGAGAAAGGCCCTGATTGGCTGGCCGCAACCCGACAGAAAGATTTAGGTGTGAGTTAAAAAAAAACACTGAAAAAACGCAAAGGTTACAGGGATGTTATAGTTAGGTTGATGTTTTACCCATACAAAACTAATAGAAATTTCACAGTTATAGTTATACGTATAATTATACTTAAATGAAGAAACTATAATTTGTGCCGGAAAGTAACTTTGGGGAATGAGTTATGGTTTCCTAACATAAGTATAACTATAAGTATAACTATAACTGCCGAATTACTATGGTTTTGTATGGGTATAACGTCAGCCTAACTATAACGTCCATGTAACCTTTGTTTTTTTTCAATTTATTATACATAAATATATATATAAATATATATCTATATATCTCTATATCTATCTATCTATATATATATATATATATATATATACATATATATATATATATATATATAGTAGTTTATCTGTAATGCCTAATTTGAATTTTTTGTATTAAATCTTTGAATCTTTCATTGATCTAGAACTCAGTTATTGAGTGGTCTCAATTACTGTTTATATTACTCTGCTAATTTGTTGGGCCTGATGTCGAGGAGGGTGGTGACTCTTTAGCAAAGTCAAGGGTCTGAAGCAGAACCACCTGAAGTAAACTTTGAGTTGCACTAAATTTTGGGGTGCATTAGAATATTGTGGTCCTGTGCCCATAAAAGTGGTAGCAGAGGATGGTTGTGTAAAAGACTAGGGATCCCCACAAAGACTTCTTAAGGAAATCTTTAATTCCTGGTATGAGGGTGAAAGGAGTTTTTTAGGACTCTGCCAAAAGTCTGGTACTCTTGGAGATGTCCACGAAGTGATTTGCTGAGTGTTCCTGAATGATTTGGAGTGTAACTACAAATAGGGGGAACTGATTTGTGTATTGTGTATGCTTTTGTGATTTATGTGGGAGTATGTGTTTGAATGAATTTCTGTTTTTGCTGTGAGTTGTTTGTATATGAAATGATGATTGCAGGTTCAGTTGGTGGGTTGCTTACTGTTGTACTGATGTATTATTCATATTTGTGAACATATTTGAAGATCTATTGGTTCTTTTGGTTGGTTTGCTTTGGTTATTGGACTCGTCTAAAGCCAAGATCGCAAGATGTGTTGGCTTTACCTGTCTGTAACTTTGTTGTGTTAACAGCAAGACGCTGCATGCACATTGATAGGGATTCTGAATTAACAAGTATTCTTTCTAGGTTGAGTTCATAATTTGAGTTGGTGATTCTTGCTCTAGAATGCATGGGAACAAGCACACTGACTTGGGTGGATTGTTGCTGGACGGGAGTCTGCCTAGTGTGAATTACAGTACTTTGTGACCTGTTTCCTGGTTTTCCATTCTTGATTTTGAACCTTTTTTTGTTTCTGAAGTTTCATGTGTGAGATTGACTTGTCTTACTTGATCTACTGACTATTTTATGTTTTCTAGGATAAACAGTTAAGGGTTTATTCAATTACATGGTTTAAAATAGGTTTTGTAATTGTTTTCCTGTTCAGAGACAAGTTGTGCTGTGATTGGCTAGTCATCCAGGGAGGTACTCTTGGAGTGGTGAGATGTCATCATAAAGCAATGTTCTGATTGAATGGTTACTGACGAAGCTACACTGTGATTGGTTGACCTTTGATAGAGCTGTGCAGTGAATGGTTGTTGTGCACTAATTTGTTTGTTGTAATTTTGAGGGTTTTTTAGAAGTAGAAATAATGGGGGATGTGTTGAAAAAGCCTAAAGTTTCAGTGGCCTGCTATAGAGAGTCAGAAGATACCAGCAGAGGGATCTCCTTCATACGAAATGATGAGGGACATTGGGTGTTATACATGTACTTGGATCTCTGAATGGAATGAATATATGGCTTCCGAGAATACGTTTTCCTAAGGACGGTAAGTTACTAAAAAATTTAATTTTCTTCAACAAACTAAGTGTGACATGAAGCTGATGCGCTAAACTAATGGGATAGAATGGCAACAGAAAAAAGAGAGAAAAAAGATGCCAAAACAGGTGTAAGCCTCATTTAGACAGTGGCTTGAGAACAAGTGGGACAAAGAAGAAAAATGTTGAGGGAGATTGTGATTGAGTGTATAAATACCTTTCCTGCTATAGCTAAAGAAACAAATAAGAAGGACAAGACAAACAAAAAGGCAAAGCAGAGTAATGATTCTGGTGAGGAGGATATTCTTTAATGAATGTTTAAATTGTAGATCTCCTCCATAGACAGTGAGACCAGTAGGGACAAATGGGACAAGCTCAGGGCCTTATATGGGAGCTGGGATAGATGGTGGTCCAGTTGTGCAGAGTCAGTGGTGGCTGCTGTGCTTAGCATAAGAGGGGATACACAACTGGGTGTACAGACTCAAGCTTCGGCACCTGAAAAAATGTTGTGATTGAAGGAGGTCCTAAACAAATTAATATTGCCATTTTAATAATGAATTTAGTGAAGTTCTGCAGGGGAATATTGACTTGAATAGATTATTGACTTACAATGGTGATGAAATAAGATATTTGAATACAGAAGCAGCAAGATGCGCAAATGAAGCACATGATAAATTAGAATAATTAACTGATGAATTAGAGATTGACAGCAAGATGAAAATGTGAAATTAACTTATAAAATGGATTTAACACGTCATGAAATTAAAGAAATTGGTTTAATTACATTGAGAACCCACATTAAAGATTTAATTTAGAGAACAAGGGATCGGATTGACTTGAAGAAATACTGAGAAAGATGGAAGAAAGGAACAGCTAATAAAAACGAGAATGAAAGGGACTGAGATAGGGCAAGTGATTTGGAAGTTGGGACAGGAGAGGTTTAAGAGTTTCCCTTGAGAGACGTTTGTGGAGAGAATTTTGTGTATGTGCCATGGACTCGAGCTGCTCTGTATGCATTTACTAATCATTTTTCAAAATTGAGAGAAAGATCCAGGAAAATAGTATCAAGCGATACATAAGAACTGGCTCGGATTACACCTAGTGGAGCTCCTTCTGAAGAGGTAGCTACCAATCATAAGAATGTGAAAGAGTATTTGGAAAAAACGAGTTCCTCAGAAGGCTATCAATTGGAATATAATTTTGAGAACTGCACGAGAGCCAAAAGAGTCAGTGCATGTCTTTTAAGAGAAGCTTATGCACATTTTTAAAAGACATAGGGCCTGATTATGAGTGTGACAGTCTGGCCTCTGCCAGAACTGCGGCGGAGGACGGATGGCCACACTCCTGGCTGTCCGATCGTCAGATTATGAAGCTGAATGGTGGACTCTCAAGGGACCACCACCAGGACCATATGTCCCGATAGGGTGGCGGCAGTGTTACTCATTCTCAGCCTCAGCGGTACTGAACTCAGTACCGCCATGTTGATATGACTAAGCCTTTCTGCCAGTCTTTCCATGGTTGGAAGTCTGCCATGGAAAGGCTGGCAGAAAGGTGCAAAATGGGCCACAGGGGGGCCCCTGCACTGCCCACAACCATGTCATGCCAAGTACAATGCTGCCGTAGTGATCCCGCCGGTCAGACTGGCGGGAACATCATTATGTGACAGGGGAAGGCCTCCCGTGTGGTGGCGGCCTCCCCTCTGTGAGTCTGGCGGGCCGGCAGTTGTTCCGTCCGATTCATAATTAGGCCCATAGTGGAGTCAGCCACTTTGAAAAAGATGGTGCCACTGGATTTGTATCTGCTGTCATGAATGGTTTGAGGCCATATATTAGTAATCATATTCAGTAGAGTGAAATGTATTGGAAAGAGTATAAATGAGATTTTGAAATTCATGAAACACAGTAAGCATTATATCGATATATGTAAGAAGCTGGCTTTTTATGTTGTATATCAAAATAAGGTTTACTATGTAGAAAGTCCAGACGATCCCCATAGGCTTACAGGACTTAAATTATTATTCCCAAATGCTTTCTTTTGTGGGAGTGTGAGAAAGCAGTTTTGGTTTCTCAGAAAGTATTGTTAAGCATTTGTTGAACACAAAGAGTCAAAAAATGAGGTACACAATGAAAAAGAAACTTGAGACCAATTTAGAAAAACAAGAAGTATTTTTATATATATTATAACATCAAGAAATTCGTAATTGGGTAAGTACTTTTTCAAATAGCAATTTTTACAGTTAAGTAAAATTGTAGCACAAATGCGTTTTTACCTGGCAATGCGTTCCTGTGGAGAAAAAGGCATATACTGCATACAGGTACTTGCAATTGTATTCAGGGGGTCCCCTTTAGGACTTAAGGTGTGTTAGAGCAGGAATTTAACAGAAATATTAATGAAAATTCATGTATTTTAAATAAAGGATTTGTGTAGAAATTGTAATAATCTAGAGAACAATAATGCACGCATTTGAAAATGTGTCCACGAGAGTGGCCGCCAATGTTCATGAAGTATACTTATTAATGCCTTATTAATATGAAATATTGAGCTTATGTTTGAAAATTGTAGTAATATGTCATACTGAGGTTTATGCTTTATGTATTAGCCTTATTAATTAAAAGCCTTAACTTGGCAAAGGTCTTAGCCTAGTTGCACAGCCTCATGTCAAGCTGCATTTTCTAAACATCTAATAAAATGTCTGCTTAGAGAATTAAAATGTGATTTTCCATTCTGCTGACCTAATGTGTTTGTAGCCAAGGCTTCTTCATGAGAACCACTTACTAGACAATGCTGTTTTTGCTAAGTGCAACATCATAGAAGTAAATGTGTTAGGCTGACTTTATCATGCTCGAGACAATAGAAACACTGACTGGAGTATAAGCTGCAACAATATTGTTACCTGACGAGCCGAATGGATGAGGACATTACAAGATCAACCAATCGTAAATATATGGACCATGAACTTGTAGAAACTGCTGATTTGAAATATTAATTTTATTGGACAAAGTATAAACCTACAATGCCTTGACCAATAGGGAATTGGGAAGTAGTTTTAGGGAATTTAACTTAATCGTACTGCACCAAGAGAAAAAGCTTACTCTTCATTCCAGTCTTCATTTGAGCATTTTGCTATTCGAGCATGTGCCCATGTGCATTTGCTTTATCTAATTAATGCTTAAAAGACTTTGCCGTTTTTCTGTACTTGATGCTGAGACCTAATGTCTTGCTGACAAGACTGATGTCCTGAGGACGAAGACTGTTGCCGCATGCTGATCTGTTCTGAGGATGGTATTATTGACAAAATGTTATTTGCTATGTCTGCTTGATTTTCTTTCAAGGTACCAACCGCACCATTTTTAAAGAGCCATAGCTAGATGTTTTTCCAAATTTGTGTGTCTAAATTCTATTGCATGAAGCCCAACATGCTAGTTCTAATATGGGGTTAGTTAGAACTTTCACTAATGAAAATCAATACTTGGAGAAACGTTTGAAGTCTTTACTTTGCAGAATCTAAATGTATGTGATATTGTTTGCACAGTTATTCTTGTTAATAATTTGCACAGTGACTTTAGAATGTGTAATTGTTCAAGATTTGATTAGATTGTGTTTTTTTTGTAGGTTCGGTCAGCCGGTGTTGTTTCTGTATGTCTATCATTTGGTTTTGAGATTAATGTACATGACCATAGCATTGTTAATATAGTGAAAATAAAATTCTAACTTTAAATAAAAGTGTGGTTATTCATGAACGCAAGGTCATGGTGTGTGATGCTTACTGACTCTTACTGATTATTGATCACTAATGTTATTGATGGTTATTGATTATTGATTTGCATGTATTGGATTTATGGTGGGAACATCTTAAGCATAGTCAAAAGGTTCATCAACCCATTCCTGTCCCCTTGTAAGTTTACTTACCAAGTTCAGGCGTGCCAACAGAGATGGTAGAAGACTGGTGGTTTGTCTCCTTAAGAGCCCATCATGGATGCCCGGTAGTAGAGGTCACAGAGACAGTAGCAGAGAAACATAAAGATTGAAAGAGATGGTAGTAGCTTGATGATCTTGTCTTTTGGAGTTCAATATTGCTGAGATTTGGATTTATTTTTTTCAATGATACAAATTAGAGAGAAAATTTGCCCCTAAGTCCTGAAATGACTTTCCCGGAATCTTGGAGCCCCCTAATGGTTGTTTAAGAATGTTCTCGGCATTCTATTGTTAGGGTGAATGAGCTAGGGATTTGTGCTTGCACAGCTTATGCAAATCGCAGGTGAATTGTAATGTTTCTGAGGCTTTAGGAAGTTGCATACTCTATATGAAGTGGTATAAAGAGTGTGCGTACTCTGAAGTATGAGAGTAGGGAAGTCGCCGAACTTCATATGAGAGTGGCGCTTTGTGCTAAAAAATTGCCCATTTGGTAGTTGTTGTACGGACCCTACGTGGTCTAAGACTCCGGAGTATATTGAAAGTGTATGAGACACTTGGTTTTTGTTGTAATTTGTCTGGTTTAGTAGGTCGATTGGGTGTGGTCGATACTTCAGAGTGTGAGTCAAAGTGAGTGAAAGAAATCTTTGACTGAGATCTGGCGAGTCCTGTATGCACCAGGACAGACCCACTGATCAGTTGAGAGTAAAATTTGCGGGTCGAATTTTGCTTGCGAATCTGGGAAACTGAGAAAGAATGAGTAGCTGTAAGAGCGGGAAGAGCCGTCAGTGAAAAATCCATAAAGTTTCTGAAGCGATTGTGTCATCTTTTCCTGTAGTAAACCAGCAAATTGGGTTTTGATTTTGTTTAGTGCTCGCAATATTTTTTGCATTAGTTTCATGTGACTCTGAGTTTGGGAGGACGAGCCGCAAGACTTTGTCAGCTGCAGTGTGTGTGAGTGTGAAGTCATTGGAGCCGTGCTGGGATAGCTTGGTTACTGAGAAGGATCATACACGGATTGGCAGCCGTCTGTGTAGCGCCATTGGTTGAGAAAGAGGGTGAAAGGAATTCTGGGATTAAAAATCACTTCCTGATTTGATTTTGAACAAACATAAAAATCGAAAAGATTACATTTTTCAAGGCTTTAAATAGTGCCTTGAGGGGAGATTCGTATATCACAGCGAGCATAGGGGAGGTTACACCCCTAGAAGGTACACCAGCTTAGATTGTAATAGAAGAGAAAGGTGTCACGCCATGTCTTTGGTTAAAGCAATGGTGCAAGGTAACAGAGAAAGAGGGAAGTTTAGCATTTCCTGTAAATGGGACCTTCAATTTGAGGGTTCTGGAGAATCTAAGGATGATGCTGTATGATTCAAAGCCCCTTCCGAGGCCAGCACAGTTTGAGACATTAGCGATCTGGGAGCTCGTAGCCAGGCAGCAACAGTAACAGAAATTTGAGAGGAGAATGAGGAAAGCAGAAAAGACACTCGCAGAAGCTAGGTGGGATAATGTTAAAAGAATTTGGAGAAATTATACTTTTCAGGGGGTTAGGTTGTGCCCCGCAATTACACAAGATGATGAAGAAAAGGACGGGAAGAAAGCTACTAAAAAGGCTAGTAAGAGTCCTTCGGAGCAACAGGATAGCTAAAAAGTCCTCGACAAATGAGGAAGAATCAGACGATGATGAGTTTCTTACATAGTTATTGAGAAATCGCCTTCCACCGTACACAGCACATGAAAGTGGTCCGAGCACCAGTGCTATAGGGTCAAACAGTAGTCAGAGTTTGAAGTTATTGACACTGCAGACCACAGGTACAGTGGAACAACAGGTACCACCTGTTCAGGCCAGCAATATTTCATTGCTAGGCCTAAATGCCCAGCAGTTGACCAAATGGTTAGACAAGCTGAATGCCCCACAGAGTGCTCCGAAAGAAGGGGAATCCCCCCCCCTCAGCGCCTTGAGATCCTCGCGGGTGGTAGTGCGCGCCACAAATACACTGACTGATTGATTGAATTATGCTAGACTAAGCATGAAAGTGGGCGAACTCATTGAATGGACTATAAGTGTGAATGGGTTAGAGTCCTATACAGAAGCAGAATTGAAATACCTGTGCCCAAAGATTACAAGGGAAGTGAGTAATGTGCATCGGAAGCTAGCCCACCTGGCAGACTTGGCAGAGATACGGCATAGACATTGAGAAAAAGCATTTGAAAAGGAGTTACAGGTTAGATTTTGAAGTCAAAGATTTTGAACACATGACATCTGCCAGAATGAAAGCACACCTTAGGGAGTTGCTTCAAAGTGTCTAGACTTGGGGAGCATTTTACAAATGGGAAGGCGGATAGGTAAAGAAAAGAGATAAAAGAAAAAGGGACTCATCTGGACAAGGTTAGTCTTATTGTCCTTCGTTTGGAGGGGGGGGGTTTGTGTAGGAAAGTACCATCTTGCCTGGCATGTTACCCCCATTTTTACTGTATGTATGTTGTTTTAGCCCTTGTGTCACTGGGACCCTGCGAGGCAGGGCCCCAGTGCTCATAAGTATGTGCCCTGTATGTGTTCCCTGTGTGGTGCCTAACTGTATCACTGAGGCTCTGCTAACCAGAACCTCAGTGTTTATGCTCTCTCTGCTTTCTAAATTTGTCACTGCAGGTTAGTGACTAAATTGACCAATTCTCATTGGTACACTGGTACTCCCATATAATTCCCTTGTATATGGTACTTAGGTACCCAGGGTATTGGGGTTCCAGGAGATCCCTATGGGCTGCAGCATTTCTTTTGCCACCCATAGGGAGCTCAGACAATTCTTACACAGGCCTGCCACTGCAGCCTGAGTGCAATAACGTCCACGTTATTTCACAGCCATTTTTCACTGCACATAAGTAACTTATAAGTCACCTATATGTCTAGCCCTCACTTGGTGAGGGTTGGGTGCCAAATTACTTAGTGTGTGGGCACCCTTGCACTAGCCAAGGTGCCCGAACATCGTTCAGGGCAAATTCCCTAGACTTTGTGAGTGCGGGGACACCAGTGCACTATACATAGGTCACTACCTATGTATAGCGTCACAATGGTAACTCCGAACATGGCCATGTAACATGTCTAAGATCATGGAATTGTCCCCCCAATACCATTCTGGTATTGGGGGGACAATTCCATGATCCCCCGGGTCTCTAGCACAGAACCCGGGTACTGACAAACTGCCTTTCCGGGGTTTCCACTGCAGCTGCTGCTGCTGCCAACCCCTCAGAGAGGATGCTGCCCTCCTGGGGACTGGGCAGCCCCAGCCCAGAAAGGCAGAGCAAAGGATTTCCTCTGAGACAGGGTGTTACACCCTCTCCCTTTGGAAATAGGTGTGAAGGGCTAGGGAGGAGTAGCCTCCCCCAGCCTCTGGAAATGCTTTGATGGGCACAGATGGTGCCCATCTCTGCATAAGCCAGTCTACACCGGTTCAGGGATCACCCAGCCCTGCTCTGGCGCAAAACTGGACAAAGGAAAGGGGAGTGACCACTCCCCTGACCAGTACCTCCCAGGGGAGGTGCCCAGAGCTCCTCCAGTGTGTCCCAGACCTCTGCCATCTTGGAAACAGAGGTGTTGGGGGCACACTGAACTGCTCTGAGTGGCCAGTGCCAGCAGGTGACGTCAGAGACCCCCTCTGATAGGCTCTTACCTTTCTTGGTAGCCAATCCTCCTTTCTTGGTTGCCAAACCTCATTTTCTGGCTACTTAGGGTCTTTCCTCTGGGGTATTCTTCAGAATACGAATGCAAGAGCTCACCGGAGTTCCTCTGCACTTCCCTCTTCGACTTCTGCCAAGGATCGACCGCTGACTGCTCCAGGACGCCTGCAAAACCGCAACAAAGTAGTAAGACGACTACCAGCAACATTGTAGCACCTCATCCTGCTGGCTTTCTCAACTGTTTCCTGGTGGTGCATGATCTGGGGGCTGTCTGCCTTCACCCTGCACTGGAAGCCAAGAAGAAATCTCCTGTGGGTCGACAGAATCTTCCCCCTGCTAACGCAAGCACCGAAAGACTGCATCACCGGTCCTCTGGGTCCCCTCTCATCATGACGAGTGTGGTCTCTGGAACACAGGAACTCTATCCAAGTAACCCTCACAGTCCAGTGATCCTTCAGTCCAAGTTTGGAGGAGGTAAGTCCTTGCCTCCCCACGCTAGACTGCAAACCTGTTCACTGCATGATTTGCAGCTGCTCCGGCTTCTGTGCACTCCTCCAAGGATTCCTTCATGCACAGCCTAACCTGGGTCCCCAGCACTCCGTCCTGCAGTGCTCAACCCTCTGAGTTGGACTCCGACGTCGTGGACCCTCCTTTGTGACTCTGAGCCAGCTCTGGTTCACAAATCTTCTAAGTGCCTGCTCTGTTACTTCTGCCGGTGCTGCCTGCTTCTGCAGGGGCTCTCTGAGTTGCTGCATGCCCCCCTCTGTCTCCTCCTCCAAGGGGCGACATCCTGGTCCTTCCTAGTCCCCAGCAGCACCCAAAAACCTCTACCGCGAACCTTGCAGCTAGCAAGGCTTGTTTGCGGTATTTCTGCGTGGAAACACTTCTGCAACCTTCAGCATGCGTGTAACATCTTCCACCCAAAGGAGAAGTTCCTAGCTCTCTTCGTTGTTACGGAATCCTAGGCTTCTTCCATCCAGAGGCAGCATTCTTGCACCTTCATCCGGGGTTTCCTGGGCTCCTGCCCCCCCTGGACACTATCGCAACTCTTGGACTTGGTCCCCTTGCCTTGCAGGTCCTCAGGTCCAGGAATCCATCTTCAGTGCTTTGCTGGTGTTTGTGGTTCTGGCAGACTCCCCCTATAACGACTATTGTGTCCTATTGGGGTAGTAGGGGTACTTTACTCCTACTTTTCAGGGTCTTGGGGTGGGGTGGGGTATCTTGGACACCCTGACTGTTTTCTTACAGTTCCACGACCCTCTACAAGCTCCCATAGGTCTGGGGTCCATTCGTGATTCACATTCCACTTTTGGAGTATATGGTTTGCGTTGCCCCTAGACCTATGTTTACCTATTGCATCCTATTGTAATTCTACACTGTTTGCATTACTTTTCTTACTCTTACCTGTTTTGGGTTTGTGTACATATAACTTGTGTATATTAGTTACCTTCTTACTGAGGGTACTCACTGAGATACTTGTGGCATATTGTCATAAAAATAAAGTACCTTTATTTTTAGTAACTCTGAGTATTGTGTTTTCTTATGATATTGTGCTATATGATATAAGTGGTATAGTAGGAGCTTTGCATGTCTCCTAGTTCAACCTAAGCTGCTTTACCATAGCTACCTTCTATCAGTCTAAGCTGCTAGAAACACCTCTATTCTACTAATAGGGGATAACTGGACCTGGCACAGGGTGTAAGTACCACAAGGTACCCACTATAAGCCAGGCCAGCCTCCTACAGTAAGTTATACATTTCTTGAAATATTGGAAATAATCTGTTTCCAAAATGTACACTGCAATTTTCAGAAACAGTTCCTAGTGGAAAGAAAAGTTAGATTGTTTTACAGGTAAGTACAACACTTACAGTTAGGGTTCAAGTTAACCCCAAACACCCACCACCAGCAACACGGGCCGGCCGGGCGCAGAGGTCAAAATGTAGGCAAAATTAACATGGGCTCCTATGGAGACTGGGGGCACTTGTTTCAGATCTGTAGGCAGGCAAGTCCCTGCGACCTCGGAGTGCAGACCTGGGGGGTTTAGAGGAGCACCGGGGAGCCACAAGTAGGCACCAAACATACACCCTCAGCGGCACTGGGGCGGCCGGGTGCAGGGTGCAAACAAAATGTCGGGTCTCCAATGATTCTCTATGAGGGGACCCCGGTGGTCACTCAGAGGCTGTAGGTGAGGTCCAGTGGGGTGTCTCGGACACACCACTGGTTGGACAGGGAGGAGGGACACCTGCTGAATGTGGCTACACCAGGTGTCGGTTTCTCCAAGGCCTTGGGGCTGCGGGTGCAGTGGGTCCTTTGGCGTCGGATATATTCGTCAGGAGCTTTCACGGTCAGGGGTGTCCTCAGGGATTCCCTCTGCAGGTGTCGTTGTGGAGGGGTGGTGAGGTCAACCCAGGGTAGGCTCTTGCTCGGAATTGCCTGAGGATCCTCTCTAGCTGGTTGAGCCACCTGGACACAGGCCGCTGGCGTCAGGTGCAGAGTAGACAGGACTCATGCATTCGGAGTGAGGTGGGAGTCCTTGGTTTCTTCTTGGACAGGACCGCTGTCCACAGGAGTCCTTGGTCCTTTTGGATGCAGGACAGTCCTCTGGAGCTTGTCAGAGGCCGCTGGTCCTGCTGCATGCGTTGCTGTTCATTTGCAGGTTCTTTGAAGCAGGAGACAGGCCGGTACGGCTTGGGCCAAATCAGTTGTCGTCTTCCTTCTTCTCTGCTGGGTGTTTCAGCTAAGCAGTCCTTCTTCTTCTTGTCAGGTTGCCATGAATCTGATGTCTTGGGTTCAGGAGGCCCTTAAATCCTAGTTTTAGGGGTGTTTTAGGGGTCAGAGGGTGGTAGCCAATGGCTACTGTCCCTGAGGGTGGCTATACCCTCCTTGTGCCCACTGCCTCTAGGGAGGGGGGCACAAACCTAATCCTAATGGTCCCTGTCCTCTAAGCCAAGATGGAGGATTCTGCAGGGAGGGGGTCACCTCAACTCTGGACACCTTAGGGGTCATCCTGGCTGGGGTGGTCACTCCTCCCTGTTTTCCCTAATTTTCCCGCCAGACTCGCCACTAGAAGTGGGGCTTTGTATGGGAGACGGGCAACTCCATTAGCTGGAGTGCCCTGGGGCACTGTAATCCAAGGTGTGAGCCTTTGAGGCTCACCTCCAGGTGTTACAGTTCCTGTAGGGGGGAAGTGTGAAGCACCTCCACCCAGGACAGGCTTTGTTTCTGACTCCAGAGGGCACAAAGGCACTCACTCTATGTGGTCAGAAACTTGTCTGAAAGTGGCAGGCTATCACAGACCGTTCAGTCCTACACCAGGGGCATCTCTAAGATGGCCCCGGTTGCATTTTCAATAAATCCCACACTGGCATCAGTGTGGGCTTATTGTGCTGCAACGTTTGATACCAAACTTCCCAGTATTCACTGGGGCCATTATGGAGCTGTGGAGTTCGTAGGGACAAACTACAGACCATATACTCAACATGGCTACACTGCACTTACAATTTCTAAGAATGGACTTAGACACTGTAGGGGCATACTGCTCATGCCCTCACCTATGGTATTGTGCACCCTGCCTTACGGCTCTAAGGCCTGCTGGAGGGATGACTTACTTATGCCACAGGCAGTGGTTTGTGGGCATGGCATCCTGGGAGGGGTGCCATGTTGACTTTGGATTTTTCTCCTCACCAGCACACACAAGTTGCCATGCAGTGCACATGTGCTTGGTGAGGGGTCCCCTAGGGTGGTATAATACATGCTGCAGCCCTTAGGGACCTTGCCTGGTCACAGGGGCCTTGGTACCATGGGTACATTTTACAAGGGACTTAACCGTGTGCCAGGGTTATGCTAATTGTTGAAACAAAGGTACAGTTTTTGGGAAAGAACACTGTGTGTGTAGGAGGCTGGCCTGGTTTGTAGTGGGTACCTAAGGTACTTACACCTTATACCAGGTCCAGTCATCCCTTATTAGTGAACTGTAGGCAGTGTCAAGCAGCTTAGGCTGTCTAGGGGTAGCTGTAGCAGAGCAGCCAAAGCTCCACTAGGAGACATGGAAAGCTCTTGCAATACCGCTCTAGTCACACAGTACTAATACACAATAAGAGACAATACTCAGTGTTACCAAAAATAAAGGTACTTTATTTTAGTGACACATGGCCAAGAAATATCTTAGACGCAATACTCACTCTGGAGGTAAGTATTATACACAATATATACACTAGTAACCAAAATCAGGTAAGTAAACAATCATTGAATAGTGTAAAACACAATAGATTGCAATGGGCCTAGGTGCAACACAAACCATATACTAAAATAGTGGAATGCAGAAGTCGGATTCCCCCCTAGGTAAGTGTAGTGTGTAGAGGGGTGCTGGGAGTGTAAGAAAACACCAAAGATAAGAAAAATACCCAACTCCAGAGCCCAGCAAAACAGGAGTAAAGTACAAGTTCCTCAGAAAACACCACAGGTCGTGGTGAAGGATTATGCAAGAACCAAGCAAGACTACAAGAAACCAAAGATGGATTCCTGGACCTGAAGACCTATGGAGAGAGGAGACCAAGTCCAGAAGTCGATGAAGAGTCCAGGAAGAACAGGAGCCCCTGCCAACCTGGAAGAAAGTGCAAAAGTGGATTCTCTGGTTGGAAGAAAAGTACAGAAATGCACCAAAGAAGATAGCTGTGGGTTCCTGCTTGGTGCAAGAGATGTCCCATGTCGAGTCATTGGATGCAGGCTGCTTGCGTTGCTGGATTCCACCAACAAGCCTTGGTTCATGCAAGAACACGTTTTGCATCAAAGAATAGCTGCCCGAACCCAGGAGGGCCCTGGGGGTCTCAACTTGGACTGAGGAGACAAAGGGGGCTATCAGCACTTCATAGAGCCCTCAGAGGACCAGGGAGCACCCACAAGAGTCCCAGGACATGGGGAAAAAGGAGTTGCAAAGCGCGGTTGTCGCAGCACTACAAAGAGGGATCCCACGCCGCCAGAGAACAACCCAGGGAGCTGAACGTCGCAGGATAAAGTGCTGGGGATTTGGGCTATCTATACTGTGCACAAATAACTTTTGGAAGAAGTGCACAGAAGTCAAAGGAGCTGCAGAGGACATGATGCACAGGGGTACTGTCTGGCACGGGGAGGCAAGCTCTTACCTCCACCACATTTGGACAGCTGGACCTTTGGACAGTCAGGATCACTTCAGTCTACCACCTGTGTTCCAGGGATCATGCTCGTCAACAGGAGAGGAGTCCCAGTGTACCGGTCGTCATTGCAGAGAGGTGACTGCTGAAGCAGGGAAGTGACTCCGTCACTCCACGGGAGATCCCTTTGGTTCTTCTGGTGCATGGTGAGGACAGGCAGTCCTCAGCGTGTGCACAACCTGGAAACTGTTGCAGTTGCTGGCTGGAGATGAAGTTGCATGTCACAGTAGCTTTCCTGGATACTTTGTTGCAGGAACAGCAGTTCCTGGAGCAGTCTGCATTTGATCCGACGGTCAGAGGCTGAAGCAGAGGATGCAAACCGAATCTGAGTAAACACCCAGAGGAGAGACCCTAAAAAGCCCTGAGAGGGGGACTGGCTACATTGCACCTATCAGGAGGGGTCTCTGACATCACCTGCTGGCACTGGCCACTAAGATGCTCCCAGAGGGTTCCCACACCTTGGAATCCAAGATGGCTAATGCCAGGGACACTCTGGAGGAGCTCTGGGCCCCACCCTGGGGTGGTGATGGATGGGGGAGTGGTCACTCCCCTTTCCTTTGTCCAGTTTTGCGCCAGAGCAGGGACTGGGGTCCCTGAACCGGTGTTGACTGGATTAAGCTAGGAGGGCACCAATTGTGCCCTTCAAAGCACTTCTAGAGGCTCTGGGAGGATACCCCCCATGCCTGTAACACCTATTCCAATGGGAGAGGGTGTAACACCCTTCTCCTAAAGGAAATTAATTGTTCTGCCTTCCTAGGTTTGAGCTGCTCAATCCTCAGGAGGGCAGAAACCTGTCTGTGAGGTGGCAGCAGCTGGGACTGCAGTGCAAACCTCAGAGAGCTGGTTTGGCAGTACTGGGGCTCCATGGAGTAACCCTGAGGGAGCATGGAATTGCCCCCAATACCAAATTTGGATTGGGGGTTCAATTTCACAATCTTAGACACCACACATGGCCATATTCGGAGTTTCCATTGTGAAGCTACATACATGTATTGACATATATGTAGTGCATGCTTATAATGGTGTCCCTGCACTCACAAAGTCTGGGGAATTGTCCCTGGACAACGTGGGGGCACCTTTGCTAGTGCAAGGGGGCCCTCACACACAGTAACTTTCCACCTAGCCTTCAGGAACTGCAGATTAGACATATAGGTGGCTTAAATGTTACCTGGTGCAGTGAAAATAGCTGTGAAATGGTGTGTGCACTATTTCACTCAGGATGCAGTGGCAGTCCTGAAGGAGTGTTTGTATGAGCTCCTTATGGGTGGCAAAAGAAATGCTGCAGCCCATAATGATCTCCTGGAACCCCAATGCCCTGGGTACCTAGGTGCCATATACTAGGGACTTATAAGTCCAGTGTGCCAATTAGGGTTGCTATATGGAGTCACTAAACTATAGTGACAAATTTGGTAAACAGAGAGAGCACAAGCACTGGAGTTCTGGTTAGCAGAACTCCAGTGACATAGTCAAGCATACTGACAACACATATAGGCCACAAACAATGAGCACTGGGGTCCTGGCTAGCAGGATCCCAGTGAGACAGTAAAAACACACTGACAAACAGGCCACAAATGGGGGTAACCATGCTAGAAAGAGGCTACTTTCTCACATAACCCCCAACCCAAATGAAGGACAATAAGGCTTGGCCAGCTGAGACTTTATTGTCTAAGTGGTGATAAGTGGAGAGTAGATCTGCAATTAAGTGGTTACTCCCTTTATCGTCCACTGTCTGGTTACTTCCTTGTGGGAATGTAAAGCACCCTGTTTGGAGAATTTTACCTAAAAAACAGTGCAAGTGTATATTCTCAGATTCTCTATTTGTAAGTTGTAAAGTGGGGCAGTGGGACTGCTCCACTAAGCCTTTGTCAAGACAGGGCTGCTGTCCTAAGGATGAAAATGCGAGACAGAGATGCAGGCTCAGTAGGGCCATAGCTGGGCAAAATGTTTGTGCATAAGGCTGAAAAAGAGAACAGGGATGCTGTTTCTCTTGGGTTGGAGCAGGGCTGCTGTCCTGTAAGCTCCACACTAGGATAGGGCTGCTGTCCTGTGCTCATAGGTAGTGCAGGGCTGCTGTACTATAGTTTCTCTGGGAGAGCTGGGGGATTGCTCCAAATGTACTAAAACAGTGCAATTTTGCACACCTGGTTTAGTGGTTCCACAGAGAGGGACTTTTACTTCTGGGAGTTAAGCTGTGGTAGCTGTGGGTTCCCTTGGTACAGGTTCCACCCCAGGAGAGGTTTCTCCCATCACAGGAATGGTATCCTTAGTGGTAGAGTGGGGAAGGGATACTTTGATACCCTTTTTACCTGTTGAGTGAGAAGGATCCTGAGACTTCTGGCTTTTTTCTCTTCTTTGCTTTTTTATTTCTCCAGAAATGAGAGGAAACAATTCCTCAGGGATACCCAGCATGGCTGCATGGGTATTAAACTCTACCTCAGCCCAACCTGAGGCCTCTAGGTCATTACCTAAGAGACAGTCTACAGGTAAGCTAGGTGATACTACCACCTGCTTTGAACCAGTAACTCCACCCTAACGAAGTTGCGCTACAGCTAAGGGGAGAGACTGTAGGGAGATAGCCTCTTTCTAGCTTTGTTACCCCCACGTTTGGCCTGTTTGTGACTATATGTCAGGGTGTTTTTACTGTCTCACTGGGATCCTGCCAGCCAGGTCCCCAGTGCTCATAGTGTAAACCCTATTTTGTCAGTGTGTTTGATATGTGTCACTGGGATCCTGCTAGTCAGGACCCCAGTGCTCATAGTTTGTGGCCTGTATGTGTTCCCTGTGTGGTGCCCAACTGTATCACTGAGGCTCTGCCAACAAGAACCTCAGTGTTTATGCTCTCTCTGCTTTTAAAATTGTCACTGCAGGCTAGTGACCATTTTCACCAATTCTGATTGGCACACTGGAACACCCTTATAATTCATTTGATATGGTACCTAGGTACCCAGGGTATTGGGGTTCCAGGAGATCCCTATGGGCTGCAGCATTTCTTTTGCCACCCATAGGGAGCTCAGACAATTCTTACACAGGCCTGCCACTGCAGCCTGAGTGAAATAACGTCCACGTTATTTCACAACCATTTTACATTGCACTTAAGTAACTTATAAGTCACCTATATGTCTAACCCTCACCTAGTGAAGGTTAGGTGCAAAGTTACTAAGTGTGAGGGCACCCTGGCACTAGCCAAGGTGCCCCCACATTGTTCAGGGCAATTTCCCCAGACTGTGTGAGTGCGGGGACACCATTACACGCGGGCACTACATATAGGTCAATACCTATATGTAGCTTCACAATGGTAACTCCGAATATGGCCATGTAACATGTCTAAGATCATGGAATTGTCCCCCCATGCCAAATCTGGTATTGGGGTGCCAATCCCATGCACCCCCGGGGCTCCAGCATGGACCCCGGGTACAGCCAAACCAGCTCTCTGGGGTTTTCTCTGCAGCTACCGCTGCTGCCAACCCTTAGACAGGTTTCTTCCCTCCTGGGGTCTGGGCAGCCCAGTCCCAGGAAAGCAGAACAAAGGATTTCCTCTGAGAGAGGGTGTTACACCCTCTCCCTTTGGAAATAGGTGTTGAGGGCTGGGGAGGAGTAGCCTCCCCCAGCCTCTGGAAATGCTTTGAAGGGCACAGATGGTGCCCTCCTTGCATAATCCAGTCTACACCAGTTCAGGGATCCCCCAGCCCCTGCTCTGGTGCGAAACTGGACAAAGGAAAGGGGAGTTACCACTCCCCTGTCCATCACCACCCCAGGGGTGGTGCCCAGAGCTCCTCCAGTGTGTCCCAGACCTCTGCCATCTTGAATGCAGAGGTGTCAGGGCACAATGGAGGCCTCTGAGTGGCCAGTGCCAGCCGGTGACGTCAGAGAACCCTCCTGATAGGTGCTTACCTGGTTAGGCCAATCCTCCTCTGAGGGCTATTTAGGGTCTCTCCATTTAGTTTCTCTTCAGATAACAAATGCAAGAGTTCACCAGAGTTCCTCTGCATCTCTCTCTTTGACTTCTGCCAAGAATCGACCACTGACTGCTCCAGGACGCCTGCAAAACCGCAACAAAGTAGCAAGACGACTACCAGCAACATTGTAGCGCCTAATCCTGCCAGCTTTCTCAAGTGTTTCCTGGTGGTGCATGCTTTGAGGGCTGTCTGCCTTCACCCTGCACTGGAAGGCAAGAAGAAATCTCCCGTGGGTCGACGGAATCTTCCTCCTGCTAAGGCACCAAACTTCTGCATCACCAGTCCTCTGGGTACCCTCTCATCTTGACGAGCATGGTCCCTGGAATACAGGAGCGGGATCCAAGTGACCCCAACCGTCTAGTGGTCCTTCTATCAAACTTTGGTGAAGGTAAGTCCTTGCCTCCCCACGCCAGACAGTAATCCTGTGTACTGCGTGATCTGCAGCTGCTAGGGCTTCTGTGCACTTTTGCAAGGAATCCTTCATCCACAGCATAGACCAGGTCCCCAGCACTCCGTCCTGCATTGCTCAACTCGCTGAGTTGACCATCGACTTCGTGGGACCCTCTTTTGTTGTGTTGAGACGACTGCCTTGCTCAGATTTCTTGAATGCCTGTTCAAGTGCTTCTGCAGGTGCTACCTGCTGCTGCATGGGCTGTCTGTACTGCTGAGCACCCCCTCTGTCTCCTCCTTCAAGGGCCGACCTCCTGGTCCTTCCTGGGCCCGGGCAGCACCCATTTTCTTGAACCGTGACTCTTGCAGCTAGCAAGGCTTGTTTGCGGTCTTTCTGCGTGGAAACAACTCTGCATCCTCCAGAACGCCGTGGGACATCTTCTGACCACAGAAAAAGTTCCTGGCACCTTCCATTGTTGCAGAATCTTTGCCTTCTTCCACCCAGAGGCAGCCCTTTTGCACCTTCATCTGGGGTTTAGTGGGCTCCTGCCCCCCCTGGACACTTGTGTGAATCTTGGACTTGGTCCCCTTCCTTTACAGGTCCTCAGGTCCACGAATCTGTCTTCAGTGCTTTGCAGTCAGTTGTTGCCTTTGCAGAATCCCCTATCTCGACTCTACTGTCTTTCTGGGTTGTATGGTAACTTTACTCCTACTTTTCAGGATCTAGGGGTGGGGTATCTTGGACACCCTTAGTGTTTTCTTACAGTCCCAGTGACCCTTTACACACTACACTAGGCCTGGGGTCCATTTGTGGTTCGCATTCCACTTTTGGAGTATATGGTTTGTGTTGCCCCTAATCCTATTGTCTCCTATTGCATCCTATTGTATTCTACAGTGTGTGCACTATTTTTCTAACTGTTTACCTGAGTTTGGTTTGTGTGTATATTTTGTATATTTTACTTACCTTCTAACGGAGTATATTCTCTGAGATATTTTTGGCACATTGTCACTAAAATAAAGTAACTTTATTTTTAGTAACACTGAGTATTGTGATTCTTATGATATAGTGCTATATGATATAAGTGGTATAGTAGGAGCTTTGCATGTCTCCTAGTTCAGCCTAAACTGCTCTGCTATAGCTACCTCTATCAGCCTAAGCTGCTAGAACACTACTAATCTACTAATAAGGGATAACTGGACCTGGCACAAGGTGTGAGTGCCGTCAGGTACCCACTATAAGCCAGGCCAGCCTCCAACAGACACTTACCGCCAATGTCATAATGACGGCCTTAGTTAGCAATCATAGTTGGAGGCACAGCCCCATAGCTGAGCCCCACTGAATTGAGTAATATTAAGTTTTGATTTGTTATTAAAGTATTTTCTTTTTGCTGAGATGAGCAGTGGGCCGGACAAAGCACTATTGTGTCTCTTGCTTGACTATAGAGTTCAGAGCTCTTTCATTCGACATTAACTCCCTGAGACTATTTTAACTGCATGCACTCTCTACCCTGATAGTCATGTGGAGAAAGGGCTGTACTTTCCCCAGTTTGTAGAGCCACAGAAGGATGGACACAACCAGTAAACAACCTCAACCTCCATGGTTGGTGCCAGGGCACCTGTTGCCTACCAACCAGGAGTCTGACAGGTGCAAAAGAAAGCAGCCAAAAGCTGCTGCTTGAAGCAACCATTTCCTGTCCCAGACAGCCTATCAGAATGCTGCAAGCAGAGTATGTTGATTGAGTGCACTGACCCTGTAGCTCATATCTGCCCTTGTAGAGAGGACTTTTAATACACTTTGGGACTCTATGGGACACTCCATACTTCTCCATGAGTGTCTGCACTCTCTCTGTCTGGTCTGCCTGATTCTAGGACATGTGGTCTGCTGGCCTTTAATAATGGGCTTGCATGGTCACTGGCTTCTGGTGCTCAGGCCTGTCCAGGGAAAGAGATGGCATTTGTTCACTGGGTCTTTGGGACTCCTAGGGGTATTTTAGGAAAAATCAAAGTACCCTGTATACCTTTAAAAACATACAATACACTATCTTATCGTACAATGCCATATACTGCTTTTCCCTCCCATAACATAATCTACCAAAGCATACTAAACTGTACCATTCCATACCAAACCATATCCACCCATCAGATACTGGACCATTCCATACCAAACAATATCCACCCATCAGATACTGGACCATTCCATATCAAACCATATTCACCCCTCAGATACTGGACCATTCCATTTCAAATCATATTAACCCATCAGACACTGGACCATTTCATACCAAACCATATTCACCTCTCAGATACGGGTCCATTACATACCAAACCATATTCACCTATCAGATACTGGACCATTTCATACAACATCATATCCACCCATCAGATACTGGACCATGACTTACCAAACCATATCCACTCATCTGACACTGGTTCATATCATACCAAACCATATCCACTCATCAGATACTGGTCCATTCCATACCAAACCATGTCCACCCGTCAGATACTGGATGTTAGACCTGACAGCCTTAGGGTGGTCACACCCCAACGTTTTGCCTGCCCCCCTCTATTTTTCTGACCCTGTTCCTGCTGGTTTTAGGACTCTGCACACTTTGCCACTGCTGACCAACTGCTAAAGTGCATGTGCTCTCTCCCTTAAACATGGTAACATTAGGTCCTATCCAATTGGAATTTTTAATTTACTTCTAAGACCCTAGTATTGGATTTTTGTTGTTTTTATCTTATTTAATTCAGATAAATATTATCTATTTTCCTAAACTGGTGTGGAGTACTTTTGTGGTATTTTCACTGTGTTACTGTATGATTTATTGCACAATTACTTTACAGATTGCCTTTTAATTTAAGCCTGCCAAAGGGTGAGCACAGGATCATTTGGATTGTGTTATGACTTACCCTGACTAGGATTGTAATCCCTACTTTGACAAGGGTACATGCCTCTGCTGTAGGAAACTGGCCTGGTGTGTGGTGAGCACCTGTGGTGTTATCACCTTACACCAGGCCCAGGTATCCCTTATTACTGAGGTGTAGTCAGTGTCTAAGAAGCTCAGGTTCCTCTGCACTTCCCTCTTCGACTTCTGCCAAGGATCGACCGCTGACTGCTCCAGGACGCCTGCAAAACCGCAACAAAGTAGCAAGACGACTACCAGCAACATTGTAGCACTTCATCCTGCCGGCTTTCTCAACTGTTTCCTGGTGGTGCATGCTCTGGGGGCTGTCTGCCTTTACCCTGCACTGGAAGCCAAGAAGAAATCTCCAGAGGGTCGACAGAATCTTCCCCCTGCTAACGCAAGCACCGAAAGACTGCATCACCGGTCCTCTGAGTCCCCTCTCATCCTGACGAGCGTGGTCTCTGGAACACAGGAACTCTATCCAAGTGACCCTCACAGTCCAGTAATCCTTCAGTCCAAGTTTGGAGGAGGTAAGTCCTTGCCTCCCCACGCTATCCTGCAAACCTGTTTACTGCGTGATTTGCAGCTGCTCTGGCTTCTGTGCACTCCTCCAAGGATTCCTTTGTGCACAGCCTAGCCTGGGTTCCCAGCACTCCGTCCTGCAATGCTCAACCCTCTGAGTTGGACTCCGACGTCGTGGACCCTCTTTTGTGACTCTGAGCCAGCTCTGGTTCACAAATCTTCTAAGTGCCTACTCTGGTACTTCTGCGGGTGCTGCCTGCTTCTGCAGGGGCTCCCTGAATTGCTGCATGCCCCCCTCTGTCTCTTCCTCCAAGGGGAGACATCCTGGTCCTTCCTGGTCCCCAGCGGCACCCAAAAACCTCCACCGAGAACCTTGCAGCTAGCAAGGCTTATTTGCGGTATTTCTGCGTGGAAACACTTCTGCAACCTCCAGCATGCCGTGCAACATCTTCCACCCAAAGGAGAAGTTCCCAGCTCTCTTTGTTGTTGTAGAATCCTAGGCTTCTTCCATCCAGAGGCAGCATTCTTGTACCTTCATCCGGGGTTTCCTGGGCTCCTGCCCCCCCTGGACACTATCGCAACTCTTGGACTTGGTCTCCTTGCCTTGCAGGTCCTCAGGTCCAGGAATCCGTCTTCAGTGCTTTGCTGGTGTTTGTGGTTCTGGCAGACTCCCCCTATAACGACTATTGTGTCCTATTGGGGCAGTAGGGGTACTTTACTCCTACTTTTCAGGGTCTTGGGGTCGGGTATTTTGGACACCCTTACTGTTTTCTCACAGTCCCAGCGACCCTCTACAAGCTCCCATAGGTCTGGGGTCCATTTGTGATTCGCATTCCACTTTTGGAGTATATGGTTTGTGTTGCCCCTAGACCTATGTTTACCTATTGCATCCTATTGTAATTCTACACTGTTTGCATTACTTTTCTTACTCTTACTTACCTGTTTTGGGTTTGTGTACATATAACTTGTGTATATTAGTTACCTTCTTACTGAGGGTACTCGCTGAGATACTTGTGGCATATTGTCATAAAAATAAAGTACCTTTATTTTTAGTAACTCTGAGTATTGTGTTTTCTTATGATATCGTGCTATATGATATAAGTGGTATAGTAGGAGCTTTGCATGTCTCCTAGTTCAGCCTAAGCTGCTTTGCCATAGCTACCTCTAACAGCCTAAGCTGTTAGAAACACCTCATTTCTACTAATAAGGGATAACTGGACCTGGCACAGGGTGTAAGTACCACAAGGTACCCACTATAAGCCAGGCCAGCCTCCTACAGTAAGTTATACATTTCTTGAAATATTGGAAATAATCTGTTTCCAAAATGTACACTGCAATTTTCAGAAACAGTTCCTAGCAGAAAGAAAAGTTAGATTGTTTTACAGGTAAGTACAACACTTACAGTTCCAGTCTCTGGGGGTTAGGAAGTCCACACGTTAGGGTTCAAGTTAACCCCAAACACCCACCACCAGCAACACGGGGCCGGCCGAGTGCAGAGGTCAAAATGTAGGCAAAATTAACATGGGCTCCTATGGAGACTGGGGGCACTTGTTTCAGATCTGTAGGCAGGCAAGTCCCCGCGACCTCGGAGTGCAGACCTGGGGGGTTTAGAGTGTGTCCCAGACCTCTGCCATCTTGGATTCAGAGGTGTTGGGGCACAATGGACAGCTCTGAGTGGCCAGTGCCAGCAGGTGATGCCAGAGACCCCTCCTGATAGGTGCTTACCTCTTTCAGTAGCCAAGCCTCATTTCTTAGTAGCCAAACCTCATTTTTTGGCTATTTAGGGTCTCTACTCTGGGCTATTCCTCAGATAACGAATGCAAGAGCTTGCCAGAGTTCCTCTGCACTTCCCTCTTCAACTTCTGCCAAGGATCGACCGCTGACTGCTCCAGGCCGCCTGCAAAACCGCAGTAAAGTAGCAAGAAGACTACCAGCAACCTTGTAGCGCCTCATCCTGCCGGCTTTCTCAACTGTTTCCTGGTGGTGCATGCTCTGAGGGCTGTCTGCCTTCACCCTGCACTGGAAGCCAAGAAGAAATCTCCTGTGGGTCGACGGAATCTTCCCCCGGCTAACGCAGGCACCAAACTTCTGCATCACCGGTCTTCTGGGTCCCCTCTCATCCTGACGAGCATGGTCCCTGGAACACAGGAGCTGGTTCCAAGTGTCTCCCACAGTCCAGTGGCCCTTCTGTCTAAATTTGGTGGAGGTAAGTCCTTGCCTCCCCACGCCAGACAGTAATCCTGTGTACTGCGTGATCTGCAGCTGCTCCGGCTTCTGTGCACTTTTCCAAGGATTCCTTTGTGCACAGCCTAGACTGGAACCCCAGCACTCCGCCCTGCATTGCCCAACTCGCTAAGTTGGACTCCGACGTCGTGGGACCCTCCTTTGTGACACTGAGTTGACCGCTGTCCTCAGATCTGCTAAGTGCCTGTTCCAGTACTTCTGCAGGTGCTGCCTGCTTCTGTGGGAGCTCTTTGATTTGCTGAGCGCCCCCTCTGTCTCCTCCTCCAAGGGGTGACATCCTGGTCCTTCCTGGGCCCCAGCAGCACCCAAAATCCTCAATCGCAACTCTTGCAGCTAGCAAGGCTTGTTTGTAGTATTTCTGTGTGGAAACACTTCTGCAATCTTCAGCACGCCGTGGGACATCTTTCTTCCAAAGTAGAAGTTCCTGGCCCCTTCCGTCATTGCAGAATCTTTGGCTTCTTCCACCTGGTGGCAGGCCTTTTGCACCTTAACCGGGGTTTAGTGAGCTCCTGCCCCCCCTGGACACTTGCGTGACTCTTGGACTTGGTCCCCTTCCTTTACAGGTCCTCAGGTCCAGGAATCCATCTTCAGTGTTTTGCTGGTGCTTGTGGTTCTTGCAGAATCCCCTATCACGACTTTTCTGTCTTTCTGGTGTAGTAGGGTAACTTTACTCCTACTTTTCAGGGTCTTGGGGTGGGGTATCTTGGACACCTTTACTGTTTTCTTACAGTCCCAGCGACCCTCTACAACCTACCATAGGCCTGGGGTCCATTCGTGGTTCGCATTCCACTTTTGGAGTATATGGTTTGTGTTGCCCCTAGGCCTATTTCTACCTATTACATTCTATTGTGATCCTACATTGTTTGCACAACTTTTCTAACTGTTACTTACCTGTTTTGGGTTTGTGTACATATAATTTGTATATATTACTTATCTCCTAAGTGAGGGTATCCTCTGAGATACTTTTGGCATATTGTCACTAAAATAAAGTACCTTTATTTTTAGTAACTCTGAGTATTGTGTTTTCTTATGATATTGTGCTATATGACATAAGTGGTATAGTAGAAACTTTGCATGCCTCCTACTTCAGCCTAAGCTGCTTTGCCATAGCTACCTCTATCAGCCTAAGCTGTTAGAAACACCTCATTTCTACTAATAAGGGATAACTGGACCTGCCACAAGGTGTAAGTACCACAAGGTACCCACTATAAGCCAGGCCAGCCTCCTACACCTTGGACTGGTGCAAATCAGTTTATGCAAGGGGGTGCACCAAATGTGCCCTTCAAAGCATACCAGAGGCTTGGGAAGGCTACCTCTCCCAAGCCATGTAACACTGATTTCCAAAGGGAGAGGGTGTTGCCTCCCTCTCCCAAAATAAATCCTTTGTTCTGCCTTCCTGGGCATTGGCTGTTCAAGCACCAGGCTGCCCGGGTAAACCCTGCAAACTGGTAGGAGCAAAGCTGGTGTCCCTCTTAGGAGCCACCGGAGTGCATGGAATCATGCAACCAATACAGGAAACAGTATTGGGGCATGATTCTGACATGTTTGATACAAACATGCCCAGGTTCGGAGTTACCATTGTGTAGCTGGACATAGGTAGTGGCCTATGTCCAGTACACGGGTAAAATTGCTTCCCCGCACTCATGAAGTCCCGGAAAATGAAGCTGGAGTACGTAAGTGCACCTCTGCTCATGCAGGGGGGCCCTCACACACAGGTACTTGCACCCTGCCCTCTGGGCTAGGAGATCCTGCCATAGGGGTGACTTACAGTGACCTGGTGCAATGACCTGTAGCTAAAGGGTGCATGCACCTTTTCACGCAGGCTGCGATGGCAGGTCTGCAGACACATTTTGCATGGGCTCCGATGGGTGGCATAATTCATGCTGCAGCTCATAAGGAACCCCTGGTTCCCCAATGCCCTGGTTACCTAGGTACCATATACTAGGGAGTTACATGGGGGCACCAGTATGCCAATTATGGGGTGCAAAAAGTCAGGGACAACCAAATTTAGAGGGAGAGAACACAGTCACTTGTGTCCTGATTAGCAGGATGCCACTGAACACAGTCAAAAACACACCGACAGCAGGCAAAGAGTGGGGGTAACCATGCTAAAAATGGGTTACTTTCCTACATCTGCCAACTAGAGACCCAATTTCTAAAACTATCATTCCATACCAAACCATATCCACTCATCAGATATTGGACCATTTCATATCAAACCATATCCACCCGTCAGATACTGGACCATTCCATACCAAACCATATCCACCCGTCAGATACTAGACCATTCCATACCAAACCATATCCACCCGTCAGAGACTGGACCATTCCATACCAAACCATATCTACCCATCAGATACTGGACTATTCCAAACCAAACTATATCTACCTGTCAGATACTGGACCAGTCCATACTAAACCATATTTACTCGTCAGATACTGGACGATTCCATACCAAATCATATCTACCTGTCAAATACTGCACAATTCCATCCCTAACCATATCCACCGATCAGATAATGGACCATTCCATCCCAGGCCATATCCACCCATCAGAAACTGGACCATTCCATTCCAAACATTATCCTCCCAACAAATATTAGACTATTTCATACCAGAGCCTATCCACCCATCGGACGCTGGACCATTCCAACCCAAACCAAACCATGTCCACCATCAGATACTGGACCATTCCCTACCAAACTATAACCAGCCATCAGATATTGGACCATACCATAACAAACCATATCCACCCGTAAGATACTGAGTCATTCCATATCAAACCATTCCACCCATCTGATACTGGACCATTCCATACCAAACCATACCCACCTATCTGATACTGGACCATTCCATACCAAACCATATCCACCCAGCAGATACTGGACCATTCTATACCAAACCATATCCAACAGTCAGATACTGGAACATTCGATACCAAACCATATCCACTCATCAGATACTGGACCATTCCATACCAAACCAAATCGACCCATCAGACACTGAACCATTCCATACTAAACCATAAACACCTGTTAGATACTGGAGCATTCCATTCCAAACAATAGCCACCCAACAGATACTGGACTATTCCATACCAGAATATATCCACCCATCGGGTACTAGACCATTCCAAACCAAATCCACCATTGGATACTGGACCATTCACTACCAAACCATAACCACCCATCGGATACTGGACCATTCCATACCAAACCATATCAACTCATAAGATACTTAGCTATTTGTAGGAGGCTGGACTGGCTTGTAGTGAGCACCAAGGGGTACTTGCACCTTGCACCAGGCCCAGTTATCCCTTATTAGTGTATAGGGTGTCTAGCAGCTTAGGCTGATAGATAATGGTAGCTTAGCAGAGCAGCTTAGGCTGAACTAGGAGACGTGTGAAGCTACTACAGTACCACTTAGTGTCATATGCACAATATCATAAGAAAACACAATACACAGTTATACTAAAAATAAAGGTACTTTATTTTTATGACAATATGCCAAAGTATCTTAGAGTGTACCCTCAGTGAGAGGATAGGAAATATACACAAGATATATATACACAATAGCAAAAATATGCAGTATAGTCTTAGAAAACAGTGCAAACAATGTATAGTTACAATAGGATGCAATGGGGAAACATAGGGATAGGGGCAACACAAACCATATACTCCAAAAGTGGAATGCGAACCACGAATGGACCCCAAACCTATGTGACCTTGTAGAGGGTCGCTGGGACTATTAGAAAATAGTGAGAGTTAGAAAAATAACCCTCCCCAAGACCCTGAAAAGTGAGTGCAAAGTGCACTAAAGTTCCCCTAAGGACAAAGTAGTCGTGTTAGAGGAATAATGCAGGAAAGACACAAACCAGCAATGCAACAACTGTGTATTTCCAATCTAGGGTACCTGTGGAACAAGGGGACCAAGTCCAAAAGTCACAAGCAAGTCGGAGATGGGCAGATGCCCAGGAAATGCCAGCTGCGGGTGCAAAGAAGCTTCGACTGGACAGAAGAAGCTGAGGTTTCTGCAGGAACGAAAAGGGCTAGAGACTTCCCCTTTGGTGGACGGATCCCTCTCGCTTTGGAGAGTCGTGCAGAAGTGTTTTTCCGCCGGAAGGATGCCAACAAGCCTTGCTACACGCAAATCGTGCGTTTGGCGTTTTTGGACGCTGCTGGGGCCCAGGAGGGACCAGGAGGTCGCAAATTGGACCTGAAGAGAGAAGGGACGTCGAGCAAGACAAAGAGCCCTCACTGAAGCAGGTAGCACCCAGAGAAGTGCCAGAAACAGGCACTACCAGGATGCATGAAACGGTGCTCGCCGAAGTTGCACAAAGGAGTCCCACGTCGCCGGAGACCAACTTAGAAAGTCGTGCAATGCAGGTTATAGTGCCGTGGACCCAGGCTTGGCTGTGCACAAAGGATTTCTGCCGGAAGTGCACAGGGGCCGGAGTAGCTGCAAAGTCGCGGTTCCCAGCAATGCAGCCCAGCGAGGTGAGGCAAAGACTTACCTCCACCAAACTTGGGCTGAAGAGTCACTGGACTGTGGGGGTCACTGGGACAGAGTCGCTGGATTCGAGGGACCTCGCTCGTCGTGCTGAGAGGAGACCCAAGGGACCGGTGATGCAGCTTTTTGGTGCCTGCGTTTGCAGGGGGAAGATTCCGTCGACCCACGGGAGATTTCTTCGGAGCTTCTGGTGCAGAGAGGAGGCAGGCTGCCCCCACAGCATGCACAAGCAGGAAAACAGTCGAGAAGGCGGCAGGATCAGCGTTACAGAGTTGCAGCAGTCGTCTTTGCTACTATGTTGCAGGTTTGCAGGCTTCCAGCGCGGTCAGCGGTCGTTTCCTTATCAGAAGGTGAAGAGAGAGATGCAGAGGAACTCGGCTGAGCTCATGCATTCGTTATCTAAAGTTTCCCCAGAGACAGAGACCCTAAATAGCCAGAAAAGAGGGTTTGGCTACCTAGGAGAGAGGATAGGCTACTAACACCTGAAGGAGCCTATCAGCAGGAGTCTCTGACGTCACCTGGTGGCACTGGCCACTCAGAGCAGTCCAGTGTGCTAGCAGCACCTCTGTTTCCAAGATGGCAGAGGTCTGGAGCACACTGGAGGAGCTCTGGACACCTCCCAGGGGAGGTGCAGGTCAGGGGAGTGGTCACTCCCCTTTCCTTTGTCCAGTTTCGCGCCAGAGCAGGGGCTAAGGGGTCCCTGAACCGGTGTAGACTGGCTTATGCAGAATTGGGCACATCTGTGCCCAACAAAGCATTTCCAGAGGCTGGGGGAGGCTACTCCTCCCCTGCCTTCACACCATTTTCCAAAGGGAGAGGGTGTCACACCCTCTCTCAGAGGAAGTTCTTTGTTCTGCCATACTGGGCCAGGCCTGGCTGGACCCCAGGAGGGCATCTGCCTGTCTGAGGGGTTGGCAGCAGCAGCAGCTGCAGTGAAACCCCAGGAAGGGCAGTTTGGCAGTACCAGGGTCTGTGCTACAGACCACTGGGATCATGGGATTGTGCCAACTATGCCAGGATGGTATAGAGGGGGCAATTCCATGATCATAGACATGTTACATGGCCATATTCGGAGTTACCATGGTGAAGCTACATATAGGTAGTGACCTATATGTAGTGCACGCGTGTAATGGTCTCCCCGCACTCACAAAGTTCAGGGAATTGGCTCTGAACAATGTGGGGGCACCTTGGCTAGTGCCAGGGTGCCCTCACACTAAGTAACTTTGCACCTAACCTTTACCAGGTAAAGGTTAGACATATAGGTGACTTATAAGTTACTTAAGTGCAGTGAAAAATGGCTGTGAAATAACGTGGACGTTATTTCACTCAGGCTGCAGTGGCAGGCCTGTGTAAGAATTGTCAGAGCTCCCTATGGGTGGCAAAAGAAATGCTGCAGCCCATAGGGATCTCCTGGAACCCCAATACCCTGGGTACCTCAGTACCATATACTAGGGAATTATAAGGGTGTTCCAGTAAGCCAATGTAAATTGGTAAAAATGGTCACTAGCCTGTCAGTGACAATTTGGAAGTAATGAGAGAGCATAACCACTGAGGTTCTGGTTAGCAGAGCCTCAGTGAGACAGTTAGGCACCACACAGGGAACATATACATGCACACCTATGAGCACTGGGGCCCTGTGTGACAGGGTCCCAGTGACACATACATATAGGCCACAAACTTATGAGCACTGGGGTCCTGACCAGCAGGATCCCAGTGACACATAACAAACATACTGAAACATAGTGTTTTCACTATGAGCACTGGGGCCTAGCCATCAGGATCCCAGTGAGACAGTGAAAACAGTGACAAACATCCTGACATACACTCACAAACAGGCCAAAAGTGGGGGTAACAAGGCTAGAAAGAGGCTACCTTCTCACACAACCCCCCCCCAAACGAAGGACAATAAGGCTAACCTTGGCCAGTTGAGACTTTATTGTCTAAGTGGTGATAAGTAGAGAGTAGCTCTGCAATAGTCTGGTTACTCCCTTTATCATCCACTATATGGTTACTTCCCTGTGGGGATGTAAACCACCCTGTTTGAAGTTTTTTAGCTAAGCAATAATGTGAAGATGTATTTTCAGAGTTTCTATCAGTAAGTTTTAGTTTAGAGCAGTGGGAATTGTCCACTGAACCTATTTGTAGTGATGGAAATGCCAGACAGGGATGCTGTCTCAGAAAAGCCATAGCTGGGCAAAAACTTTGTCCATCTGGCTGGAAGAGAGAACAGGGATGCTGTTTCTCTTGAGTTGGAGCAGGGCAGGGATGCTGTCCTATGAGCTCCACACTAGGGCAGGGATGCTGTCCTAAGTGTTGTGAGGTAGTGCAGGGTTTCTGCACTAAAGTTTCTCTGGGAGGGTTGGAGGGATGCTCCATGTTAACTAAAATGGTGCTGTTTTTCTCACCAATGTTAGTTATCCCACAGAGAGGTACTTCCACCTCAGGGAGTCCAGCTTTGCCAGCTGATGATTCCCTTGGAACAGGTGCCACCCCAGGAGAGGTTTCTCCCACCACAGGAATAGTATCCTGAATGGTAGGGTGGTTAGGGGATACTGTGATACCCTTTTTACCTGTTGATGGAGAGGGATCCTGAGTTTTCAGGCCTTCTCTCCTTTGCTTTTTCATTTCACTTGAAATGAGAGGGAACAATTCCTCAGGGATGCCCAGCATGGCTGCATGGGCATAAAACTCTACATCAGCCCAACCTGAGGCCTCTAGGTCATTACCTAAGAGACAGTCTACAGGTAAGCTAGGTGATACCACCACCTGCTTAGGGCCAGTAACTCCACCCCAACTAAACTGAATTATAGCTAAGGGAAGAAACTTAGTGGAGTTATGGACATCAATAATCTTATACTGTTGTCCAATGATGTGTTGTTCAGGAGGCACTAGGTTTTCAGTCACCAAAGTGAAACTGGCACCCGTGTCCCTGTAGGCCAAGGCCTCAACACCATTTATTGAAACTGTCTGCCTGTACTTATCCATTGTAAGGGGACAAGCAGCCAGTGTGGCAAGGCCAATGCCACTAGGTGTGACAGAAACTGTCTTGGGACTGATTACATCAGTTTCCACTATGGACCCATAAGTGAACCCAACTACACCCTTTGCTTGACTGTTGCCAGCAGTCCCACCACTAGTACCACTACTGCTAGGGGCACTAGAGCTTGATGTATTAGTGGTGGTAGGCTCAGGGGGGTTTACCTGGACAGGACTTATCCCCTGGCCTATGGCCTCTGTTTTTACACACAAAGCACCAAGGCTTTTTAATGTGTGCAGGTTGGGAAGAAGAGGAAGAATTTGTTTTATCCCCACCCTCTGAAGAGTGTTTAAGATTTGAAGTGGGATCTTTGATTTTACCCTTATCCACGTGCTTATCTTGAGATTTTTCACCATCTTTCTTCTTATTGCCATCTTTGTCACCCCCTGTATGAACTTTTCTGTTCACTCTTGTTCTGACCCATTTGTCTGCCTTCTTTCCCAATTCTTGGGGAGAGGTCAGATCAGAGTCCACCAAGTACTGGTGCAACAAATCAGACACACAATTATTAAGTATATGCTCTCTCAGGATTGTGTTATACAGGCTTTTATAATCAGTAACTTTACTGCCATGTAACCACCACTCCAAGGCCTTCACTGCCTGATCAATAAAATCAACCCAGTCTTGTGAAGACTCCTTTTTGGTCTCTCTGAACTTTATCCTGTACTGTTCAGTGGTTAAGCCATAACCATCCAGGAGTGCATTCTTAAGAACTTGGAAATTATTAGCATCATTTTCTTTCACAGTAAGGAGCCTATCCCTACCTTTTCCACTAAATGATAGCCATAGGATAGCAGCCCACTGCCTTTGAGGGACATCCTGTACAACACAGGCCCTCTCAAGTGCAGCAAACCACCTGTTAATGTCATCCCCCTCCTTATAAGGGGGAACTATCTTGTGCAGATTCCTGGAATCATGCTCTTTTGCAGGATGACTATGGGGAATACTGCTGCTGCCACCATGGGTATCTAAACCCAACTTCTGTCTTTCCTTCTCTAATTCAAAAGACTGTCTATCCAAATCCAGCTGTTGCTTTTTAAGCTTCAGTCTGGTTTGTTCCACCCTCAACTTATTGAGTTCCCTCTCTAACATTCTGTCATCAGGGTTGGTGGGAGGGACATTTCTAGAAACAGAGCTATGATGGGAATGAACAGAAGGAGACCTGTCCCTTACAGAAGCCAACTTAACAGCTTGGTTTACAGAAACATTACTACCAGTATGGTGAGAATAAATGCTTTTGCTATGATGTGAGACAACACTATTTCTATGGTGTGGCTCATCATCATTACCATCTATGCTAGATTGTCTAGTAATGGGCAGGCTAGGAAGTTTCTTTCCTGAATCTTTTCCTGGGGGAGTCCCTGAATCAGATTGGGAACTATTAGGTACTTTTTCAACAGATGGGGCACCTATGGCCTTATCCTGTTCCCTAAGCATGTTAATTAACAGTTCCAAGGCAGGATTCTTCCCTACAATCAAACCTCTCTCTATACAGAGACTCCTTGCTCTTTTCCAGCTAAGGTTGTCATATGCAAGTTTGGACAGATCAACACTTTGGCCTGTGCCAGAAATTTTTTAGAGAGAGTTAAAGTGATAGAGAAAGAGACAAAAGTTTTCAGAACTTTTTGGAAAGACAGAAAAAAAAACTTTTTAAACTTTTAAGAACTTTTTGAAAGTTTAGAAGTACTTTTCAGCACTTAGAAAAGAGTGAAAAGAGGAAATGCAAAACTTTTTGGCTATGTGTATATACACTGACCTTGTTTTGTATATTTTTCTCTTATGAAAAGTACAATGACAAGAGTGGTAAGTAGTCTCAAGCACTTATCCCACCACTGCACAACCAATGTAGGAGGCTGGACTGGCTTGTAGTGAGCACCAAGGGGTACTTGCACCTTGCACCAGGCCCAGTTATCCCTTATTAGTGTATAGGGTGTCTAGCAGCTTAGGCTGATAGATAATGGTAGCTTAGCAGAGCAGCTTAGGCTGAACTAGGAGACGTGTGAAGCTACTACAGTACCACTTAGTGTCATATGCACAATATCATAAGAAAACACAATACACAGTTATACTAAAAATAAAGGTACTTTATTTTTATGACAATATGCCAAAGTATCTTAGAGTGTACCCTCAGTGAGAGGATAGGAAATATACACAAGATATATATACACAATAGCAAAAATATGCAGTATAGTCTTAGAAAACAGTGCAAACAATGTATAGTTACAATAGGATGCAATGGGGAAACATAGGGATAGGGGCAACACAAACCATATACTCCAAAAGTGGAATGCGAACCACGAATGGACCCCAAACCTATGTGACCTTGTAGAGGGTCGCTGGGACTATTAGAAAATAGTGAGAGTTAGAAAAATAACCCTCCCCAAGACCCTGAAAAGTGAGTGCAAAGTGCACTAAAGTTCCCCTAAGGACAAAGTAGTCGTGTTAGAGGAATAATGCAGGAAAGACACAAACCAGCAATGCAACAACTGTGGATTTCCAATCTAGGGTACCTGTGGAACAAGGGGACCAAGTCCAAAAGTCACAAGCAAGTCGGAGATGGGCAGATGCCCAGGAAATGCCAGCTGCGGGTGCAAAGAAGCTTCGACTGGACAGAAGAAGCTGAGGTTTCTGCAGGAACGAAAAGGGCTAGAGACTTCCCCTTTGGTGGATGGATCCCTCTCGCCTTGGAGAGTTGTGCAGAAGTGTTTTCCCGCCGGAAGGACGCCAACAAGCTTTGCTACACGCAAATCGTGCGTTTGGCGTTTTTGGACGCTGCTGGGGCCCAGGAGGGACCAGGAGGTCGCAAATTGGACCTGAAAAGAGAGGGGACGTCAAGCAAGACAAAGAGCCCTCACTGAAGCAGGTAGCACCCGGAGAAGTGCCAGAAACAGGCACTACGAGGATGCGTGAAACAGTGCTCGCCGAAGTTGCACAAAGGAGTCCCACATCGCCGGAGACCAACTTAGAAAGTCGTGCAATGCAGGTTAGAGTGCCGTGGACCCAGGCTTGGCTGTGCACAAAGGATTTCCGCCGGAAGTGCACAGGGGCCGGAGTAGCTGCAAAGTCGCGGTTCCCAGCAATGCAGCCCAGCGAGGTGAGGCAAGGACTTACCTCCACCAAACTTGGGCTGAAGAGTCACTGGACTGTGGGGGTCACTTGGACAGAGTCGCTGGATTCGAGGGACCTCGCTCATCGTGCTGAGAGGAGACCCAAGGGACCGGTGATGCAGCTTTTTGGTGCCTGCGTTTGCAGGGGGAAGATTCCGTCGACCCACGGGAGATTTCTTCGGAGCTTCTGGTGCAGAGAGGAGGCAGGCTACCCCCACAGCATGCACAAGCAGGAAAACAGTCGAGAAGGCGGCAGGATCAGCGTTACAGAGTTGCAGCAGTCGTCTTTGCTACTATGTTGCAGGTTTGCAGGCTTCCAGCGCGGTCAGCGGTCGTTTCCTTATCAGAAGGTGAAGAGAGAGATGCAGAGGAACTCGGCTGAGCTCATGCATTCGTTATCTAAAGTTTCCCCAGAGACAGAGACCCTAAATAGCCAGAAAAGAGGGTTTGGCTACCTAGGAGAGAGGATAGGCTACTAACACCTGAAGGAGCCTATCAGCAGGAGTCTCTGACGTCACCTGGTGGCACTGGCCACTCAGAGCAGTCCAGTGTGCTAGCAGCACCTCTGTTTCCAAGATGGCAGAGGTCTGGAGCACACTGGAGGAGCTCTGGACACCTCCCAGGGGAGGTGCAGGTCAGGGGAGTGGTCACTCCCCTTTCCTTTGTCCAGTTTCGCGCCAGAGCAGGGGCTAAGGGGTCCCTGAACCGGTGTAGACTGGCTTATGCAGAATTGGGCACATCTGTGCCCAACAAAGCATTTCCAGAGGCTGGGGGAGGCTACTCCTCCCCTGCCTTCACACCATTTTCCAAAGGGAGAGGGTGTCACACCCTCTCTCAGAGGAAGTTCTTTGTTCTGCCATCCTGGGCCAGGCCTGGCTGGACCTCAGGAGGGCAGCTGCCTGTCTGAGGGGTTGGCAGCAGCAGCAGCTGCAGTGAAACCCCAGGAAGGGCAGTTTGGCAGTACCAGGGTCTGTGCTACAGACCACTGGGATCATGGGATTGTGCCAACTATGCCAGGATGGTATAGAGGGGGCAATTCCATGATCATAGACATGTTACATGGCCATATTCGGAGTTACCATGGTGAAGCTACATATAGGTAGTGACCTATATGTAGTGCACGCGTGTAATGGTCTCCCCGCACTCACAAAGTTCAGGGAATTGGCTCTGAACAATGTGGGGGCACCTTGGCTAGTGCCAGGGTGCCCTCACACTAAGTAACTTTGCACCTAACCTTTACCAGGTAAAGGTTAGACATATAGGTGACTTATAAGTTACTTAAGTGCAGTGAAAAATGGCTGTGAAATAACGTGGACGTTATTTCACTCAGGCTGCAGTGGCAGGCCTGTGTAAGAATTGTCAGAGCTCCCTATGGGTGGCAAAATAAATGCTGCAGCCCATAGGGATCTCCTGGAACCCCAATACCCTGGGTACCTCAGTACCATATACTAGGGAATTATAAGGGTGTTCCAGTAAGCCAATGTAAATTGGTAAAAATGGTCACTAGCCTGTCAGTGACAATTTGGAAGTAATGAGAGAGCATAACCACTGAGGTTCTGGTTAGCAGAGCCTCAGTGAGACAGTTAGGCACCACACAGGGAACATATACATGCCCACCTATGAGCACTGGGGCCCTGTGTGACAGGGTCCCAGTGACACATACATATAGGCCACAAACTTATGAGCACTGGGGTCCTGACCAGCAGGATCCCAGTGACACATAACAAACATACTGAAACATAGTGTTTTCACTATGAGCACTGGGGCCTAGCCATCAGGATCCCAGTGAGACAGTGAAAACAGTGACAAACATCCTGACATACACTCACAAACAGGCCAAAAGTGGGGGTAACAAGGCTAGAAAGAGGCTACCTTCTCACACTATTCCATACTAAACTGTATCCACCCATCAGATACTGGACCATACCATACCAAACCATATCCACCCATCGGATACTGGACCATTCCATACCAAGCCACCACCTGTCAGATACTGGACCATTCCATACCAAACCCTATCCACCTATAAGACACTGGACCATTCCATATCAAACCATATCACCCGTCCGATACTGGACCATTCCATACTAAACTGTATCCACCCATCAGATACTGGACCATTCCATACCAAACCATATCCACCCATCAGATACTGGACCATTCCATATGCAACATTCAATACCAAACTATATCCAACCATCAGATACTGGACCATTCCATACCAAAGCACATCCACCCATCAGATACTGTACATTCCATACTAAACCATATCCACACATCAGACACTGAACTATATCATATCCACCCATCAGACACTGAACTATTCCATACCAAACCATATCCACCCATCAGACACTGAACTATTCCATACGAAACCATATCCACCCACTAGACACTGGACTATTCCATACAAAATCATATCCACCCCTCAGATACTGGACCATTCCATACCAAACCATATCCACCCGTCAGATCCTGGACCCTGTTATAGTGAGTGTATAACACCCTCTCTTACATCACCATCGTGAACTCAGCCATGCCACACAATAGCCCACTAGCCCAGACTGCCCCATGCTATAACACACCCCAGCGTACGCAGCAGCAGCATACCATATTGTACCATATGATATGTCCTCCTTTTCTTACAGCATCATAATCTAACACACGGTGCCGTCTGCCCCACACAGGACAGGGGGCCTTCTTGGGAGCACGAGTGAATCCGTGGAGTAAATACAACGGCACTGAAAGCTTAGGGGTGCCCCTCCCCCGGGTGCTTCCTGTACAGAGCCCTCCCCACTTCCAGCTGCCAGAGGAGGGGCGGAGAGAAGTCATGAGCGGCTCGAGTTACAGGGTCACGGAGAGATAACAGAGGAGCCTCTGGAGAGAGAGGACGGGGGAAAGCGAGGGACAGAGGAGCCTCCTGTAGAACAGAGGAGCCTCCGGCAGAGAGGGCGGAGGGCACAGACGAGCCTCCGGGAGAACAGAGGAGCCTCTGGAGAGAGAGGGCGAAGGGCAGAGAGGAACAGAGGAGCCTCCTGGAGAACAGAGGAGTCTCTGGAGAGAGAACGTGTTGGACAGAGCGGAACAGAGGAGCCTCCGGGGGAACAGAGAAGCCTCAGGAGAGAGAAGACGGTGGACAAAGAGGAACAGAGAAGCCTCTGGAGAGAGAGGACGGGGGAAAGCGAGGGACAGAGGAGCCTCTGGAGAGAGCGTGGACAGAGCGGAACAGAGGAGCCTCCTGGAGAACAGAGGAGCCTCCTGGAGAACAGAGGAGCCTCTGGAGAGAGAGGACGGGGGAAAGCGAGGGACAGAGGAGTCTCCGGGAGAGAAGGTGTTGGACAGAGAGGAACAGAGGAGCCTCCTGGAGAACAGAGGAGCCTCCGGAGAGAGCGTGGACAGAGCGGAACAGAGGAGCCTCCTGGAGAACAGAGGAGCCTCCTGGAGAACAGAGGATCCTCCGGGAGAGAGAGTGGTGGGCAGAGAGAGAACAGAGGAGCCTCCTGGAGAACAGAGGAGCCTCTGGAGAGAGACTACGGAGGGCAGAGAGAGAACAGAGGAGCCTCCGGAGAGAACAGAGGAGCCTCTGGAGAGAGAGAGCGTGGACAGAGAGGAACAGAGGAGCCTCCGGAGAGAACAGAGGAACCTCCTGGAGAACAGAGGAGCCTCAGGGAGAGAAGGTGTTGGACAGAGCGGAACAGAGGAGCCTCCTGGAGAACAGGGGAGCCTCCGGAGAGAACAGAGGCGCGTCTGGAGAGAGAGGGCGGAGGACAGAGCGGAGCAGAGGGGTGAGGAAGCGAACAACTGAGGAAACGAGGGGAGAGGCCAAGAGACAAGAAAGAAGCGCGAGAGAGGGGCTCTGGAGGAGGGAAGGAGAGGCAGAGGGGAGAGAAAAGGAAACTTCGCAAAAGGCGTTGGCGGAGAGCGCCTGCCATGGGCTCCAAGGCGAGCAAGGAAAGCGGGCCCACCAGCTCCTGCTTTGGTGGTAACAAGGAACGAAAACTGCGAAGCAGTGGACCCCCCAAAAGGCGGGGTCCTGGTGCCACTGCACCTAATGCTCACGTTGGTCTGCAAATGATGATGCAAGACATAGAAAACAAGGAGGACGAGGGCAAAGCCATGGATGGAATGTTCCTTGTCGGGGTGTGCGTTGCACCCCAAGTCCAAATGACTCGTATCCAGCACTCTGACCTTCTGTACCCCGGGAAGTGGAAGAGCTACTCCGATTTCTGCGAGGGGCAGTTTTTACAAAATGATAAAGTGCGAGGTGCCTTGGGGGAGTTCTTGCCTACAATAAGGGGGGGCCCTCATCAGCGCTTCCCCAGCTTGCAGGAGGTGTGCTTGGGCCTGGAAGCCCCCCGCTTCCCCATCATCTGCTTGAAACATGTCACCACCCTGGAGAATTTCCGTAACATCGTGAATGAGGGCGCTATCCGCGGCGCCCACAGGACCTTCTTGCTGCAGGGGAGCCCCGTAGATCTGCCCGTCTCCTGCTGGTCCCCGCACTTCCCGCTCCCAGAAGTGGAGAGCTTCAAGAACAAGCGCTACAGCGAGTTCATTCAGCGCCTAGAGGACTGCGGCGCCACCTACGCGCATCTTTCTCCGGAGGAGAAGGGAGACTTGAGAGACATGCTGGCCATTTCCCCGGCGCTGCGCCCCGACTCCCGCTACGGGAACTTCCAGTTCACCTTCCGCCTCGAGGAGCTGCTGGGGAGCTACAGTCAGCAGCACTGCGGGGGGCAGGAGCCGGTCCTGAGGGTACTGGGCACCGAGGCCCATAAACTGGAGGTGGTGTACTGGGTGCTCATCCACAGTCCTTCCTCGAGTGAGTTCCACCACCTGCCCCGGGTGGACTCCGTGTGGCCCCGCTCCCGGGCAGGGAACCTCATGTGGGGCCCGGAGTCCACCACTGACCTCTACACCTGGTTCATCGACCCCTCCTCAGGGCGCCTGGGGAAGTATCCGTGGGACTGCGAACCACAAAAGATGTACGCTGGCTCCAGGTGGAACAACGTGGTCTTCGCCTTCCACCTGCCCGAGGGTCGCACCCTCTACCTGGGAAGGGACCCCCTCCTGGGAGGCGTGGAGGCCTGTGAGACGGCCAAGAGTCTGTGGGGGGACGGCCACCGCATCCTGAGACACCCCGTAGACGAGTATATACCCCAAGAGCACGCGAAATACATCATCTACGGGGAAAGAGCAAAGGCCTCACACTGATCGCACTCATTCCTGTTTTCATTCACTCGTGCATCAGTCAGTAATCTTGCACAGCGCCCGACCCTGCCCAGCCGCTCCCTCGCCCTCCTTCTGCCCTGCCACTGAAGACAGCGCCCTCCGCGACCCTCCACTGAAGACACCGGAGAGCCCCCGACCCCCCACTCAAGACACCGGAGAGCCCCCGACACACCACTGAAAATACCGGAGAGCCCCCGACGCACCACTGAAGACACCGGAGAGCCCCCGACCCTCCACTGAAGACACCGGAGAGCCCCGACCCACCACTGAAGACACCGGAGAGGACCCACCACTGAAGACACCGGAGAGCCCCCGACCCTCCACTGAAGACACCGGAGAGCCCCCGACCCACCACTGAAGACACCGGAGAGCCCACTGACAGACCCTCCACTGAAGACACCGGAGAGCCCCGACCCACCACTGAAGACACCGGAGAGGACCCACCACTGAAGACACCGGAGAGCCCCCGACCCACCACTGAAGACAGCGCCCTCCCCAACCCTCCACTGAAGACACCGGAGAGCCCCCGACCCACCACTGAAGACACCGGAAAGCCCCCGACCCCCCACTGAAAACACCGGAGAGCCCCCGACTGAAGACACTGGAGAGGACCCACCACTGAAAACACTGGAGAGTCCCCGACCCACCACTGAAGACACCGGAGAGGACCCACCACTGAAAACACCGGAGAGCCCCCGATCCACTGACAGACCCACCACTGAAGGCAGCGCTCTCCCCCCGACTGACTGACAGACCCACCACTGAAGACACCGGAGAGCCCCCGACCCACCACTGAAGACACCAGAGAGGACCCTCCACTGAAAACACCGGAGAGACCCCGACCCACCACTGAAGACACCGGAAAGCCCCCGACCCCCCACTGAAAACACCGGAGAGCCCCCGACTGAAGACACCGGAGAGGACCCACCACTGAAAACACCAGAGAGTCCCCGACGCACCACTGAAGACACCGGAGAGCCCCCGACCCACCACTGAAGACACCGGAGAGGACCCACCACTGAAAACACCGGAGAGCGCCCGAC
Organism: Pleurodeles waltl; assembly: GCF_031143425.1. Classification (NCBI taxonomy): domain Eukaryota; kingdom Metazoa; phylum Chordata; class Amphibia; order Caudata; family Salamandridae; genus Pleurodeles; species Pleurodeles waltl. The sequence continues at coordinate 26,314,601 of NC_090447.1, forward strand.
CCACTGACAGACCCACCACTGAAGGCAGCGCTCTCCCCGACTGACTGACAGACCCACCACTGAAGACACCGGAGAGCCCCCGACCCACCACTGAAAACACCGGAGAGCCCCCGACGCACCACTGAAGACACCGGAGAGCCCCCGACCCTCCACTGAAGACACCGGAGAGCCCCCGACTCACCACTGAAGACACCGGAGAGCCCCTGACCCACCACTGAAGACACCGGAGAGCCCCCGACCCACTGACAGATCCACCACTGGAGACACCGGAGAGCCCCCGACCCACTGACAGACCCCCCACTGAAGACACCGCTCTCCCCGACCCACAGACAGACCCACCACTGAAGACACCGCTCTCCCCGACCCACTGACAGACCCACCACTGAAGGCACCTCTCTCCCCGACTGCCACCACTGAAGGCAGCGCTCTCTCCTACCCACTGACAGACCCACCACTGAAGACACCGCTCTCCCCGACACACAGACAGACCCACCACTGAAGGCAGCGCTCCCCGCGACTGACTGACAGACCCACCACTGAAGGCAGCGCTCTCTCCTACCCACTGACAGACCCACCACTGAAGACACCACTCTCCCCGACCCACAGACAGACCCACCACTGAAGACACCGCTCTCCCCGACCCACTGACAGACCCACCACTGAAGGCAGCGCTCTCCGCGACTGACTGACAGACCCACAGCAAGCTTCTCCTGTCTGCGAGGTGTGGACTTCACCGACCCTGGGGCACCTTCGGAGCGAATTCAGCTACACAAAACTGCAAGAATAAATAACCATTGCTTTCCTATTCATAGATTGAGCAGCTTTTTTACTGGATAAGACAAGTGCCATATATTCGTCTAATAAAGCTATCAACACTACTGCGCTATCGTGAAATAATTTCTGCTTTTTATGGTTTAATGTGAAACTCTCAAAAAACCGACTTTTCCGACTTGGCATTTCTGTGTTAAACGTCTGCTCACTCCTTTCGCCCCTCATGTCTGCAAAGAGCTGCTGAGATGCACAAAGAGTACACAGTTGCCATAAAGGACTGCTGTCCAGGGATTTAAATCTTTTTAACTGCGTCCTGCAGAGGAGTCCAAGCGTTATGTGAAATATTCTAGTTCAGCTGCTGCCCCCTGAGCGTGGCATTGTTGCATGGTGGTAAAGTGTTCCTTGGGCTCAGGGAGGCCATGTCAGGGCCAGGCAGGGCTGCAGTTTGTGTACAACAGAACAGTGCCTGGCTCCCAGTATCTGACAGTGGTATATCTTAATCTGAGAGTTGGGGGTCGTGAGTGTAAAACAACTTCCTGGCAGTCCCTCGGGGGCCGTGAGGAAGGTCAGGGTCGCCCCAGGGGTGCCAGGGCAGCCTGACAATATTATTATGAAGGGGAGCAGACTGCGTGAGCCCTTCGGGTCTGTTCATGCGTTGAGTCTGCCTAGACGCCGGCAATGCAGACTGCTGAACTGTGCCCTGCAACAGAAACTGTGCCCCTGCGGGTTTAGTAGCAATCCCATTGCCCTGGGGCTGAGGGTCTCTGCAGTCACCCGTGCAGACATTACAGGGCCCAGACTGCCACACCTGGTAGATAGTTTGGAGGGATAATGCTCCTACGGGGGTGTATAATTGTGTCTTCAAGGTTAGCCGTATGTAATGTTATATATTGATGTAGCAAAAGCTGCCTCCAGTTGCAGCAGGGCACATTGCATAGAACCTTTTAATGTCTAGAGGGTACTGAAGGTGCTGGGTGTGCTTGTACCAGAAAGGAGATCACATTACAAAAATAAGCATTGGCTAAATCAGTAGTTGTGACCCTAAGGGCAAGAGCTTTCATGAGATCTGGCTCTAGTGAACACCATGTGAGATAATAAAATGTGTGTACATCGCATACTTACATATAGGGGCTTTTGGGTTGAATGGCTAGATGAATGAGTGAATGAATGGATGAATGGACAGAGACTTCAGGTGAGAGGCAAGGGTGGGTGTTGAAGCTGAGTCAGTGAAGATAGGGTATGATACTTTAATAAGATTGTCAGAATATCGCCTGACATAAACATTTTATTTTAAACGCCATCTATCACAATATCGCCCCATTGAGTTAGTAATAGAAACTCTGCACCTAATGGATGTGAATGATGTTTACGGCACAATATGTGTGTCAGGCAGTGGTTCTGACAATGATAGTCTTACAACCAAAGAGAGTGGGTAAGAGACCTAGAGTGCATGGACAAGGGACGGTGACAGCCGAGTGAATGAATTCATTAGTGGAAAGGTGCAGGGATGTATGACTGCATGAATGCATGAGTGGATAAATATAGGAAACTGGCACTTGTTGCAGTTATCCCCCCCCACACTTTTTGCCTGATATTGATGCTGACTTGACTGAGAATGTGCTGGGACCCTGCTAACCAGGCCCCAGCACCAGTGCTCTTTCACTTAAAATGTACCATTGTTTCCACAATGGGCACACCCCTGGCACACAGATAAGTCCCTTGTAAAAAGTACCAGTGGTACCAAGGGCCCTGTGACCAGGGAAGGTCCCTAAGGGCTGCAGCATATGTTGTGCCACCCTAAGGGACCCCTCACATATGCACACTACCATTGCAGATTGTGTGTGTTGGTGGGGAGAAAAAGGCAAAGTTGACATGGCACCCCCCTCAGGATGCCATGCACACAAAATGCTGCCTGTGGCATAGGTAAATCACCCCTCTAGCAGGCCTTACAGCCCTAAGGCAGGGTGCACTACACCACAGGTGAGGGCATAGCTGCATGAGCAATATGCCCCATACAGTGTCTAAGTCTATTCTTAGCCATTGTAAGTACAGTGTGGCAATACTAAGTATATGGTCTTGGAGTTTGTCAAAAAAATTCCACAGCTCCATAATGGCTACACTGAATACTGGGAAGCTTGGTATCAAACTTCTCAGAATAATAAACCCACACTGATGCCAGTGTTGGATTTATTACAAAATGCACACAGAGAGCATCTTAGAAGATGCCCCCTGTAATTTACCCAGTCCTTCAGTGCAGGACTGACTTGTCAGTGCCAGCCTGCCACTGAGATGAGTTTCTGCCCCCCTGGGGTGAGAGCCTTTGTGCTCTCTGAGGACCAAAACAAAGCCTGTAATGGCCGGAGGTGCTTAACACCTCCCCCCTGCAAGAACTATAACACCTAGCAGTGAGCCTCAAAGGCTCAGGCTTCGTGTTACAATGCCCCAGGGCACTCCAGCTAGTGGAGATGCCCGCCCCTCTGGACACAGCCCCCAATTTTGGCGGCAAGTCCGGAGGAGATAATGAGAAAAATAAGGAGGAGTCACCCACCAGTCAGGACAGCCCCTAAGGTGCCCTGAGCTGAGGTCACCCCTGCCTTTAGAAATCCTCCATCTTGATTTTGGAGGATTCCCCCAATAGGATTAGGGATGTGCCCCCCTCCCCTCAGGGAGGAGGCACAAAGAGGGTGTAGCCACCCTCCAGGACAGTAGCCATTGGCTAATGCTCTCCCAGACCTAAACACACCCCTAAATTTAGTATTTAGGGGCACCCCAGAATCTAGGAAATCAGATTCCTGCAACCTGAAGAAACAAGAACTGCTGACCTATAAGCCTGCAGAGAAGGAGGAAGACAACAACTGATTTGGCCCCAGCCGTTCCGGCCTGTCTCCAACTTCGGAAACCTGCAACCAGCGACTCATCCAACAGGGACCAGTGACCTCTGAAGCCTCAGAGGACTGCCCTGGATTAAAGGACCAAGAAATTCCTGTGAGCAGCGGCCCTGCTCAAAACCAGCTACTTCTTTGCAACAAAGAAGCAACTTTCAAAGACTGCACATTTCCCGCCGGAAGTGTGAGACTCTACACTCTGCACCCAACGCCCCTGGCTCGAGATCCAGAGAACTAACACCACAGGGAGGACTCCCAGGCAACTGCAAGCCCGTGAGTAACCAGAGATGACCCCCCTGAGCCCCCGCAGCGACGCCTGCAGAGAGAATCCAGAGGCTCCCCCTGACCGCGAATGCCTGTAACAAAGGACCCTCAGCCTGGAACCAACACTGCACCCTCAGCCCCCAGGACCTGAAGGAACCGAACCTCAGTGCAAGAGCGACCCCCAGGCGACCCTTTGCCTAGCCGAGGCAGTGGCTGTCCCGAGAAGCCCCCCTTGTGCCTGCCTTGAACGCCAGAGTGACCCCCGGGTCCCTCCATTGTTTTCTACCTGAAACCCGACGCCTGCTTGGCACACTGCACCCGGCCGCCCCTGTGCCGCTGAGGGTGTACTTTGTGTGCCTACTTCTGTCCCCCCCAGTGCTCTACAAACCCCCCCCCTGGTCTGCCCCCGAGGATGCAGGTACTTACCTGCTGGCAGACTGGAACCGGAGCACCCCTGTTCTCCATAGGTGCCTAGGTGTTTTGGGCACCTCTTTGACCTCTGTACCTGACCGGCCCTGAGCTGCTGGTGTGGTAACTTTGGGGTTGCCTTGAACCCCCAACGGTGGGCTGCCTATGCCCCAGAACTGAGACTTGTAAGTTATTTACTTACCTCACAAACTAACCTTTACTTACCTCCCCAGGAACTGTTGAATTTTGCAGTGTCCACTTTGAAAATAGCTTATTGCCATTTTTAAAAAGACTGTATATGATATTGCTTTTATTCAAAGTTCCTAAAGTATCTAAGTGAAGTTCCTTGCATTTAAAGTGTTTGCTGTAAATCTTGAACCTGTGGTTCATAAAATAAACAGAAAGATATTTTTCAATATAAAAACCTATTGGCCTGGAGTAAGTCTTTGAGTGTGTGTTCCTCATTTATTGCCTGTGTGTGTACAACAAATACTTAACACTACCCTCTGATCAGCCTAATGCTCGACCACACTACCACAAAATAGAGCATTAGAATTATCTAATTTTGCCACTATCTTACCTCTATGGGGAACCCTTGGACTCTGTGCACACTATTTCTTACTTTGAAATAGTATATACAGAGCCAACTTCCTACACACTGCCATTGCAGATTGTGTATGTTGGTGGGGAAAAAAAGGCAAATTCGACATGGCATCCCTCTCAGCGTGCCATGCTCACAAAACACTGCCTGTGGCATTGGTAAGTCACCCCTCTAGCAGGTCTTAAAGCCCTAAGGCAGGGTGCACTATACAACAGGCGAGAGGGCACAGCTGCATGAGCAATATGCCCCTACAGTGTCTAAGTCCATTCTTAGACATAGTAAGTATAATGTGGCCATATCAAGTATATGGTCTGGGAGTCTGTCAAAACCAACTCCTCAGTTCCATAGTGGCTACATTGAATACTGGTAAGTTTGGTATCAAACTTCTCAGTACAATAAACCCACACTGATGCCAGTGTTGGATCTAATAAAAAATGAACACAGAGGGCATCTTAGAGAGGCCCCCTTGTATTTTACTGAATCCTGTAGTGCAGGACTGACTGGTGTAGGTCAGCCTGCCACTGAGAGACAAGTTTCTGACCTCATGGGGTGAGGGCCTGTGTGCCCTCTGAGGCCAAAAACCAAGCCTGCTCTGGGTGGAAGTGCTTCACAGCTTCCCCCTGCAGGAACTGTAACACCCGGTGGTGAGCCTCCAAGGCTCAGGCATCGTGTTACAGTGCCCCATGGCACTCCAGCTAGTGGAGATGCCCGCTACCCAGACAAGCCCACACTTTTTGCGGCACGTCCAGATGGATAGTTAGGAAAAACAAGGAGGAGTCACCACCTCAGCCAGGACCACCCCTAAGGTGTCCAGAGCTGAAGTGACCCCCTTCATGCAGAATCCTCCATCTTAGTTCGAAGGACAGGGACCAATAGGGATACGAATGTGCCCCCCTCCCCAAAGGGAGTGGAAACAAGGAGGGTATAGCAACCCTCAGGGACAGTAGCCATTGGCTACTGCCCTCTGACACCTAAAAACGCCCCTAAATCTTGTATCTAAGGGCTCCCTGAACCAAGCTAGTCCGATTCCTGACAACCTCAAGAAAGAAGAAGGACTGCTGAGCTAAAAACCCCAGCAGAGAAGAGAAGGAGACAACAACTGACTCGGCCCCAGCCCTACCTGCCCCTCTCCTGCTTCAAAGAACCTTCAAAAGAAAAGCAACGCATCCTGCAGGTCCAGCGACCTCTGAAAAACCTCCAGGGGACTGCCTGCATCACAGGGGATCAAGAAACTCCAGTGGACAGCAGCCCTGTCCAAAAGAAAAGAAAAAGAAACTGCTTCTAAAGAACTCCCCCCTCACTCCGGAAGGATGAGTCCTAACCACTCTGCACCCGACACCCATAGCCCGAGTCCAGGTGGCCCAACCGACCAGAGAGGACCCCCAGGCAACGGCAACCAAGTACCCACGCTGGGTTGACCTCTCCACCCCTCCACGACGACGCCTGCAGAGGGAATCCCGAGGACCTCCCTGACTGCGACTGCCCTGGACGAAGATAAACAACGCCAAAGGACTCACTGCACCTGCAGCCCCCAGACCTTGGAGAAATCGACATCTGGTGCAGTAATGATCAACAGGCGGCCCTCTTCCCTGTCCGACCGGTGGTGTGCCCGAGACCCCCCCTCTGGACCTCCCCTGCAGCACCCGAGTGACCCCGGGGTCCCCTCATAGTGTTTCATTGGAAACCCAACGCGCTGTTTGTACCCTGCACCCGGCCGTACCAGTGCCGCTAAGGGTGGGGGATTGGTGCTGACTTGGCGCCCCTCCAGTGCTCCTCTAATCCCCCCTGGTCTGCCTTCTGAGCCGTGGGTACTTACCTGCTGTTAGACCGAATTCTGAGTACCCCCTGTCTCCATAGGGGCCCAAGTTAATTTGGCTCCTCTTTGACCTCTGCACCTGGCCGGCCCCGTGTTGCTGGTGGTGGGTGTTTGGGGTTAACTTGAACCCCCAACGATGGACTACCTATATCCCGGAGACTAGAACTATAAGTCGTGTATTTATCTCTAAAACTGTACTTTATTTTCTTTTCCCAGGAACTGTTCAGAAAATGCACTGTGTCCACTTTTAAAATTTATATTCTCTGTTTTCTTGAAAACTGTTTACTTGACTAAAGTGAAACAAAGTTACATTGATGTCTATGCTAAGTATTTACTTGCAACAGTATTTACTTCTGAACTGGATCTTGTGGTTCTAGTAATAAAGTAACAAAAATATATTTTTCTATATACAAACCTATTGGTCTGGAGTTAAGTCATTGAGTGTGTATGTCTTCTATTGCTTGTGTGTGTACAACAAATGCTTAACACTACCCTCTGATAAACCTAACTGCTCGACCACACTACCACAAATAGAGCATTAGTATTATCTATTATTGCCTCTGTTGAGCCTCTGGAGAACCCCTGGACTCTGTGCACACTATGGCCCTCATTCCAACCCTGGCGGTCGGTGTTAAAGCCGCGGCCATACCGCCGACAGGCTGGCGGTCCGAAAAATGGAATTCTGACCCTGGCGGTTACCGCCAACAGAGACCGCCGCTGAAACAAACCGCCCGCCGCGGCGGTACAAACAAACAGCCTGGCGGTCATCGCCAACAGGCCGGCGGGAGACGATGTACCGCCTACCCGATCACGACCCACCAATCCGCCACATTTTCCGGGGCGGGAGCACCGCTGATAAAAACACGGCGGAAACAGACTACAAACGGGAAAACGCTCACCTCGACACACTCCACGACGAATTCCGAGAGCATGGAACCAGAATTACAGGTCATCCCCGCACTCCTCTACCTGCTCCTCGTCCAGGAGCACGCCCGGCGGCGCGGAAGACATCGGTGAGTACTGCACCTACGACACAGGGGAGGGAAAAAAATAGCGGCACACCCCCACCCACCCCCACCCACTACAACACACACAACAATGCATTCCCACAGATCACTGTCACAACCCCCAACACCCCCCCCTTCCGAAATAATGCAAAGTCCAAAGGAATAGATAGCAAACAGGCAGATATATATAAAATATTTATCGACAATTTTTTAAAAATAATTAAACTATGTACAAATTATTTACATCTACACACTGTAGTCCAACTAATGTCCAGGGACCTCAGGGGTCCCGGCCAAATGGGCAAGGCCCAGTCCCACGACAAGAACTCCACGGAGAGAACACTGCAGGGGCATCAGATAGAAAAAAGGACAGGCACCTCAGGGGGAAGGGAAGGGGGGGCACCTCAGCCACTTGAGTACATGACGCCAGATCCACGAGGGGACTCCATTACCACTGTCCCATCCTGGGGAATGCAAAGCCACAGTCTCAAAAGTCTCACAAGTGGGTGGCCTGCCCACTGGGCCATCCTGGGGAGAGCACAGCCACAGTCCAAACAGTCCATACAGTCCATACAGTGGGTGGCCTGCCCACTGGGCCATCCTGGGGAGAGCAAAGCCACAGTCAAAACAGTCCATACAGTGGGTGGCCTGCCCACTGGGCCATCCTGGGGAGTGCAAAGCCACAGTCCAAACAGTCCATACAGTCCATACAGTGGGTGGCCTGCCCACTGGGCCATCCTGGGGAGAGCAAAGCCACAGTCCAAACAGTCCATACAGTACATACAGTGGGTGGCCTGCCCACTGGGCCATCCTGGGGAGTGCAAAGCCACAGTCCAAACAGTCCATTACAGACTCCACTGCCACTGGAGGAGGCATGTTGCCCAGAGGACATCCTGCAGACCTGCCCGAGACAGATCCAGCCCTGCCACGTCTGCCAAAGGGCCAGTGGTCCTTGCCTTGAAGGGCCCAGTTCAGCGGTGCTTGCCTTGAATGGCCCAGTTCAGCGGTGCTTGAGACGGCTGGGCCCAGTTCAGCGGTGCTTGCCTTGAAGGGCCCAGTTCAGCGGTCCTTGCCTTGAAGGGCCCAGTTCAGCGGTGCTTGCCTTGAAGGGCCCAGTTCAGCGGTGCTTGCCTTGAAGGGCCCAGTTCAGTGGTGCTTGAGACGGCGGTCCCCAGCGGAGCGGTGCTGGAGACGGCGGGGCCCAGTTCAGCGGTGCTTGCCTTGAAGGGCCCAGTTCAGCAGTGCTTGAGACGGCGGTCCCCAGCGGAGCGGTGCTTGAGACGGCGGGGCCCAGTTCAGCGGTGCTTGCCTTCATGGGCCCAGTTCAGCGGTGCTTGAGACGGCGGTCCCCAGCGGAGCGGTGCTGGAGACGGCGGGGCCCAGTTCAGCGGTGCTTGAGACGGCGGGGCCCAGTTCGGCGGTGCTTGAGATGGCGGGGCCCAGTTCAGCGGTGCTTGCCTTGAAGGGCCCAGTTCAGCGGTGCTTGAGACGGCGGGGCCCAGTTCAGCGGTGCTTGAGACGGCGGGGCCCAGTTCAGCGGTGCTTGCCTTGAAGGGCCCAGTTCAGCGGTGCTTGAGACGGCGGGGCCCAGTTCAGCGGTTCTTGAGACGGCGGGCGTACTAAGGCCATCTGCCCATTGGCTCGTGTTGCCCTCCTGGGCAGCGGGGATGGGGCTCCTTCAATGCCCACCTGGGCTGTGGGTTGTGGGTCCCTCCTGGGCAGCTGTGCTGGGTCCACCCTGGGCAGCGGGCGTGCTGCCTGACTTCTCCGCCCTGCTGCCCTTGCCCTCCTTGCCTGAGGGTTTGTGGCCCTTTCCTCCCTTTGGACCAGTGGCAGGTGACGTTGGCAGGGTAGTGTCTTTGTGGGCTGGTGACTCTGGGCTCCTGCGCCGGCCCTTCGCTTTTCTGCTCCTCTTCCCAGGGGGTGGGCTGCATGTCCCCTTGCTGCTGTGGGAGGATCCGGACCTTGGAGCTGGGGGACTCCAATAGCCCTGCACCTTTTGCAAGGGTGCTGCAGGGCTGGTGGTGGCTGAGGTGCTCTTCTTACTCCTACCAGATGGAGGGGGTGGGTCAGTGGTGGTAAAGAGGTCAAGGTTGGAAAGGAAAATTAGTTTAGAAAGACAGGGACGGGTAGGAGTAGTGGGAATGGGAGTGAAGGAAGAGGATGTGGTTGTAGGAGAGTCAAGTGTGCTGTCTTTGGGTGCAGGTGATTGTGCTGGAGGCTGTCGTGAGGTGGATGGCTGTTGGGTGGGTGGCTGCCTGCGTTTGTGTGCTTTGGCTGAGGGGGTGACAGACACACTGGGAGAGGACACAGGGGATGTGTAAATGGTAGTGGGGGTGGTGACTGCACGTGTGTGGACTGTACTGGAGGGTGTGCTGGTGATGGAAACACTGGCTGATGTTGGGGTGCATGAAGGTGTGAGTGTAGACGTCGCAGGGAGGGAGGAGGGAGACGAGGAGGTGGGGGACACAGAGGTGGTGGTGACTGTTGGCATGTGTGCATCTGGATGTTGCTGGGGTGAATGCTTGTGTGATCTGTGGTGCTTATGTTTGGATGAGCTTCTCTTGGGTGTTGAGGTGTGTGCAGGCTGGTCTGATGGTGTGGCTGGGACAGGCAGAGGAACAGGAGACTGGGAGGAGGGAGTTAGTGGAGGGAGGCAGGAGACAGGGACAATGGCTGCCGTCAGTGCTGAGGCCAGAGCCTGGAACGATCGCTGATGGGCAGCCTGACCCGAATTAATGCCCTCCAGGTACGCATTGCTGCGATGGACCTCCCTCTCCACCCCCTGGATGGCATTCAAAAGGGTAGACTGCCCAACAATGAGCGTCCTCAGGAGGTCAATGACCTCCTCACTGAGGGCAGCAGGGGTAACAGGGGCAGGGCCTGAGGTGCCTGGGGCGAAGGAGATGCCCGCCTTCCTGGCAGAGCGGGCACGGGGCGAACGCTGAAGGGCTGCTGGGAGGGCGGAGATGGTGCGCTGGGTGGTGGCTGTACCTGTAATAGCGGGGGGCACGGATGTTGCCGCCACCGCAAGGGAGCTCCCTTCCGAGGACGTGTCCGTTTCGCTGCCGGCTCCAGTGGTCCCCGTTGTGGAGCTCCCCTCGCCCTCCGTCTCACTGGTCCAGTCAGACTCGGTGGCATGGCCCTCCTGGGCCATGTGAGATGCAGCTCCCTCCTGCCCCGATGCCACTTCTCCTCCGCCTGATGATGCTGATGCACACAAGCACAGAAAGACAAACAAAAAAGGGGGGGGGAGAGAGAAAAATAAAGAGATGTTGAGCACATGGAGCACCAGTACAGTTAGCGGACATGACAGACACAGATGCCCCCTGCACTAAGTTGCGCGCCTGGGGTCTGCTATGCACTCCATGGAACATGCCCTACACGCCTAGAGTTGACAACTGCACCCATGGATGACACGGCCCAGGGATGGCTGTACTGGCACCCTACTGAGGGTGATGGCTGGGGACACAGGGGCTTACGGGGGTGCCTAGCCTACAGATTTCGCCCTGGCCTAGGGGGACCCACAGCCCTCCTCCCCCACCCAGACACCTCCACTTGCGCGACAACAGAGTAGATTGTGTTTGTACTCACCCCCTTGTGTCTGCTGTGCTGCCCTCACGCGCCCATCCAAATCAGGGTAGGCCACTGCCAGGATCCGGGACATCAGGGGGGTCAGTTGACGGCAGGCACCCCGCCTGCGTTGGGAGGCCATCCCCAGCAGAGACTCGGCGGTCTTCTTGGTCCCGCGGCGGATGTCCTCCCACCTCTTGCGGCAGTGGGTGCCCCGTCGATGGTGGACCCCCAGGGTCCGGACTTCCTTGGCGATGGCACGCCAAATCCCGATCTTCTCATGGGCGCGGACCTATGTGACACGTACAGGGAGGGAGAAATACCAAGTTCAAGTTTGTCTGCGTTTACGGTGCCAGTGGCCCCCCGCCCCCCATCCCCGCCATGTGCCCCGCCAGGCCCCCCATCCCCGCCATGCCCCCCGCCAGGCCCCCCATCCCCGCCATGTGCCCCGCCAGGCCCCCCATCCCCGCCATGCCCCCCGCCAGGCCCCCCATCCCCGCCGTGTGCCCCGCCAGGCCCCCCATCCCCGCCATGCCCCCCGCCAGGCCCCCCATCCCCGCCATGTGCCCCGCCAGGCCCCCCATCCTCGCCGTGTGCCCCGCCAGGCCCCCCATCCCCGCCATGCCCCCCGCCAGGCCCCCCATCCCCGCCATGTGCCCCGCCAGGCCCCCCATCCCCGCCATGCCCCCCGCCAGGCCCCCCATCCCCGCCGTGTGCCCCGCCAGGCCCCCCATCCACGCCATGCCGCCCGCCAGGCCCCCCATCCCCGCTGTGTGCCCCGCCAGGCCCAACATGCCCCGCCATGCCCCCCGCCAGGCCCCCCATCCCCGCCGTGTGCCCCGCCAGGCCCCCCATCCCCGCCGTGTGCCCCGCCAGGCCCCCCATCCCCGCCATGCCCCCCGCCAGGCCCCCCATCCCCGCCATGTGCCCCGCCAGGCCCCCCATCCCCGCCATGCCCCCCGCCAGGCCCCCCATCCCCGCCGTGTGCCCCGCCAGGCCCAACATGCCCCGCCATGCCCCCCGCCAGGCCCCCCATCCCCGCCGTGTGCCCCGCCAGGCCCCCCATCCCCGCCGTGTGCCCCGCCAGGCCCCCCATCCCCGCCATGCCCCCCGCCAGGCCCCCCATCCCCGCCGTGTGCCCCGCCAGGCCCCCCATCCCCGCCATGCCCCCGCAAGGCCCCCCATCCCCGCCATGTGCCCCGCCAGGCCCCCCATCCCTGCCGTGTGCCCCGCCAGGCCCCCCATCCCCGCCATGCCCCCCGCCAGGCCCCCCATCCCCGCCATGTGCCCCGCCAGGCCCCCCATCCCCGCCATGCCCCCGCCAGGCCCCCCATCCCCGCCGTGTGCCCCGCCAGGCCCCCCATCCCCGCCATGCCCCCCGCCAGGCCCCCCATCCCCGCCGTGTGCCCCGCCAGGCCCAACATGCCCCGCCATGCCCCCGCCAGGCCCCCCATCCCCGCCGTGTGCCCCGCCAGGCCCCCCATCCCCGCCATGCCCCCCGCCAGGCCCAACATGCCCCGCCATGCCCCCCGCCAGGCCCCCCATCCCCGCCGTGCGCCCCGCCAGGCCCCCCATCCCCGCCATGTGCCCCGCCAGGCCCCCCATCCCCGCCATGTGCCCCGCCAGGCCCCCCATCCCCGCCGTGTGCCCCGCCAGGCCCCCCATCCCCGCCATGTGCCCCGCCAGGCCCCCCATCCCCGCCATGTGCCCCGCCAGGCCCAACATGCCCCGCCATGCCCCCCGCCAGGCCCCCCAAGCCAGCCAGTGGCCCCAAATCCATATAGAATTAAACTCACTTGTTGGTCTGGAGGACCGTAGAGTAGCGCATACTGGGGGAGGACCCCATCCACAAGTTTCGCCAACTCCTCTCCGGTGAAGGCAGGGGCCCTTTCCCCAGTCGCAGCAGCCATTGTCCCTTCCAGACCGAGGTCACAGCAGCACTTGCAGTATAGGTCCTCTCCTGTGAAAGATCAAGTCGCAAGTGAATAAGTAGAGAGAAAATGGCGGTCACGCCCGCGGCGGTGCGTACCGCGGCGGTGCGTACCGCCAGCGCCGGCGCACTTCGCCATTGGCTCCTGATACCCATAGGCTTCAATGGTAACCAATGCGGCTTCGCGCCGCGGTCTTTGACCGCCTACCGCCACGGTGTGCCACGCCAGCGCATTGACCTCACATCCCATTGTCCCACTTCACAGGTCAGGCAGCCGCCATTTCGAGGGCCCACATGGCTCAATTTCAACTGCGTCACACAGGCCTAGGCCTTGCATGGCCACACATACAAGCCAATCACTGCATAGAGAATCGTGTACTGTGCAAGCTGTGAGTACGTACCTGTGGGTTGCTTGACTGTGTGCTCCATGTTGTCCTTCCTAGGCACCGTCCGCTGGGTTTGGCGAGGAGAAGGAGGAATCCGCCTGTGTACAGACCGCTGGTGGACCTGTCAACAATGGAGGAACGCCACATCATCATGACCTACCGGCTTGACCGTGCCACTATAAATGAACTTTGTGCCCAGCTGGAGCCCGACCTGATGTCCCCCATCCGCCAACCCACAGGGATTCCCCCTCTGGTGCAGGTCCTATCAGTACTCCATTTCTTGGCAAGTGGGTCATTTCAGACAACAGTGGGAATTGCTTCTGGGATGTCTCTGCCCATGTTTTCTAAGGTGTTATCCAGAGTGTTGTCTGCCCTGATGAAATACATGCGGAGCTACATCATTTTCCCTGAGGTGGCTGAATTGGCTACAGTGAAGGGTGATTTCTATGCCCTTGGACATATTCCCAACGTCATTGGTGCCATTGATGGGACCCATGTGGCTTTGGTTCCCCCCCGAGACAGTGAGCAGGTGTACAGGAACAGGAAAAGTTACCATTCCATGAACATCCAGGTGGTGTGTTTGGCAGACCAGTACATCTCCCATGTTAATGCCAAGTTCCCTGGGTCAGTGCATGACGCCTACATCCTAAGGAATAGCAGCATCCCTTACATGATGGAACAGCTAGAGAGACACCGTGTATGGCTCTTGGGGGACTCTGGGTACCCCAACCTGTCGTGGCTACTGACCCCAGTAAGGAATCCCCGGACCAGGGCTGAGGAACGGTACAATGATGCCCATGGGCGTACTAGGAGGGTGATCGAACGCACCTTTGGCCTCCTAAAGGCCAGGTTTCGGTGCCTGCATATGACAGGGGGATCCCTAATGTACTCACCGAAGAAGGTGTGTCACATCATCGTGGCCTGCTGCATGCTTCACAACCTGGCTTTGCGCCGCCAGGTGCCTTTCCTGCAGGAGGATGGTCGAGATGGTGGTGTAGTGGCAGCTGTGGACCCTGTGGAGAGTGACGAGGAGGAAGACGACGGTGCTGAAACAGACAACAGGGACAGGATTATCGCACAGTACTTCCAATAGGAGTCAGGTAACAATTCAAACATTACTTAGTAAATGTATGGTACTCTACTGCATCTCTGCTGCCTGTCTATTTGCCCCAGTGTCTGATGACTGAGTTGTGGCTTTTCCCTCCCTATTTCAGATCTGGGGTCCCCACTACGAGTCCTGTGCTTGGTTTCCCCATGGACTACAGCTTTGTGGCAGCGGTTTGTTGTCTTCACTATGTACAAGGACATATTTGCACTGTACTGTCAATTACACTATTTAGAAATCACAGCCAGACTCCAGATATTTTTGTGCAACACAGGTGTTTATTTAGGTGCTCAAAATGGGATGGGTGGGTTTAAGTGGGTGGGAGCTATGGTGAAGGAATGTCCATGGTAGAGTCCAGAGTAACAGTCACACAGGTGCATTGTCCATAGGCCTGTGGAGAGATGGAGCAGGGGCAGTTCAAGGATGGACAGGGTAACAATGTGGGACAGTGTGATGACATCAGGTGGTATCCTTTGCTGGCGGGGGTCTTGACATCCTACTCTGTCTTCTTTCTAGATCTCAGGGCCCTCTTGCGGGGTGGTTCTTCTCCTGCAGGAGGTGGGGGTCTGGTGGGCTGCTGTTGGGCGGGGGCCTCCTGTCCACTAGCGCCGGCGGAGGTGGTTGGCAGTTCTTGGTCCAGGCTAGTGGCAGGGGCCGCTTGTGGTTGTGGAGTGTCCGTCCTGGCGGTGATGAGTTGCTGCAGCAGCCCTACCATGGTGACCAGGGTGGCGGTGAGTACTCTCATGTCCTCCCTGTACCCCCGATAGTGTTCCTCC
This sequence comes from Pleurodeles waltl, assembly GCF_031143425.1. NCBI lineage: Eukaryota > Metazoa > Chordata > Amphibia > Caudata > Salamandridae > Pleurodeles > Pleurodeles waltl. Next base: position 26,330,123 of record NC_090447.1, read on the forward strand.
TGCAGCACCTGGATCTCCTGGAACCTGGCCAGTACCGTCGCCATCGTCTCCTGGGAGCGGTTGTATGCTCCCATGATGGTGGTGAGGGCCTCGTGGAGAGTGGGTTCCCTGGGCACCTCCCCCCCCTGTCGCACAGCTGCCCTCCCAGTTCCCCTGTTTGCCTGGGCCTCTGTCCCCTGGCCGGTGTGCCCACTACCACTGCCCCCAGGTCCCTGTTGTTGTTGGGGTGGTGGGTTCTCCTGGGTGCCCTGAAGTGGTAGACACACCGCTGATTGACGCGCCCTGGAGACAGAGGCTTGGGGCCGCTGGGTGGGAGCTGTGCTGGTGTTCCCAGAGGGGGTTGGGTCTGTAGTGGCCTGTGGCTGTCTGAGGGGAACCGACTGTCCAGAGGTCCCCGATGGTCCGGGTTGGTCATCAGGCTCCAGGTCGACAGAGCTGCTGTCATCGCTGACGGCCTCTTGGGTGGGGGGTGTGGAGAATTCCGGGCCCTCCATGGCGGTGTGTTGGCGGTCATGTCCTGCAGGGGTATAGAGGTATGGTTAGAGTTTCCGTGTGCCATATGGGTGAATGTGTGGGTTCCCGTGTCCCCCAGTGCTGGCATTCGTGTGTGGGGGCTTTGGTGAGGGTGGCTTGTGGGCGAGATGTGTATGTGCATTGGGCATGCTTTGGTGATGGGTGTCCATGCTTAGTGGACGCATGCAGGCCTAGGTTTTGGGGTGTGTGGGTTGTGATGGTGAGACATTGTCAGGGAATGGGTGTGCTGGGGGTGGGGGTGAGGATGGTGGTGGGGGTGAGAATGGTGGTGGGGGTGAGGGTGGGGGTGGGGGTGAGGGTGGGGGTGAGGATGGTGGTGGGGGTGAGGGTGGGAATGTGGGTGAGGGTTGGGGTATGATTTGGCATGCAGGTGGGGGGGAAGCAGTATTGAGGCTTCAACTTACCAGAGTCCATTCCGCCGCCCACTCCGCCGAGGCCGTCAGGATGCAGGATGTTCAAGACTTCCTCCTCCCATGCTGAGAATTGTGGGGGTTGAGGTGGGGGTCCTCCGCCAGTCTTCTGCACGGCGATGTTGTGCCGGGATACCATGGAACGCACCTTCCCCCGTAGGTCGTTCCATCGCTTCCTGATGTCTTCACGGTTTCTGGGGTGCTGTCCCACTGCGTTGACCCTGTCGACGATCCTCTGCCATAGCTCCGTCCTCCGGGCAATGCTGGTGTGTTGTACCTGTGTGCCGAAGAGCTGGGGCTCTACCCGAACGATTTCCTCCACCATGACCCTGAGTTCTTCGTCGGAGAAGCGTGGGTGTCTTTGGGGTGCCATGGAGTGGTGTGTATGATGTGTGAGGTGAAGTATGGGTGGTATGTGTTGTTTTGTGCTTGGTGATTGTGTGGGTGATGGTGTAGTGTGCCTCTGTGTGATGGTATTCTCTGTTCCGTGCTGTGTCTCTCTGTGGTTTTTTTCGGAATTTGGTCGTAGGGGTTTGTGGGTGATGTAGGTGTGTGTTTTATATAGTATTGTGTGTGTGGGAGTGGTGTGTGTATGTGTATCAGGTGTGTGGAATTCAAATGGGCCAATGTGGCTGTGTTTTGTTCGTTTGTGGGTATTCTGACCGCGGCGGTATGTACCGCCAATGGAATACCGCGTTTGAAAGACCGCCGCGTGGATTCGTGGGTCAGAATGGCATGGGCGTATTTCTGTTGGCGTGACGGTGGAGGTTTGGCCGCCTCCACTTTTCCGCCGACCGCTGGTCTGGCGGTCTGTTGTGGCTGTCGGATTTTCAGCGGTTTGGCTGCTGCGGGTCAGAATGACCGTGGCGGATTACCGCGGCCGCGGCGGATTTTTGGAGGATTTCTGACCGGCGGTAAGCGCCTTTTACCGCCGAGGTCAGAATGACCACCTATATCTCATTTTGATATAGTATATACAGAGCCAGCTTCCTACAGATGTCCTCTGACATTCATGCATGTCCAGTTTCTCATGGTGCGAACGGGTTTTGTGTGTCTCCAAAACAATGATGACAACCAAATTCATATGTGTCCCCAGGCAATGCCTCAGAAGTATCAGCCAGTATTGTGCTTCACTGGCCCAGGCAGTTCTGAACCACAGAAGGATCAGTCAGTATTGCGCTTCATTGGCCCCAGGCAACACTGAGCCTTGAAAGGATCAGCCTGTATTGTGCTTCATTGGCCCCAGGCAGCACTGACCCTGGGAAGGATCAGCCTGTATTGTGCTTCATTGGCCCTAGGCAGCACTGAGCCTCGGAAGGATCGCTGAGTAGTATGCTTCATTGGCCTCAGGTAGTACTGAGCCTGGGAAGGATCAGCCAGTATTGTGCTTCATTGGCCCCAGGCAGCACTGAGCCTCGGAAGGATCAGCCAGGATTGAGTTTCATGGGCCCCAGGCAGTAGTGAGCCCCAGAAGGATCACCAAGTATTATGTTTCATTGGCCCCAGGCAGTACTGAGCCTAGGAAGGATCAACCATTATTGCGCTTCATTGGCCTCAGGCAGCACTGAACCTCAGAAGGATCAGCCAGGATTGAGCTTCATTGGCCTCAGGCAGTACTGAGCTTGGGAAGGATCATCCAGTATTGTGCTTTATTGGTCCCAGGCAGCACTGAGCCTCTGACAGATCACCAAGCATTATGTTTCATTGGCCCCAGGCAGTACTGAGCCTGGGAACGATCAGCCAGAATTGTGCTTCTTTGGCCCCAGGCAGCACTGAGCCTTGAAAGGATCAGCCAGGCTTGAGCTTCATTGGCCCCAGGCAGCACTGATCCTCGGAAGGATCATCCAGTAGTATGCTTTATTGGCTTCAGGCATTACTGAGACATTATTGAGACTCTGGGGTCTTCAAACGGAGGGGTGGGCCCCCGTGGGGGGGGGGGGGAATCCTCAAGTGATCTCAGGGGGGCACCGAAGGGTCTGGCTAAAAGAAAGATTATGCAGATAATAGTGCTTTGTTTTAAGTAGAAAATTTTTTATTACATTTGTAAAAAGGTAACAGATCTTAACTGCAATGTTTAAATAAGTCTAGACTTATTTAAACATTTCCAATTTAATAGAATAGTAATGAAAAATTCTGAAGGGGGGCCCGATGATTTATTTTTTCCCACTGGAGGGGCGCGGCATTAACAAGTTTGAAAACCACTGCTCTAAGTCATTCTGGTGATATGCACCTGTAAGGTCTATTATTGAAAACAGTGAAGCATCACCCATTAATGATATTAACTCTTACAAATTAGGCAAGGGAAAAGTGCCCACCCAAATTGCCTCATTCAAACACCTCAAGTCAACACAAAGTCTTTTAAGGAAATTACTACTGGTGAAACCAATTTGAAACTTTCCACAGGTCAATAATTCCTTTCTCACATGAAATCCTGTAGCATCTTCTTCAATTTACTTCTGTAGTTTAATGGAACATTTCTCAATTTCTGTCTGATAGGCACCACATGATCACGCAACACAATTTTGTCCTTGAACTCTTGCATTGTTCCCAGTTGATCAATGAACACACCTGGATATTAATTTTTTTAAGAATGATTATTCAGTATCAAATTCTGTCCCTACCTCATTCTTACGAACCAAATACACAGGTGGATTGACACATGGATCAATCTTTATACCTATATCCATTATATGTTGCCCACCTTAGATCATAGCCCCTTTATTAGCTACATAAGCTTTTCCAAAACACTTCCTGGATCCAAACTTAATATCAGTCCACATAAATCCTTGCAATAGAATCTTGTGATCTGAATAGCTGCTTGATAAGGGTATATGAAAGGGTCCAGTTGGTATACTTCCCGTACCAAATGCCTGTTCATGCGATAGACGTGGGAACTTAAACCGGAGGAAATGGACTCTAATCCCCAATACTTGAAGTAAACTATCTGAAATATGGTAGGTTCCCACTTTAGTAGCAATCATTTTAAGGCAACCAATTGCTGAATAAATTTCAAACTGGATAACCAATTGTGAAGTACCTTCGAATCCTTTAAGGAACTTTATTAAATAATTGGCAATTGGTTGCCTTAAAATTATTGCTACTAAAGTGGGAACCTACCATATATCAGTTGATCTGAATAGCTACCTGGATTAGCACCTGGTTCACACAATTCCTTTTCCAGGCCAGAATTTATTACACAGGTTCTTCCCCTGGATAGCATACCACGCACAAAAATCCACCATTGTTTTAAGGCATACACCGTCAATATGTATTACACAATTAGGTAATTTCATAGTCTTCTCGCTTCCTGCTGCTTGCTCATCTTGCACATTTAACACTACACCCTGAAAACTCTCCTCCTCATCCATCACATCTCCCACAGTTTGATTCACCTTCTTACCCATGTTTTTACGCACACTGCTAAAATGGCCCTTTTTCTTGCATGTGCTACATACTTTGTTCAATGTGGGACACACATTAGAATTTTCCAAATTACTTCTTAAACCACACCTGAAACATAATAAACCTTTAACAGACACACTTCCCCCTTCATTAGACCTAGCCTTCATAGTTCTACTTTAATTTTTAGTATCCTTCCATCCACTGACTGCAATTACACAAGAAGCACTACCACTCTCACTTCTTGCAGTTTGTATACACTTCTTTAAAACCTCAATACTTCTGGCCACATCAACTGCTGCTTTCAATTATATTTCTCCATGTGACCATAACTTTTCTTGAATTTGTTTTGGTTTAGGACCAGATTTACAACTTTCCGGATGGGTTACTCCGTCACAACGGGGACCGATAGCTCGTCCACTGAAATCTAAATCCTATTTGTTGGAAGGTGGGTCATTAGTTGTGTGGCCTGCACAAGTAACGAGTCCACACACGACCGCCACTGGGAACCAAACACTATTGTATTCTATTGGATTTAGATATCAGTGGACAGAATATCCATCACCGCTGTAACAGAGTAACATGTCCACCAACTTCTTAATCAGGCCCTTCTTCTTCATAAGGATGTGGTCCCTCAATACCTGCTCGTAAGAAATATGCTTGAAAACACACATTACCACCAACCTACTTAAAGCAACAACAAAATGGTCAATGGTTTCATCTTCCGTCTGTGCCCTAGAATAACATTTAAACCGCTCCATGACTGTATTATTTTCTTCCAAATCTCTCTTGCATTTATTTGATAGCGTACTGGTACACATCCAATTTAACTCTCATTCTCAAAGGAAAGTACATTTTTTAATTCTCTCAATCTTACAGCCCCCAATCTGTGTTTTAATAGTGATAAATGTCTTTCAGCCCTACATTCATCCTCCTCCAGTACCTCCACATACGCCTCAAACATATCCAACCATAAATCCCATTGTATGGGTGGCTTCCCCAGTTCTCCCCCCAAAAATGGGGGGAGTTGGATACTCACTATATTTCAATACGGAACAGCATACATTACTCACAAATCTGCGTCTTTAGCACTTAAATAAAGTAATATATATGCTGAATTTGTCACATTTTACATGAATATAGTGTTAGACCTGACAGCCTTAGGGTAGCCCCCTCTAACTTTTTGCCTACCTTGCTGGTTTTTAGACTCTGCACACTTTACCACTGCTAACCAGTGCTAAAGTGCATATGCTCTCTCCCTTTAAACATGGTAACATTGGATCACACCCAATTGAACTATTTAATTTACTTATAAGTCCCTAGTAGAGTGCACTACATGTGCCCAGGGCCTGTAGATTAAAAGATACTAGTGGGCCTGCAGCACTGATTGTGCCACCCACTTAAGTAGCCCCTTAACCTTGTCTCAGGCCTGCCATTGCAAGGTCTGTGTGTGCAGTTTCACTGCCAATTCGACTTGGCATTTAAATGTACCTGGCAAGCCTAAAACCTCCTTTTTCTACATATAAGTCACCCCTAAGGTGTGCCCTAGGTAACTCCTAGGGCAGGGCGCTGTGTAGGTAAAAGGCAGGACATGTACCTGTGTAGTGTACATGTCCTGGTAGTGTAAAACTCCTAAATTCGTTTTTACACTACTGTGAGGCCTTCTCCCTTCATAGGCTAACATTGGGGGTGCCCTCATACATTGCTTGAGTGGTAGCTGCTGATCTGAAATGAGTAGGAAGGTCATATTTAGTATGGCCAGAATGATAATACAAAATCCTGCTGACTGATGAAGTTGGATTTAATATTACTGTTTTAGAAATGCTACTTTTAGAAAGTTAGCATTTCTCTGCACTTAAATCTTTCTGTGCCTTACAATCGACGTCTGGCTGGATTTAGTTGACAGCTCCTTGTGCATTCACTCAGACACTTCCTGGAGAAGATACCTGAACAGAACCTGCACCCTGACAAAAAGAACTGCCTGGCTGCCAAAAGGACTCACCTGACGGCTTTCTGAAGAGGACTGCTGCCTTGCCGTTGCCCTGCTATCTTGCTGCTCTCTTGCTTTGCTGCAGAAGTGCTCTCCAAGGGCTTCTCTCCTGCAGCGGAAATCCCTGTGCGGTGAAAATTCGACGCACCGCCTTCCAAGAACGACGCACAGCCTGCTTGCGGTCAAAAATTAATCGCACGCCGAGTCTGGAACGACGCAGCCTGACTTCGCGACAGAAGATCGACACAGCGCCAGCGACGCGACCGGAACTTCAACGCACGGCCCTACTGCATCGACGCAAGCCGACTCAGAATGACGCCGCCCGACTTCCTGAGAGGAATCCCCGCAGCGACTGCCGTGCGGAAGAAAATTCCAAGCATCGTCTACCGGAATCGACGCAGCCCCTGTGACTTCGTTCCGCAAGCCCAGGATTCCATGCATCGTTCCCGGGGCGCCTGAAAACACCGCAACCCGAGGAGGATCCAAGTTGGCGTGCCGGAAATCGACACAACGTCTTCCCTGCATGGAAAATAACGATGCAAGTCTGTGTGCAAAGGGGGAAACCGACGCACACTCACCGTTTTCGACGCATCTCCTCCTCTGCGGTCCCTTCCGAGGATTTTTCAACGCAAATCAGGTGCTTTGCCCTGCAAGAGACACTTAGGAGAACTTAAGAAACTTTTTATTGCTTTTACAGTAATATTTTAACTCTAAAGACACTTGATATTACTTTCAGTGATATCCCTACATTTGCTTATTTCATCTTTAATCGTTTTGACCTGCATTTATCCAGATAAATATTATATATTTTTCTAAACACTGTGTGGTGTATTTTTGTGGTGTTATATTGTGGTATTCTATGATTTATTGCACAAATACTTTACACATTGCCTTCTAAGTTAAGCCTGACTGATCAGTGCCAAGCTACCAGAGGGTGGGCACAGGATAATTTGGATTGTGTGTGACTTACCCTGACTAGAGTGAGGGTCCTTGCTTGGACAGGGGGTAACCTGACTGCCAATCAAAGACCCTAACATTGGTGATCAGCGGTGAGGATAAGACTTGTATTTGTGCAGTGACATACAATAGCTAAGTATTTAACTACCTACCCACAGTTGAAGGTCAATTTGATTTTTATCTCTTTTTGCAAATTTGTTTTTCCTGACAATTTTCTAAACTTAAATCCTCACTCAACATGTCTCAGGCTGTGTCTCAATAGGAGATGTTAACCTAGCCTTGTTGGAGACATACACTGTCAAACAACTAAAAGGGTTCTGCAAGGAGATGAGTGTACCCACCCAAGGGGCCTACAGAAAGGAGGACTTTCAAGTGGCGCTGACAGGCTGGAGAGAAGCCCATTTAGAGGATGATGCTGAGGATGAGGAGCGAGACAGAGGGCCCCTCAGAGGATTTTATGCCATCAGTGGATGAAGTTACCACTGCAATTGTGCCCCTGCCAGACTAGGGAGCAGTGTCTCTGATCAAGGCCTGACCGCAGAGGAAAGGAGAGAGGAGAGGGAGTTCCAATTGCAAATGGCAAGACTGAAAATTGAGGCTCAACAGTAGGAAAGGAGGGCAGAGAGAGAAGTACAAGCAGCTGAGAGAGCCTTGGCTGAGAAGAAACTCTTGTTGGCTCATGAACTGAGTCTCAAGGAGCTGGATCTTAAGGCGAAGCAGTCTGAATCCAGCAGTAATGGTGGCAGCATACAGGCAGGACCAGGTGGAGAAAAGAAGGTTTGAAGACCCAAAAATGTGGTGCCCAGTTTTGTGGTGGGAGATGACATAGATAAATGGCTAGCTGCTTATGAAGTTGCACTAAGGGCTCATGAGGTTCCTGAAGAGCAATGGGGTACAGCTATGTGGAGTTATGTGCTAGTAATTGGGAGGGACACACTTCTCACATTGGACCCAAAGGATCAAAACACATACCCACTTATGAAAGCCATTTTACTTGCCAAGTTTGGGCTGACCCCTGAGAAATACTGTCAGAGCTCTCCAGGACCGCTGGTTTGGCCCATTTGAAGCGGAGGAGCGGAAAGGGGAGTGTATAAAGGTAGCCTCTTTCTAGCCTTGTTACCCCCACTTTTGGCCTGTTTGTGAGTATATGTCAGGGTGTTTTTACTGTCTCACTGGGATCTTCCTAGCCAGGGCCCCAGTGCTCATAGTGGAAACCTTATGTTGTCAGTATGTTTGATATGTGTCACTGGGATCCTGCTAGCCAGGACCCCAGTGCTCATAAGTTTGTGGCTTATATGTGTTCCCTGTGTGGTGCCTAACTGTATCACTGAGACTCTGCTAACCAGAACCTCAGTGTTTATGCTCTCTCTGCTTTTAGAATTGTCACTGCAGGCTAGTGACCATTTTCACCAATTCTAATTGGCACACTGGAACACCCTTATAATTCCCTAGTATATGGTGCCTAGGTACCCAGGGTATTGGGGTTCCAGGAGATCCCTATGGGCTGCAGCATTTCTTTTCCCACCCATAGGGAGCTCAGACAATTCTTACACAGCACTGCCACTGCAGCTTGAGTGAAATAATGTCCACGTTATTTCACAGCCATTTTACACTGCACTTAAGTAACTTATAAGTCACCTATATGTCTAACCCTCACTTAGTGAAGGTTAGGTGCAAAGTTACTAAGTGTGAGGGCACCCTGGCACTAGCCAAGGTGCCCCCACATTGTTCAGGGCAATTTCTCCAGACTTTGTGAGTGCGGGGACACCATTACACGCGTGAACTACATATAGGTCAATACCTATATGTAGTTTCACAATGGTAACTCCGAATATGGCTATGTAACATGTCTAAGATCATGGAATCGTCCCCCCATGCCAAATCTGGTATTGGGGTGCCAATCCCATGCATCCCTGGGGCTCCAGCATGGACCCCTGGTACTGCCAAATTAGCTCTCTGGGGTATTCTCTGCAGCTACCGCTGCTACCAACCCTCAGACAGGTTTCTGCCCTCCTGGGGTCTGGGCAGCCCAGTCTCAGGAAGGCAGAACAAAGGATTTCCTCTGAGAGAGGGTGTTACACCCTCTCCCTTTGGAAATACGTGTTCAGGGCTGGGAAGGAGTAGCCTCCCCCAGCCTCTGGAAATGCTTGGAAGGGCACAGATAGTGCCCTCCTTGCATAAACCAGTCTACACAGTTCAGAAATCCCCCAGCACCTGCTCTGGCATGAAACTGGACAAAGGAAAGGGGAGTGGCCACTCCCCTGTCCATCACCACCCCAGGGGTGGTGCCCAGAGCTCCTCCAGTGTGTCCCATACCTCTGCTGCCATCTTGAATGCAGAGGTGTGAGGGCACAGTGGAGGCCTCTGAGTGGCCAGTGCCAGCAGGAGACGTTAGAGACCCCTCCTGATAGGTGCTTACCTGGTTAGGTGGCCAATCCTCCTCTGAGGGCTATTTAGGGTCTCTCCTGTGGGTTTCTCTTCAGATAACGAATGCAAAAGCTCACCAGAGTTCCTCTGTACTTCTCTCTTCAACTTCTGCCAAGGATCGACCGCTGACTGCTCCAGGACGCCTGCAAAACCGACTACCAGCAACATTGTAGCGCCTAATCCTGTCGGCTTTCTCGACTGTTTCCTGGTGGTGCATGCTCTGAGGGCTGTCTGCCTTCACCCTGCACTGGAAATCCCGGAGAAATCTCCTGTGGGTTGTCGGAGTCTTCCCCCTGCTAATGCAGGCACCAAACTTCTGCATCACCAGTCCTCTGGGTACCCTCTCATCCAGGCGAGCGTGGTCCCTGGAACACATGAGCCGGATCCAAGTGACCCCCACAGTCCATCTTCCATCCAAAGGAGAAGTTCCTAGCCCTTTTCAGTGTTGCAGAATCTTCGGCTTCTTCAACCCGGAGGCAGCCCTTTTGCACCTTCATCCATGGTTTCCTGGGCTTCTGCCCCTCCGGACACTATTGCGACTCTTGGACTTGGTCCCCTTCCTTTTCAGGTCCTCAGGTCCAGGAATCCGTCTTCAGTGTTTTGCTGGTGCTTGTGGTTCTTGCAGAATCCCCTATCACGACTATTGTGTCTTTCTGGGCTAGTAGGGTAACTTTACTCCTACTTTCTAGGGTCTTGGGGTGGGGTATTTTGGACACCCTTACTGTTTTCCTACAGTCCCAGCGACCCTCTACAATCTCCCATTGGTCTGGGGTCCATTCGTGATTCGCATTCCACTTTTGGAGTATATGGTTTGTGTTGCCCCTGGACCTATGTTTGCCTATTGCATCCTATTGTGATTCTACATTGTTTGCACTACTTTTGTTACTGTTACTTACCTGTTTTGGGTTTGTTTACATATAACTTGTGTATATTACTTACCTTCTAAGGGAGGGTACTCTCTGAGATACTTTTGGGATATTGTCATAAAAATAAAGTACCTTTATTTTTATGAGTATTGTGTTTTCTTATGATATTGGGCTATATGATATAAGTGGTATAGTAGGAGCTTTGCATGTCTCCTAGTTCAGCCTAAGCTGCTTTGCCATAGCTACCTTCTATCAGCCTAAGCTGCTAGAAACACCTCTATTCTACTAATAAGGGATAACTGGACCTGGCACAGAGTGTAAGTACCACAAGGTACCCACTATAAGCCAGGCCAGCCTCCTACATTGGTGATGCAGCGGTGGGATAAGTACTTGTAACTACTTTACCATTTTGTCATTGGTGCTTTTCATAAGAAAAACATATTCCAAATACTTAAAAATATACACAGTTAACCTAAACAGTCTAACTCTCTTTCTAAAAACTGTCCCAAGAATTGGGAAAGAAGGCAGACAAATGGGTCAGAACAAGAGTGAGCAGAAAAGCTCATACAGGTGGTGACAAGGATGGCAAGAAGAAAGATGGTGAAAAATCTCAGGATAAGCATGGGTGTAGGAAGTTGGCTCTGTATGCACTATTTCAAAGTAAGGAATAGTATGCACAGAGTCCAAGGGTTCCCCTTAGAGGTAAGATAGTGGCAAAAAGAGATAATACTAATGCTCTATTTTGTGGTAGTGTGGTCGAGCAGTAGGCTTATCAAAGGAGTAGTGTTATGCATTTGTTGTACATACACACAGGCAATAAATGAGGAACACACACTCAAAGACAATTCTAGGCCAATAGGTTTTGCATAGAAAAATATCTTTTCTTAGTTTATTTTAAGAACCACAGGTTCAAATTCTACATGTAATATCTCATTTGAAAGGTATTGCAGGTAAGTACTTTAGGAACTTTGAATAATCATAATAGCATATATACTTTTTACATAAAACACATATAGCTATTTTAAAAGTGGACACACTGCAATTTTCAACATTTCCTGGGGGCGGTAAGTTATTGTTAGTTCTTGCAGGTAAGTAAACCACCTATGGGGTGTTGATTGGGGTCCAAGGTAGCCCACCGTTGGAGGTTCAGAGCAACCCCAAAGTTACCACACCAGCAGCTCAGGGCTGGTCAGGTGCAGAGTTCAAAGTGGTGCCCAAAACACATAGGCTTCAATGGAGAAGGGGGTGCCCCGGTTCCAGTCTGCCAGCAGGTAAGTACCCGCGTCTTCGGAGGGCAGACCAGGGGGGTTTTGTAGGGCACCAGGGGGGACACAAGCCAGCACAGAAAGTACACCCTCAGCAGCACTGGGGCGGCCGGGTGCAGTGTGCGAACACGCGTCGGGTTTTCAATAGGTTTCAATGAGAGACCAAGGGGTCTCTTCAGCGATGCAGGCAGGCAAGGGGGGGGGGCTCCTCGGGGTAGCCACCATCTGGGCAAGGGAGAGGGCCTCCTGGGGGTCACTCCTGCACTGGAGTTCCGATCCTTCAGGTCCTGGGGGCTGCGGGTGCAGGGTCTCTTCCAGGCGTCGGGATTTTGGACTCAGACAGTCGCGGTCAGGGGGGAGCCTCGGGATTCCCTCTGCAGGTGTCGCTGTGGGGGCGCAGGGGGGACAACTTTGGTTACTCACAGTCTTGGAGTCGCCGGGGGGTCCTCCCTGTAGCGTTGTTTCTCCACCAGTCGAGTCGGGGTCGCCGGGTGCAGTGTTGCAAGTCTCACGCTTCTTGCGGGGATTGCAGGGGTCTTTAAATCTGCTCCTCTGGAAACAAAGTTGCAGTCTTTGTTGAACAGGGCCGCTGTTCTCGGGAGTTTCTTGGTCTTTTGGAAGCAGGGCAGTCCTCTGAGGATTCAGAGGTCGCTGGTCCTGGGGAAAGCGTCGCTGGAGCAGTTTTCTTCTGAAGGAGGGAGACAGGCCGGTAGGGCTGGGGCCAAAGCAGTTGGTGTCTCCGTCTTCTCTGCAGGGGTTTTTCAGCTCAGCAGTCCTCTTCTTCGTAAGTTGCAGGAATCTGATTTCCTAGGTTCTGGGGAGCCCCTAAATACTGAATTTAGGGGTGTGTTTAGGTCTGGGAGGGCAGTAGCCAATGGCTACTGTCCTTGAGGGTGGCTACACCCTCTTTGTGCCTCCTCCTTGAGGGGAGGGGGGCACATCCCTTTTCCTATTGGGGGAATCCTCCATCTGCAAGATGGAGGATTTCTAAAAGTCAGAGTCACCTCAGCTCAGGACACCTTAGGGGCTGTCCTGACTGGCCAGTGACTCCTCCTTATTTTTCTCATTATCTCTCCTGGACTTGCCGCCAAAAGTGGGGGCTGTGTCCAGGGGGCGGGCATCTCCACTAGCTGGAGTGCCCTGGGGCATTGTAACACGAAGCCTGAGCCTTTGAGGCTCACTGCTAGGTGTTACAGTTCCTGCAGGGGGGAGGTGTGAAGCATCTCCACCCAGAGCAGGCTTTTGTTTCTGTCCCCAGAGAGCACAAAGGCCCTCACCACATGGGGTCAGAAACTCGTCTCTCAGCAGCAGGCTGGCACAGACCAGTCAGTCCTGCACTGAACAATTGGGTAAAATACAGGGGGCATCTCTAAGATGCCCTCTGTGTGCACTTTTTAATAAATCCAACACTGGCATCAGTGTGGGTTTATTATTCTGAGAAGTTTGATACTAAACTTCCCAGTATTCAGTGTAGCCATTATGGAGCTGTGGAGTTCGTTTTTGACAGACTCCTAGACCATATATTCTTATGGCTACCCTGCACTTACAATGTCTAAGGTTTTGCTTAGACACTGTAGGGGCATAGTGCTCATGCACATATGCCCTCACCTGTGGTATAGTGCACCCTGCCTTAGGGCTGTAAGGCCTGCTAGAGGGGTGACTTACCTATGCCACAGGCAGTGTGAGGTTGGCATGGCACCCTGAGGGGAGTGCCATGTCGACTTAGTCATTTTCTCCCCACCAGCACACACAAGCTGGCAAGCAGTGTGTCTGTGCTGAGTGAGGGGTCCCTAGGGTGGCATAAGACATGCTGCAGCCCTTAGAGACCTTCCCTGGCATCAGGGCCCTTGGTACCAGGGGTACCAGTTACAAGGGACTTACCTGGGTGCCAGGGTTGTGCCAATTGTGGAGACAATGGTACATTTTAGGTGAAAGAACACTGGTGCTGGGGCCTGGTTAGCAGGGTCCCAGCACACTTCTCAGTCAAGTCAGCATCAGTATCAGGCAAAAAGTGGGGGGTAACTGCAACAGGGAGCCATTTCTTTCCACAAGCCCCCCCCCCCCAGCCCACAGGCCAGGAGACTCAGCCAAAGCTGGGAGAGTCTTCCTAGTCTGTCAGGCGAGGAAGAGTAGAGGAAATAGGCTGGTTTGTTGCAGGGCCTACTCTGCCTTACATCCTCCTGTTCAGGTCATTCCCTCTGGGGAACTGACCGACTTCCACAGTGATAGGACCTAATCTGAACTGCCTCTTGTCTGTGCTTTTAATGTCTTCACCCATTCTCTCTATTTTGAGGTTAGAGGTATCCACCTCTGCTAATCTTATCTTAGCAAAGGTTACCCCTAGCTTACCCAAAGAGGTTACCCAGAGCTGGAGTAACCCCACCATGACCAACAGGGTCAGGGGGCCTAACTTGCCATTTGGCATGGAGTCTGACCACCATGCCAAGGATAGTGCAGCCATAAAGGCTAACACCCAGCAGAGGCCACTGACAGCTGTCAGTGCCCAGAACCACACCTTTAGCTCTTCACCTACAAGGGAAGGGGCTAAGTTACAGTCTTCTTTGGGTTCAGGGTGCCTGTCTGCTGTATTCGAGTGGGGGGGTACCACATTTTGTAGTAAACACCCTTCTTCCACTCTTTCTTCTGTTAGCTGAGGAGCCACCCACTCAGGTTTAACAGTTGCCTGACTAGCCAGGACTTTTTGTGGGTCAGGTTGGACTTTACCAGTGCCATTTTTGGAGTTCTCCCCTACTGGAGCAGAATCTCCTTGGCTTGCTGGAACCTTGGCTAAAGGTTGTCCACCTTTCCTACTCTGTTTTCCTTTCTTTTTCTTCTGGGGCCTACTTGCAGTTACTGCAGGGGTAGCACCTCCAGAATCATTGGGAGAGGTCTGGCACTGGACTAGTTCCTCTCTTGGGCTCTGACTAACCTCTGGGTAGTCATTTCCAAGGAGACAATCAAGGGGGAGGTCTGTACTGACTGCCACCCTTCTCCAGCTAAAAGTCCCACCCACTTCTATGGGCACAAAAGCCACATGCCTATCAGTGACCCTGTCTGGGCTAACTCTTACTCTGGCAGTCTCACCTGGGATGTACTGGTTTGAGAACACCAGCCTGTCATGCACAATAGTGGGACTGGCACAAGTGTCTCTCAGGGCAGTGGCTGGGATTCCATTCACCAGTAGATAGTGGAAGTGTCTACTTCCCTCTGGAATCTCCAACTCACCTGTTGGGCCATTTTTCCAGTTGAAGGCTATGAAGACCTCCTCATCTGAGGAGTCACCCCCAATGGCTACACTGGTCACCCCTGGGATTTTGCTAGGGGGTTTGTTTTTGGGAAAAGAAGTGTCCTTGGTGTGGTGCCCTGTCTGTCCACAGTTATGGCACCATGCCTTAGTGGCATCCCAGTTCTTACCCTGGTACCCACCTTTGTTTTGGGTTGTGTGTTGGGGCCCACCCACCTGTTCTGGTTTTTGGGGGCCTAAAGAGGACTCTTTTTCTTTGTTTCTAGTGTCACCCACTTTCTCCTGGGGAGGCTTTGTAACCCCTTTCTTTTGGTCACCCCGAGTGGAAGTTGTGGTTACTCTAGTCTTGACCCAGTGGTCTGCCTTCTTTCCCAATTCTTGGGGAGAAATTGGACCTAGGTCTACCAGATACTGATGCAACTTTTCATTGAAGCAGTTACTTAAAATGTGTTCTTTCATAAACAAATTATAAAGCCCAACATAGTCATGCACTTCATTTCCAGTTACCCAACCATCCAGTGTTTTCACTGAGTAATCAACAAAATCAACCCAGGTCTGGCTCGAGGATTTTTGAGCCCCCCTGAACCTAATTCTATACTCCTCAGTGGAGAATCCAAAGCTCTCAATCAGGGCACCCTTCATGAGGTCATAGGATTCTGCATCTTTTCCAGAGAGTGTGAGGAGTCTATCCCTACACTTTCCAGTGAACATTTCTCAAAGGAGAGCACCCCAGTGAGATTTGCTTACTTTTCTGGTTACACAAGCCCTCTCAAAAGCTGTGAACCATTTGGTGATGTCATCACCATCTTCATATTTAGTTACAATCCCTTTAGGGATTTTCAACATGTCAGGAGAATCTCTGACCCTATTTATGTTGCTGCCACCATTGATGGGACCTAGGCCCATCTCTTGTCTTTCCCTTTCTATGGCTAGGATCTGTCTTTCCAAAGCCAATCTTTTGGCCATCCTGGCTAACTGTATGTCCTCTTCACTGAGGTTATCCTCAGTGATTTCAGAGGTGCTGGCCCCTCCTGTGAGGGAAGCAGCATCTCTGACTAGTATATTTGGAGACAGGGCTTGAGTGGCCCTTTTCTCCCTAAGTAGGACTGGAGGGGGGGAATTCTCCTCCAAGTCACTACCCTCATCCTCTGTGTTGTCATCCCCAAAGGCGTTGGCTTTTTCAAACTCTGCCAAAAGCTCCTGGAGCTGTTGTTTGGAGGGTCTTGAGCCAATTGTGATTTTCTTAAGTTTGCAGAGTGACCTTAGCTCCCTTATCTTAAGATGGAGGTAAGGTGTGAGGTCGAGTTCCTCCACATTCATCTCTGCACTAGACATTAAGGCCCTCATTCCAACCCTGGCGGTCGGTGTTAAAGCGGCGGCCAACCCGCCAACAGGCAGGCGGTAAAACAAATGGAATTCTGACCCTGGCGGAAACCGCCAACAGAGACCGCCACTTTAACACTCCGACCGCCACGGCGGGACAAACAAACAGCGCAGCGGTCACCGCCAACAGACAGGCGGGAGTCAATGTACCGCCCACCCTATCACAACCCACCAATCCGCCACCTTTTCCGGGGCGGTAGACCCGCCAATAAAAACACGGCGGAAACAGACATTACGAACGGAAAACGCTCACCTCTACACACTCCACGACAAATCTGGACAGCATGGAACCCGAACTACACATCCTACCAGCTATTGTCTTCCTGCTCCTCTACCAGGAGCACGAACGCCGGCGCAGAAGACACCGGTGAGTACTGCACCTACGACACAGGGGAGGGGGGAGGCAAAAAATTACAGGGACACACATACGCGACACACCCACCCTCACCCTCACCCACAACTACATACACATCAATGCAGACCAACAACTCAGAGTGACACCCCCCAAACCCCCCGGAAGAATGCAAAGACAAAATAAAAAGATCATGAAATTTGAAGTATATTGTACTGCAAAGTAAAATAATATATCAAACATCTAGAACTATATATACATATGTAAATTGTCCTGTCCAAATAGGGTATCAGCCATTGTTCGTGGGCCAATGGGCCTAAACACATGGGCAAAGCCCACACAGGAGACCCGACTCCAATGGAGAGAACACTGCAGGGGCATCATATAGGAAAACTACAGGCACCTCAGGGGGAAGGGAAGGGGGGGCACCTCAGGGGGAAGGGAAGGGGGGGCACCTCAGCCAGATGAGTCCACGACGCCAGATCCACCAGGGGCCTCCATGGCCACTGTTCAATCCTGGGGAGAGCAAAGCCACAGTCTCACAAGTCTCTACAGTGGGTGGGCTGCCCACTGTACCATCCTGGGGAGTGCAAAGCCACAGTCTCTCAAGTCTCTACAGTGGGTGATTTGCCCACTGTACCATCCTGGGGAGTGCAAAGCCACAGTCTCTCAAGTCTCTACAGTGGGTGGTTTGCCCACTGTTCCATCCTGGGGAGTGCAAAGCCACAGTCTCACAAGTGGATTACAGACTCCACTGTTTTTGGAGGAGGCATGGTGCCCAGAGTACTTCGTGCAGCCCTGCCCGACACAGATCCGGGCCTGCCCCTTCAGCCAATGGGCCAGCGGTGCCCTGTTCAGCGGTGCTTGACTTGAAGGGCCCAGCGGAGCGGTGCAGAGACGGCGGTGCCAGCGGAACGGTGCTTGAGATGAAGGGCCCAGCGGAGCGGTGCTTGAGATGAAGGGCCCAGCGGAGCGGTGCAGAGACGGCGGTGCCCAGCGGAGCGGTGCAGAGACGGCGGTGCCCAGCGGAGAGGTGCTTGAGATGAAGGGCCCAGCGGAGTGGTGCTTGAGATGAAGGGCCCAGTGGAGCGGTGCAGAGACGGCGGTGCCCAGCGGAGCGGTGCTTGAGATGAAGGGCCCAACGGAGCGGTGCTTTGTGCGAAGGGCCCAGCGGAGCGGTGCTTGAGATTAAGGGCCCAGCGGAGCGGTGCTTGACTTGAAGGGCCCTGTTCAGCGGTTCTTAAGACGGCGGTGCCCTGTTCAGCGGTGCTTGACTTGAAGGGCCCTGTTCAGCGGTTCTTGACTTGAAGGGCCCTGTTCAGCGGTGCTTGACTTGAAGGGCCCTGTTCAGCGGTTCTTGAGACGGCGGTGCCCTGTTCAGCGGTTCTTGACTTGAAGGGCCCTGTTCAGCGGTTCTTGAGACGGCGGTGCCCTGTTCAGCGGTTCTTGACTTGAAGGGCCCTGTTCAGTGGTTCTTGACTAGAAGGGCCCTGTTCAGCAGTGCTTGACTTGAAGGGCCCTGTTCAGCGGTTCTTGAGACGGCGGTGCCCTGTTCAGTGGTGCTTGACTTGAAGGGCCCTGTTGAGTGGTGCTTGACTTGAAGGGCCCTGTTCAGCGGTGCTTGACTTGAAGGGCCCTGTTCAGCGGTTCTTGAGACGGCGGTGCCCTGTTCAGCGGTGCTTGACTTGAAGGGCCCTGTTCAGCGGTTCTTGAGACGGCGGTGCCCTGTTCAGCGGTTCTTGACTTGAAGGGCCCTGTTCAGCGGTGCTTGACTTGAAGGGCCCTGTTCAGCGGTGCTTGACTTGAAGGGCCCTGTTCAGCGGTTCTTGAGACGGCGGTGCCCTGTTCAGCAGTTCTTGACTTGAAGGGCCCTGTTCAGCGGTTCTTGACTAGAAGGGCCCTGTTCAGCGGTTCTTGAGACGGCGGTGCCCTGTTCAGCGGTTCTTGACTTGAAGGGCCCTGTTCAGCGGTTCTTGACTAGAAGGGCCCTGTTCAGCGGTGCTTGACTTGAAGGGCCCTGTTCAGCGGTTCTTGAGATGGTGGTGCCCTGTTCAGCGGTGCTTGACTTGAAGGGCCCTGTTCAGTGGTTCTTGACTAGAAGGGCCCTGTTCAGCGGTGCTTGACTTGAAGGGCCCTGTTCAGTGGTTCTTGAGACGGCGGTGCCCTGTTCAGCGGTGCTTGACTTGAAGGGCCCTGTTCAGCGGTGCTTCACATGAAGGGCCCTGTTCAGCGGTGCTTGACTTGAAGGGCCCTGTTCAGCGGTGCTTGACTAGAAGGGCCCTGTTCAGCGGTGCTTGACTTGAAGGGCCCTGTTCAACGGTGCTTGACTTGAAGGGCCCTGTTCAGCGGTGCTTGACTAGAAGGGCCCTGTTCAGCGGTGCTTGACTTGAAGGGCCCTGTTCAGCGGTTCTTGAGACGGCGGTGCCCTGTTCAGCGGTGCTTGACTTGAAGGGCCCTGTTCAGCGGTTCTTGAGACGGCGGTGCCCTGTTCAGCGGTTCTTGACTTGAAGGGCCCTGTTCAGCGGTGCTTGACTTGAAGGGCCCTGTTCAGCGGTGCTTGACTTGAAGGGCCCTGTTCAGCGGTTCTTGAGACGGCGGTGCCCTGTTCAGCGGTTCTTGACTAGAAGGGCCCTGTTCAGCGGCTCTTGACTAGAAGGGCCCTGTTCAGCGGTGCTTGACTTGAAGGGCCCTGTTCAGCGGTGCTTGACTAGAAGGGCCCTGTTCAGCGGTGCTTGACTAGAAGGGCCCTGTTCAGCGGTGCTTGACTTGAAGGGCCCTGTTCAGCGGTGCTTGACTTGAAGGGCCCTGTTCAGCGGTTCTTGAGACGGCGGTGCCCTGTTCAGCGGTGCTTGACTTGAAGGGCCCTGTTCAGCGGTTCTTGAGACGGCGGTGCCCTGTTCAGCGGTTCTTGACTTGAAGGGCCCTGTTCAGCGGTGCTTGACTAGAAGGGCCCTGTTCAGCGGTGCTTGACTAGAAGGGCCCTGTTCAGCGGTGCTTGACTTGAAGGGCCCTGTTCAGCGGTTCTTAAGACGGCGGTGCCCTGTTCAGCGGTGCTTGACTTGAAGGGCCCTGTTCAGCGGTTCTTGACTTGAAGGGCCCTGTTCAGCGGTGCTTGACTTGAAGGGCCCTGTTCAGCGGTTCTTGAGACGGCGGTGCCCTGTTCAGCGGTTCTTGACTTGAAGGGCCCTGTTCAGCGGTTCTTGAGACGGCGGTGCCCTGTTCAGCAGTTCTTGACTTGAAGGGCCCTGTTCAGCGGTTCTTGACTAGAAGGGCCCTGTTCAGCGGTGCTTGACTTGAAGGACCCTGTTCAGCGGTTCTTGAGACGGCGGTGCCCTGTTCAGTGGTGCTTGACTTGAAGGGCCCTGTTCAGCGGTGCTTGACTTGAAGGGCCCTGTTCAGCGGTGCTTGACTTGAAGGGCCCTGTTCAGCGGTTCTTGAGACGGTGGTGCCCTGTTCAGCGGTGCTTGACTTGAAGGGCCCTGTTCAGCGGTTCTTGAGACGGCGGTGCCCTGTTCAGCGGTTCTTGACTTGAAGGGCCCTGTTCAGCGGTGCTTGACTTGAAGGGCCCTGTTCAGCGGTGCTTGACTTGAAGGGCCCTGTTCAGCGGTTCTTGAGACGGCGGTGCCCTGTTCAGCAGTTCTTGACTTGAAGGGCCCTGTTCAGCGGTTCTTGACTAGAAGGGCCCTGTTCAGCGGTTCTTGAGACGGCGGTGCCCTGTTCAGCGGTTCTTGACTTGAAGGGCCCTGTTCAGCGGTTCTTGACTAGAAGGGCCCTGTTCAGCGGTGCTTGACTTGAAGGGCCCTGTTCAGCGGTTCTTGAGACGGCGGTGCCCTGTTCAGCGGTGCTTGACTTGAAGGGCCCTGTTCAGTGGTTCTTGACTAGAAGGGCCCTGTTCAGCGGTGCTTGACTTGAAGGGCCCTGTTCAGCGGTGCTTGACTTGAAGGGCCCTGTTCAGCGGTGCTTGACTTGAAGGGCCCTGTTCAGCGGTTCTTGAGACGGCGGTGCCCTGTTCAGCAGTTCTTGACTTGAAGGGCCCTGTTCAGCGGTTCTTGACTAGAAGGGCCCTGTTCAGCGGTTCTTGAGACGGCGGTGCCCTGTTCAGCGGTTCTTGACTTGAAGGGCCCTGTTCAGCGGTTCTTGACTAGAAGGGCCCTGTTCAGCGGTGCTTGACTTGAAGGGCCCTGTTCAGCGGTTCTTGAGACGGCGGTGCCCTGTTCAGCGGTGCTTGACTTGAAGGGCCCTGTTCAGTGGTTCTTGACTAGAAGGGCCCTGTTCAGCGGTGCTTGACTTGAAGGGCCCTGTTCAGCGGTTCTTGAGACGGCGGTGCCCTGTTCAGCGGTGCTTGACTTGAAGGGCCCTGTTCAGCGGTGCTTGACTTGAAGGGCCCTGTTCAGCGGTGCTTGACTAGAAGGGCCCTGTTCAGCGGTG
The DNA here is from genome assembly GCF_031143425.1 of Pleurodeles waltl. NCBI lineage: Eukaryota > Metazoa > Chordata > Amphibia > Caudata > Salamandridae > Pleurodeles > Pleurodeles waltl. The sequence continues at coordinate 26,351,378 of NC_090447.1, forward strand.
CTTGACTTGAAGGGCCCTGTTCAGCGGTGCTTGACTTGAAGGGCCCTGTTCAGCGGTGCTTGACTAGAAGGGCCCTGTTCAGCGGTGCTTGACTTGAAGGGCCCTGTTCAGCGGTGCTTGACTTGAAGGGCCCTGTTCAGCGGTTCTTGAGACGGCGGTGCCCTGTTCAGCGGTGCTTGACTTGAAGGGCCCTGTTCAGCGGTTCTTGAGACGGCGGTGCCCTGTTCAGCGGTTCTTGACTTGAAGGGCCCTGTTCAGCGGTGCTTGACTTGAAGGGCCCTGTTCAGCGGTGCTTGACTTGAAGGGCCCTGTTCAGCGGTTCTTGAGACGGCGGTGCCCTATTCAGCGGTTCTTGACTTGAAGGGCCATGTTCAGCGGTTCTTGACTAGAAGGGCCCTGTTCAGCAGTGCTTGACTTGAAGGGCCCTGTTCAGCGGTGCTTGACTAGAAGGGCCCTGTTCAGCGGTGCTTGACTAGAAGTGTCAAAGCCCAGCTCACCTGAGTTCGTGTTCAGTTCTGATGGAGGTTGAAGACAATCCGACCCCACCCTGAAACTGCTTGTTCTAGCACACTAGTTTTTAACACAGTGCACTAAGAACAGAAGCTCAAGGGAAGGGGGGAAGTGGATAAAATAAAATAAAGAGACAACACCGTTCTTGCGTTTCCACTGTTGAAGTGCTGCACAAATCTGCGGCCCTTTTGGATTTCTGTAGAAACTGGTGCCTAATGAAACATAAACAAAGAACAGATAAGTGCAACCTATTCCTAAATGGGTTCCTGACTATCCCTTTATTTATTAGAAATTCTCTTCTAAAAGTACCTCTTGGATCCTGGTCTCTAGTTTCCAGGTTTGGAATGTGTTACTGCTCTGGAATGTGCTTTCTATCACTGTAAAGCTTCTAAAACATTAAACAATTACCGTTATCAGAATTACCAATATCAAACATTCATCTTAATATAACTAAAGCCTAAATTCCCAATAGCAGACTCACTTTTCCCATATTTCCAGAATCTTTTATAAAACAAATACTGTACTTTTACATCAAAATACAGCATGTAATTTGTGCAAGTCCTTGATTTACTGTTTGCCTTGTTGTTAATGGTTCTTAAAAGTTCCATAAAAAAAATGTTTGCTTCACAAAGTTCCGCAAAGTATTCTTGTAACAAAGAGTTTGAATCACAATGTTTGTGGAAGGTATCTTGCTTCAAATTGTCTATACACGAATCCAGAAATTGTTGTCAAAGTTCTTTCAGGTAATAAAAAGTTTTGCACTTACTTGTTGCTGGCAAGAGATATTGATCAGTCTAACCTTGTCTTCTTTCTCTTTTGCAGGTTGCTTGTAGGAGAGAGGCTGAGGCAAGGAGGAACCGGAAACCGGCAGAAGGAAGAGCCAGCAGCTGCGCCCATTGAAGCCAATGAAAGTCTGTAGAGAGCAGGAGTGCCAGTGCCGAGGGATCTGTTCTCAGGTAAGCGGGAGGTAGACGAGCACAAGTACTGGGTGAGGCTCGGGGGCTGCCTTTTATAGACAGGGCTGGGTGTGGTTCGAAGAGCTGGGTGTGGTCCTCACATGCTGCACATGTTCTTGAAAGGTGAGCAGAGTTTCAGTTATTATGCAAATTAGTTGAATTAACACATGGCCTAGGGAGGAGTGTTTTAAAGAAGCCTTGGTAAAAGCAAGGCCCAATGTGTAAACAAAACAGCACATTAAACAACATACACAGAAGCCTAGGGGGGGGGGGGTGGAAGGTGAGATAACAAGAAAGGCTTTCAATAGTAAGTTTAAAAGGGAACTATTACAGAACCCACTAGTGCAGTGAGAGGGGACATGCTCTTTGCGGTGCACAAACCCTAACAAGAAGGGCCCTGTTCAGCGGTGCTTGACTTGAAGGGCCCTGTTCAGCGGTGCTTGACTTGAAGGGCCCTGTTCAGCGGTTCTTGAGACGGCTGTGCCCTGTTCAGCGGTGCTTGACTTGAAGGGCCCTGTTCAGAGGTTCTTGAGACGGCGGTGCCCTGTTCAGCGGTTCTTGACTTGAAGGGCCCTGTTCAGCGGTGCTTGACTAGAAGGGCCCTGTTTAGCGGTGCTTGACTAGAAGGGCCCTGTTCAGCGGTGCTTGAATTGAAGGGCCCTGTTCAGCGGTGCTTGACTTGAAGGGCCCTGTTCAGCGGTGCTTGACATGTGTCTCCAGGGCATCAGATCCGGCCATTAAATGGATTTCATTCGCCAGCTGACATGTGGCTGCCGGGCCCTTCGTGCATATCTGTCTTCTCGCTTGCGGGGCCCTCCTGTGCTGCCGTCCCGGGCCCCTGGGTGTCCTCCTTCACACCTGGAATGGGGCTGGTGGGGCCCTCCTGGGCAGCTCGCCTGCTGCCGGACTTGTCGGGCATGCTGCCCTTGCTACCCTTCCCTGCTCCTCTGTGGCCCTTTCCTCCCTTTGGCGGTGTGCCAGGTGGCACCCCACTTCCTGACGGTGCCAGGGTAGTGCTTTTGGAGCCTGCTGTCTCTGGCCTCTCGCGCCGGGCACTGACTTTCCTGACTTTTTTTCCAGGGGATGGGCTGGCCGTCTCTTTACTGCTAGCCGAAGTAGCTGTCCTTGATGTGGTGGACTCCAAAATCCTTGGACTATTGTCCTTGTAGGTCCAGGGTTTGTGGTGGCTGAGGTGCTGATTGGAGTCTTATGAGTTGGAGGGGGTGGGTCAGGTGATGCAAAGAGGTTAAGTTTGGACAGGAAAAGCTTTTTAGGAGCAATGGGACGGGTAGGTGGAGTGGGTATGGGAGTGGAGGAAGAGGATGTGGTTGTAGGAGAGTGAAGTCTGGTGTCTTTGGGTGCAGGTGCTTGTGCTGGAGGCTGTCGTGAGGTGGATGGCTGTTGGGTGGGTGGCTGCCTGCGTTTGTGTGGTTTGGAAGAGGGGGTGACAGACACACTGGGAGAGGACACAGGGGACGTGTAAATGGTAGTGGGGGTGGTGACTGCACGTGTGCGGAGTGTCCTGGTGGGTGTGCTGGTGATGGACGTACGGGCTGATGATGTTGTGCATGCAAGTGTGAGTGGAGACGTCACAGGGAGGGAGGAGGGAGACGAGGAGGAGGGGGACACAGAGGAGGCAGTGGCTGTTGGCATGTCTGCATGTGGCTGTTGCTTGTGTGAATGCTTGTGTGATGCTTGTCTGGATGAGCTTCCCTTGGGTGTTGAGGTGTGTGCAGGCTGGTCTGTAGGTGTGTCTGGGATAGGCAGAGGTACAGGGGAGTGGGACTGGGTGGAGGAAGTTGGAGGTGGGAGGCAGGAGACAAGGACAATGGCTGACGTCAGTGCTGAGGCCAGAGCGTTGAACGATCGCTGATGGGCAGCCTGACCCGAATGAATGCCCTCCAGGTATGCATTACTCCTGTGCACCTCCCTTTCTACACCCTGGATGGCATTCAAAAGGGTAGACTGCCCAACAGTGAGCGTCCTCAGGAGGTCAATGACCTCCTCACTGAGGGCAGCAGGGGTAACTGGGGCAGGGCCTAAGGTGCCTGGGGCGAAGGAGATTCCCACCTTCCTGGGTGAGCGGGCACGGGGCGAACGCTGAGGGGCTGCTGGGAGGGCGGAGCTGGTGCGCTGGGTGGCGGCTGTACCTGTTGTTGCGGTGAGCACGGATGTTGCCGCCACCACAAGGGAGCTCCCTTCCGAGGACGTGTCTGTGTCGCTGGTGTCACCACGTGTCCCCGCTGTGGAGCTCCCCTCGCCCTCCGTCTCACTGGTGAACTCCGAGTCGGATGCATGGCCCTCCATGGCCATGTGAGATGCAGCTCCCTCGTGCTCCGATGCCACTTCTCCTCCGCCTGATGATGCTAATGCACACATGAACAGGAAGACCACCAAAAAAGGGGGGGGGGAGAAATAAAGACATGTTGAGTGCATGCATTGGCGACACAGTTGGCGGAGAGGACAGACACAGAAGCCCCCTGCACTACGCCGCGCACTTGGGGTACACTACTCAATCCGTGGGACATGGCCTACAAGCATATGGACGACAAATCCACACATAGGTGACACAGGGCCATGATTAGCTGTACTAGGCAACCTACAGAGGTGTGGGACGGGGGCACAGGGCCATGCCTAACGGAGGGGCCTAGCCTACGGAAATCGCCCTGGCCTAGGGATACCCACAGCCCTCCTCCCCCACCCAGACACCTCCAATGTGCTCTAAATCACCAGAATGTGCTTGTACTCACCCCCTTGTGTGTGCTGTGATGTCCTCACGCGCCCATCCAAATCGGGGTAGGCCACCGCCAGGATCTGGGACATCAGGGGGGTCAATTGACGACTGGCACCCCTCCTACGTTGGGAGGGCATCCCCAGCAGAGCCTCCGCGGTCTTCCTGCTCCCACGGCGGATGTCCTCCTACCTCTTGCGGCAGTGGGTGCCCCGTCTGTTGTGGACCCCCAGGGTCCGGACGTCCTTGGCGATGGCACGCCAAATGTCGATTTTCTGATGGGCGCTTACCTATGTGACATGTACAGGGGGAGAAAATAAAATATCATCACCTTCTGCATGCTCGATGTGAGTGGCCCCCCATCCCCACCCTTGCCATGTGGCACATGCTCTCACCGGCGCACATCGTCATTGGCTCATGAGACCCATAGGGTTCAATGTTAACCAATGCGGCTTTGCGCCGCGGTCTTCGACCGCCTACCGCCACGGTGTGCCACGCCAGCTCATTGACCTCACATCCCACTGTCGCACTTCACAGGTCAGGCAGCCGCCATTTCAAGGGCCCACATCTCTTAATTTCTACTGCGTCACACATACCTAGGCCTTGCATCAACACTCATACAAGCCATTCAATGCATTGAGAATCGTGTTCTGTGCAAGCTGTGGGAACGTACCTGTGGGTTGATTGACTCTGTGCTCCATGTTGTCCTTCCTAGGCACCGTCCGCTGGGACTTGCGAGGAGATGGAGGAATCTTCCTGTGTACAGACCGCTGGTGGACCTATCGACAATGGAAGAAAGACATGTCATACTGACATACAGGCTTGACAGAGCCACTATACAGGAACTGTGTGCCCAGCTGGAGCCAGACCTGATGTCACCCATCCGCCAACCCACAGGGATTCCCCCTCTAGTGCAGGTTCTGTCAGTACTCCATTTTTTGGCAAGTGGATCATTCCAAACAACAGTGGCCATTTCATCAGGGATGTCCCAGCCTAGGTTTTCCAAGGTGTTGTCCAGAGTGTTGTCTGCCCTGCTGAAATACATGCGGAGCTACATTGTTTTCCCTGAGGTGGGCGATTTGGCTACAGTGAAGGGTGATTTCTAAGCGCTTGGACATATTCCCAACATCATTGGTGCAATTGATTGTACCCATGTTGCTTTGGTCCCCCCCAGCAGGAGTGAACAGGTGTACAGGAACAGAAAAAGTTATCATTCCATGAATGTCCAGGTGGTCTGTTTGGCTGACCAGTACATCTCCCATGTAAATGCCAAGTTCCCTGGCTCAGTGCATGACGCGTACATCATGCGAAATAGCAGCATCCCTTACGTGATGGAACTACTTCAGAGACACCGTGTGTGGCTAATTGGTGACTCTGGTTACCCCAACCTGTCCTGGCTACTGACCCCAGTGAGGAATCCCAGGACAAGGGCAGAGGAACAGTACAATGAGGCCCATGGGCGTACTAGGAGGGTGATAGAGCAGACCTTCGGCCTCCTAAAGGCCAGGTTTAGGTGCCTCCATATGACAGGTGGATCCCTAATGTACTCACCAAAGAAGGTGTGCCATATCATCGTGGCCTGCTGTATGCTTCACAACCTGGCTTTGCGACGCCAGGTGCCTTTCCTGCAGGAGGATGGTCCAGATGGTGGTGTTGTGGTAGCTGTGGAGCCTGCGGAGAGTGAAGAGGAGGAAGACGTAGAGGACGACACAGACAACAGGGACACAGTAATACAGCAGTATTTTCAATGACATACAGGTAAGAATCAACACCGGCATTTTAGATTTAAGTCTCCTGCCTCTCTACTGTCTGAGTTTCCCCCCAGTGTATGTTAACTGAGTTGTGACTTTCCCTTCCAATTTCAGAGATGTGGGCCCCACTCCGTGACCTCTGCTTTGTTTCCCCATGGACTACAGCCGTGTGACAGTGGTATGTTGTCATCACGATGTAACTGGACATTTTGCCACGGTTCTGTGTAATACATTTGTTCAAATATACAGGCAGACTCCAGAATATTTTTGTGCAATAAGTGTGTTTATTAAAGTGCTCAATTTTGGGTAATGGTTGCAATTCGGTGATGGGTGATGGTGGAGGAATGTCCATGGCAGAGTCCAGATTTTCAGTCTCACAGGTGCATTGTCCATATGCCTGTGGAAGGTAGAGCAGGGGCAGTTTAAGGTTGGACAGGGTGACAATGTGGGACAGTGGGATGACAATCAGGGGGTATCCTTTCCTGGCGGGGGTCTTGGCATCTTACTCTGTCTTCTTCCTGGCTCTCAGGCCCCGCTTGCGGGGTGGTTCTCCTTCTGCAGGGTGTGGGGTTCTGGTGGCCTGTTGTTCTTGTGTCGGGGCCTCCTGTCCACTAGCGCCGGCGGAGGTGGTAGCCTGTTCTTGGTCCATGCTAGTGACAGGGGCCCTTTGTGGTGCCACATGGTCCCGCAATGTGCTGACAATCTGATTGAGAGCCACAACGATGGTGCCCATTGCGGAACTGATGTTTCTGAGTTCTTCCCTGAACCCCATAAACTGTTCCTCCTGCAGTACCTGGATCTCTTGGAACCTGGCCAGGACCGTCGCCATCGTCTCCTGGGAGTGGTGGTATGCTCCCATGATGGAGGATAGGGCCTCGTGGAGAGTGAGTTCCCTGGGCCTGTCCCCCCCCTGTTGCACAGTAGCCCTCCCAGTTCCCCTGTTTCCCTGGTCCTCTGTCCCCTGGACCGTGTGCCCACTACCACTGCCCCCAGGTCCCTGTTGTTGTTGGGGTGGTGGGTTAACCTGGGTGCCCTGTAGTGGTGGACACACCGCTGCTTGACGTGTCCTGGAGACAGAGGCATGGGCCCGCTGGGAGGGTGCTGTGCTGGTGTTCCCAGAGGGGGGTAGGTCTGCTGTGGCCTGTGGCTGTCTGTGGGGAACCGACTGTCCTGAGGTCCCCGATGGGCCGGGCTGGTCATCTGGGTCCAGGGAGACAGAGCTGCTGTCATCACTGTGGGCCTCTTCTGGGGGTGGAATGGACATTTCTGAACCCTCCTGGGCGGTGTCGTGGCGTTCGGGTCCTGCAGAGGTATAAGAGTATGTTTACTGCTTCCGTGTGTGCCATAGCGTGCAATGGGTGGGTGCCCGTGTACCCCAGTGCTGGCATTCCCTTGTGGGGGCTGTTGTGACGGTGGTTTGGGGGGGGGGGATGGGTATGTGCAGTGAGCATGCTTAGGTGATGGGTGTCCATGGTTTGTGGCCGCATGCAGGGCTTGGTGTTGGGATGGGTGGGTTGTGATGGTGAGACATTAGCAAGGAGGATGTGTGACGGGGTGGGGGGGGAGGGTGGGGGTATGATTTGGCATGCTGGTGGGGGGGGGATGAAGTAGTTGAGATTAGACTTACCAGAGTCCATTCCTCCTCCTACTCCTGCGAGGCCCTCAGGATGCAGTATCGCCAAGACCTGTTCCTCCCATGTTGTAAATTCTGGGGGTTGAGGTGGGGGTCCGCCGCCAGTCTTCTGCACCGCGATGTTGTGTCTGGATACCATGGAACGCATCTTCCCCCGTAGGTCGTTCCACCGCTTCCTGATGTCGTCCCGATTTCGTGGATGCTGACCCACAGCGTTGACCCTGTCCACTATTCTTTGCCATAGCTCCATCTTCCTGGCAATGGTGGTGTTCTGCACCTGTGTCCCGAAGAGCTGGGGCTCTACCCGAACTATTTCCTCCACCATGACCCTGAGTTCAGCGTCTGAAAACCTGGGGTGTCTTGGGGTGCCATGGGGTGGTGTGGATGAGGTGTGGGGTGGTGTTTGTGGTGATGAGTGAGGTGAGTGTGGTGGTGTGTGGTGTTTTGTGCGTGGATGTTGTGTGAGTGATGGTGTTATGTGCCTGTGAATGCTCTGTACTAGCTGGTAGTGTCTATCTCTGGCCTTAGTCAATAAATGGTGGTCATAGGGATTTGTGGGTGATGTGGGTGTGTGTTTTATATTGTGTTGGGTGTGTGGGAGTGGTGTTTGTATGTGTATCAGGTGTGTGTATTTCAAAATGTCCAATGTGGCAGTGTTTTGGAGCTGTGTGTGTATTTTGAGCGCAGCGGTATGTACCGCCAATGAATTACCGCGGCTGAAAGACCGCCGCGTGGATTCGTGGGTCGGAATGGAATGGGCGTTTTTCTGTTGGCATGACGGTGGAGGTTTGGTCATTGCCAGTTTTTCGCTGGCCGTTGGTGTGGCGGACTTTTGTGGATGTCGGGTTTTTGGCGGTTTGCCTGTTGCGGGTCAGAATGACCGTGGCGGTCCCCCGTGCCCGCGGCGGTGTTATGGTGGTCTTCTGACCGGCGGTAAGCGCCTTTTACCGCTGAGGTCAGAATGACCCCCTATGTTTCTAAAAGTTGGAATACTTTTTAAGAATCTAAAACTAGTTCTAGAATCTAGTTCAAACTTTCACAAAACTTTTAAACTCTAAAAGAAATGCTAAAAGGGACTAACACAAGGCCCTAGCAGGACTTTTAAGAATTTAGAAAAATAGTTCAAATTGCAAAAATCAATTTCTAATGACAATTTTTGGAATTTGTCGTGTGATCAGGTATTGGCTGAGTAGTCCAGCAAATGCAAAGTCTTGTACCCCACCGCTGATCCACCAATGTAGGACGTTGGCTCTGTATGCACTATTTCAAAGTAAGGAATAGTATGCACAGAGTCCAAGGGTTCCCCTTAGAGGTAAGATAGTGGCAAAAAGAGATAATACTAATGCTCTATTTTGTGGTAGTGTGGTCGAGCAGTAGGCTTATCAAAGGAGTAGTGTTAAGCATTTGTTGTACATACACACAGGCAATAAATGAGGAACACACACTCAGAGACAATTCTAGGCCAATAGGTTTTTGTATAGAAAAATATATTTTCTTAGTTTATTTTAAGAACCACAGGTTCAAATTCTACATGTAATATCTAATTTGAAAGGTATTGCAGGTAAGTACTTGAGGAATAATCACAATAGCATATATACTTTTTACGTAAAACACATATAGCTATTTTAAAAGTGGACACAGTGCAATTTTCAACAGTTCCTGGGGGAGGTAAGTTATTGTTAGTTCTTGCAGGTAAGTAAACCACCTACGGGGTGTTGATTGGGGTCCAAGGTAGCCCACCGTTGGGGGTTCAGAGCAACCCCAAAGTTACCACACCAGCAGCTCAGGGCCGGTCAGGTGCAGAGTTCAAAGTGGTGCCCAAAACACATAGGCTTCAAAGGAGAAGGGGGTGCCCCGGTTCCAGTCTGCCAGCAGGTAAGTACCCGCGTCTTCGGAGGGCAGACCAGGGGGGTTTTGTAGGGCACCGGGGGGACACAAGCCAGCACAGAAGGTACACCCTCAGCAGCACTGGGGCGGCCGGGTGCAGTGTGCAAACACGCGTCGGATTTTCAATAGGTTTCAATGAGAGACCAAGGGGTCTCTTCAGCGATGCAGGCAGGCAAGGGGGGGGGCTCCTCGGGGTAGCCACCACCTGGGCAAGGGAGAGGGCCTCCTGGGGGTCACTCCTGCACTGGAGTTCCGATCCTTCAGGTCTTGGGGGCTGCGGGTGCAGGGTCGCTTCCAGGCGTCGGGATTTTGGACTCAGACAGTCGCAGTCAGGGGGGAGCCTCGGGATTCCCTCTGCAGGCGTCGCTGTGGGGGCTCAGGGGGGACAACTTTGGTTACTCACAGTCTTGGAGTCGCCGGGGGGGTCCTCCCTGTAGCGTTGTTTCTCCACCAGTCGAGTCGGGGTCGCCGGGTGCAGTGTTGCAAGTCTCACGCTTCTCGCGGGGATTGCAGGGGTCTTTAAATCTGCTCCTCTGGAAACAAAGTTGCAGTCTTTTTTGAACAGGGCCGCTGTTCTCGGGAGTTTCTTGGTCTTTTGGAAGCAGGGCAGTCCTCAGAGGATTCAGAGGTCGCTGGTCCTGGGGAAAGCGTCGCTGGAGCAGTTTTCTTCTGAAGGAGGGAGACAGGCCGGAAGGGCTGGGGCCAAAGCAGTTGGTGTCTCCGTTTTCTCTGCAGGGGTTTTTCAGCTCAGCAGTCCTCTTCTTCGTAAGCTGCAGGAATCTGATTTCCTAGGTTCTGGGGAGTCCCTAAATACTGAATTTAGGGGTGTGTTTAGGTCTGGGAGGGCAGTAGCCAATGGCTACTGTCCTTGAGGGTGGCTACACCCTCTTTGTGCCTCCTCCTTGAGGGGAGGGGGGCACATCCCTTTTCCTATTGGGGGAATCCTCCATCTGCAAGATGGAGGATTTCTAAAAGTCAGAGTCACCTCAGCTTAGGGCACCTTAGGGGCTGTCCTGACTGGCCAGTGACTCCTCCTTGTTTTTCTCATTATCTCTCCTGGACTTGCTGCCAAAAGTGGGGGCTGTGTCCAGGGGGCGGGCATCTCCACTAGCTGGAGTGCCCTGGGGCATTGTAACACGAAGCCTGAGCCTTTGAGGCTCACTGCTAGGTGTTACAGTTCCTGCAGGGGGGAGGTGTGAAGCATCTCCACCCAGAGCAGGCTTTTGTTTCTGTCCCCAGAGAGCACAAAGGCCCTCACCTCATGGGGTCAGAAACTCGTCTCTCAGCAGCAGGCTGGCACAGACAGTCAGTCCTGCACTGAACAATTGGGTAAAATACAGGGGGCATCTCTAAGATGCCCTCTGTGTGCACTTTTTAATAAATCCAACACTGGCATCAGTGTGGGTTTATTATTCTGAGAAGTTTGATACTAAACTTCCCAGTATTCAGTGTACCATTATGGAGCTGTGGAGTTAGTTTTTGACAGACTCCCAGACCATATATTCTTATGGCTACCCTGCACTTACAATGTCTAAGGTTTTGCTTAGACACTGTAGGGGCATAGTGCTCATGCACATATGCCCTCACCTGTGGTATAGTGCACCCTGCCTTAGGGCTGTAAGGCCTGCTAGAGGGGTGACTTACCTATGCCACAGGCAGTGTGAGGTTGGCATGGCACCCTGAGGGGAGTGCCATGTCGACTTAGTCATTTTCTCCCCACCAGCACACACAAGCTGGCAAGCAGTGTGTCTGTGCTGAGTGAGGGATCCCTAGGGTGGCATAAGACATGCTGCAGCCCTTAGAGACCTTCCCTGGCATCAGGGCCCTTGGTACCAGTTACAAGGGACTTACCTGGGTGCCAGGGTTGTGCCAATTGTGGAGACAATGGTACATTTTAGGTGAAAGAACACTGGTGCTGGGGCCTGGTTAGCAGGGTCCCAGCACACTTCTCAGTCAAGTCAGCATCAGTATCAGGCAAAAAGTGGGGGGTAACTGCAACAGGGAGCCATTTCTTTACAATGGGGATAAAGGTAAAACCAAAAATCCTTCTTCGCATCCTAAACACTCCTCAGGTGGTGGGGATAAATCATCTTCTTCACAATCCACACACACAAAAAAGCCTTGGTGCTATGTGTGTAAAAATAAAGGCCATTGGCCAGGGGATACGTCGTGCCCAGGTAAAGCCCCTGAGCCTGCCACCGCTAATACATCAAACTCTAGTGCCCCTAGCAGTAGTGGTAATAGTGGTGGGACATCTGGCAACAGTCAAAATAGGAGTATAGTTGGGTTCACTTTTTGGTCCATAATAGAAACTGGGGTAGTCAGTCCGAAGACAGTTTCTGTCACACCTGGTGGCATTAGCCTTGCCACACTGGCTGTTTGTCCCCTTACAATGGATAGGTACAGGAAGTCAGTTTTCATAAATGGATAGGTACAGGAAGTCAGTTTTCATAAATGGTGTTGAGGCCCAGGCCTACAGGGACATAGGTGCCAGTATCACTTTGGTGACTGAAAACCTGGTGTCTCCTGCACAACATCTAGAGTGTCCATAACTCCACTCACTTCCTCCCCTTAGCTATAGTTCAGTTTTGTTGGGGTGGAGTTACTGGCCAAAGCAGGTGGTGATATCACCTAGCTTACCTGTAGATTGTCTCTTGGGTAATGACCTAGAGACCTCAGGTTGGGCTGAGGTACAGTTCAATACCCATGCATCCATGCTGGGTATCCCTGATGAATTGCTTCCTCTCATTTCAACTGAAATGTAAAAGCAAAGGAGAACAAAAAGGCCTGAAATCTCAGGATCCTCCTCCAACAACAGGGAAAAATGGCATCAAAGTATCCCCTACCCACCCTGCCAGTAAGGATACCATTCCGGTGGTGGGAGGAACCTCTCCTGGGGTGGAACCTGTACCAAGGGAACCATCAGCTACCACAGCTGTACTCCCTGAGGTAAAAGTACCTCTCTGTGGGATGACTAATCCTGATGTGAAAAATGTCACCATTTTAGTTAACATGGAGCATCCCTCCACCCTCCCAGAGAAACTTTAGTGCCGCAGCCCTGCACTGCCTCACATCACTTAGGACAGCACCCCTGCCCCAGTGTGGAGCTTATAGGACAGCAGCCCTGCCCTGCTCCAACTCAAGAGAAAAAGCAACCCTGTTCCCTCTTACAGCCATATGGACAAACATTTTGCCCAGCTATGGTTCTATTGAGACAGCATCCCTGTCTGGCATTCTCATCACTTGATATAGGCCCAGTGGACCAATCCCACTGCTCTAAACTAAAACATACTAATAGGAACTCTGAGAATATAACTTCACATTGTTGGCTAGCTACAAAACTCCAAACAGGGTGGTTCACATCCCCACAGGGAAGTAACCATACAGTGGATAATAAAGGGAGCAACCAATCTATTGCAGAGCTACTCTCCACTTATCACCACTTAGACAATAAAGACTCAACTGGCCAAGGTTAGCCTTATTGTCCTTCGTTTGGGGGTGGGGTTGTGTAGGATGGTAGCCTCTTTCTAGCCTTGTTACCCCCACTTTTGGCCTGTTTGTGAGTATGTGTCAGGGTGTTTTTACTGTCTCACTGGAACCCTGCTAGCCAGGACCCCAGTGCTCATAGTGAATACCCTATTTGTCAGTGTGTTTTATATGTCTCACTGGGATCCTGCTAGCCAGGACCCCAATGCTCATACGTTTGTGGCCTATATGTCTTCCCTGTGTGGTGCCTAACTGTTTCACTGAGGCTCTGCTAACGAGAACCTCAGTGTTTATGCTCTCTCTGCTTTTAAAATTGTCACTGCAGGCTAGTGACCATTTTCACCAATTCTGATTCCCACACTGGAACACCCTTATAATTCCCTAGTATATAGTACCTAGGTATCCAGGGTATTGGGGTTCCAGGAGATCCCTATGGGCTGCAGCATTTCTTTTGCCACCCATAGAGAGCTCAGACAAATCTTACACAGGACTGCCACTGCAGCCTGAGTGAAATAACGTCCACGTTATTTCACAGCCATTTTACACTGCACTTAAGTAACTTATAAGTCATCTATATGTCTAACCCTCACTTGGTGAAGGTTAGGTGCAAAGTTACTAAGTGTGAGGGCACCCTGGCACTAGCCAAGGTGCCCCACATAGCTCAGGGCAATTTCCCTGGACTTTGTGAGTGCGTGGACACCATTACACGCATGCACTACATATAGGTCAAAACCTATATGTAGCTTCACAATGGTAACTCCGAACATGGCCATGTAATATGTCTAAGGTCATGGAATTGTCCCCCCATGCCAAATCTGGTATTGGGGAGCCAATTCCATGCACCCCCAGGGCTCCACTATGGACCCCAGGAACTGCCAAACCAGCTGTCTTGGGTTTTCTCTGCAGCTACCACTGCTGCCACCCCACAGACAGGGTTCTGCCCTCCTGGGGTCTGGGCAGCCCAGTCCCAGGAAGGCAGAACAAAGAATTTCCTCTGAGAGAGGGTGTTACACCCTCTCACTTTGGAAATAGGTGTTAAAGTCTGGGGAGGGGTAGCCTCTCCCAGCCTCTGGAAATGCTTTGAAGGGCACAGATGGTACCCTCCTTGCATAAGCCACTCTACACCGGTTTAGGGAACCCCCAGTCCCTGCTCTGGTGCTAAACTGGACAAAGGAAAGGGGAGTGACCACTCCCCTGTCCATCACCACCCCAGGGGTGGTGCCCAGAGCTCCTCCAGTGTGTCACAGACCTCTGCCATCTTGTTTCCAGAGGTGTGAGGGCACTCTGGAGGCCTCTGAGTGGCCAGTGCCAGGAGGTGACGTCAGAGACCCCTCCTGATAGGTGCTTACCTCTCTAGGTGGCCAATCCTCCTCTGAGGGCTATTTAGGGTCTCTCCATAGGGCTTTTCCTCAGATAACGACTTACAAGAATTCACCAGAGTTCCTCTGCACCTCTCTCTTCGACTTCTGCCAAGGATCGACCGCTGGCAGCTCCAGGACGCCTGCAAGAAGACTACCAGCGACATTGTAGCACCTAATCCTGTCGGCTTTCTTGACTGTTTCCTAGTGGTGCATGCTTTGGGGGCTGCCTGCCTTCATTCTGCACTGGAAATCTCCTGTGGGTCGACAGAATCTTCCCCCTGCTTCAGCAGGCACCAAACTTCAGCTTCACAGGTACTCTGGGACCCATCTCATCCTGAAAAGCGTGGTCTCTGGAACATAGGTGGTGGACACAAGTGACCCAGACTGTCCAATGGTCCAACTGTCTGAATTTGGAGGAGGTAAGTCCTTGCGTCCCCTCCCCAGACAGTAATCCTGTGCACCGCATGTTCTGCAGCTACAAGGGCTTCTGTGCACATTTCTGAAAAATCCTGCATGCACAGCCGAGCCTAGGTCCCCAGCACTCCGTCCTGCGATGCTCAGCTCCCTGAGTTGATCTCCGGTGTTGCGGGACCTCCTTTTGCAGTGTTGAGACGACCGCTGTGTTCAGTCTTCTTGAACCCATGTTCAAGGACTTCTGCGGGTGCTTCCTTCTTGTGCATGGACTCTCTAAGTTGCTGAGGGCCCCTTCTGTCTCCTCTCCCAAGTGGCAACATCCTGGTCCTTCCTGGGCCCGGGCAGCACCCTTTATCTCTAACCGCGACTTTTGCAGCTAGCAAGGCTTGTTTGTGGTATTTTGCCAAGGAAATAAATCTGCATCCTCCAGCACGCCGTGGGACATCTTCTGTATGAAGGAGAAGTTCCTACCATCTTTTGTTGTTGCACAATCTTCAGCTTCTTCCATCCAAAAACAGCCATTTTGCACCTTCATCCGGGGATTAGTGGGCTCCTGCTCCCCCTGGACACCATCGCGACTCTTGGACTTGGTCCCCTTCCTTTGCAGGTCATCAAGTCCAGGAATCCGTCTTTAGTGCTTTGCAGTCTGTTGTGGTCTTTGCAAAATATTTTATAACGACTTTAGTGTGTTTCTGGGGAAAATAGTAGTACTTTACTCCTACTTTCCAAGGTCTTGGGGTGGGTATCTTGGACACCCTTGGTGTTTTCTTACACTCCCTGCGACCCTCTACACACTACACTAGCCTAGGGGTCCATTCGTGGTTCGCATTCCACTTTCTTAGTATTTGGTTTGTGTTGCCCCAAGCCTATTGCATCCATTTGCATTCTACAGTGTTTGCACTGCTTTCTGACTGTTTTACTTACCTGATTTGGTTTTCTGTGGATATTTTGTGTATTTTACTTATCTCCTAAGAGAGTATATCCTCTGAGATATTTGGCACATTGTCACTAATATAAAGTACCTTCATTTTTGGTAACTCTGAGTATTGTCTTTCTTATGATATAGTACCTATATGATATAAGTAGTATTGCATGAGCTTTGCATGCCTCCTAGTTCAGCCTTGGCTGCTCTGCTATCGCTACCTCTATCAGCCTAAGCTGCTAGAACACTACTACACTCTACTAATTAGGGATAACTGGACCGGGCACAAGGTGTAGGTACCATTGGTACCCACTATAGGCCAGGCCAGCCTCCTACAGGCAGGCGCTGCATTGATTTTCCATTCAGGGAATCACCTGAGTCATTCCGGTTTGGCTGTGCATCAATCCGGTAGGGCTGTGCGGTGATCCTCAGTAACTGAGACACAGAAATCCTGTGCTGGCCCCTGGGAGATCACTGGGGGCACACAGAAGCAGAGAAACAGCAGCAGGCCACTACATCAGGGTCCTTGAGGTGAAGTGACAGTACCACTTGTGACCGAGCAGGCCACAGGTCTGCACAACAAGCAAGTCAGCCCTAATGTCTGTTCCTCCTAGCAGCATAACAGTTCCTTCTGTGCAGAACCAGCAGCACCTGGTTACAAGTCCATGCAATGTCTAAAATCATGGGGTCACAGCCCCGCTACTTTTACTCAAAATGCCTATAATCTAGGGGGAACTTCAAAAGAGTCTCAAAAGTGTACAGGACCCCGTCTGAACCCCAGCCCTTGCTTCTGACATCAGTAGGGGTAAATGTTCCCTTTGTGTGAGGGCAGGACGCAGCCTATACAAACGTAAGTATGCCCCACCTCCCTCTGTCCCGGCCCAGGAAGAGCATTCAATATGCAGATGTAGTCCTGTTACACCTCCACCCACCCTGTGTGATGGTTGTCTGGGAAGTAAGAACAAAGCCCAGCTGTCACTGTACCCTAGACGTGGATTGCAGTCAGGCTGCAAAGCACAAGAGTCATTAGCACAGTGAAATGCCCACGTTCTGAAAGTGGCATTTCCATTATAGTAGTAACAAATCCACCTAAACCAATAAGCAGGATTTCTCACTACCATTCCAAACATACCAAAAATCCCACGCTGCTCCTCACAGATCAGAAATGACCACTTAGACATATGCAAGGGGATTCCCAATGCAAACCTATTAGAGAAGCAGCACTCACAGCAGCGAGAAACCGAATATGCTGTTTCTCACTACTAGGACATACCAAACATGAATGCACATGTCCTACTTTTTACCTACACAACACCTTGCCCATAGGGCTACCTCTAACCCCTCTTAGGGGTGACCTATATGTAGTACAAAGGGAGTTCTAGGCTTGACAAGTAACTTTAGATGCCAAGTCAATGTGGCAGTAACTGTGCATGCAGGCCCTGCAGTGGCAGACCTGAGAAAGATTTGAAAGGCTACTTCTGTGGGTGGCGCAAGCTGCGCTGCAGGCCCACTAGCGGCATTTCATTTACAGGCTCTGGGTATAGGTGATACTACTGCACAAGGGACTTACAGGTAAAATAAATGTGCTAATCAGGTGGAAGCCAATTATACCAAGTTTAGAGGAGAGAGCACATGCACTTTAGCACTGATCAGCAGTGGTAAAGTGGCCAGAGTCCTAAAGCCAACAAAAAGGGGGTCAGAAAAATAGGAGAAAGAAGGGAAAAAGTTTGGGGATAACCCTGCAAAAAGGGCCAGCTCCAACAGTATACCCAATTGCAAAGAACTTTAACCGTCTTATAGGTCCCTAGTATATAGTTTCAGTGGTACTCAGGCCTTGGGTGTTCAAGGCCTCACCAGGGCTGCAACACTGATTGTGTCACCCTGGGTGACCCAAGTAAATGTACGTCTGCAGGTCTGCCATTGCAGCATGCATGAGCAGCATCCTTGTGCTACCCTGCACCCACTTAACCACAACTTGCCCTGGACCAGAGACCAGTATCAAAAGAAGGCTGAACTCCTCTGCAACCGAAAGGCGACATCAGAACTCCCTAGGGCTAGAGGTACTAGTCTCTTGCAGTCGGCAGGAACAAATCGCACTCCCAGACCGAGCAAAGTACTGGCCGTTGGGCCCGCCGAGACATTGCCTGCAGTAACAGGGAAGGTGCCCTCTGGGAATAGTAGTCCTGATTTCCAGTGAGTGTCAGCATTCTACTGTGTTCCCACGGACTCTGGAACAATCATCTTCCAAGCTGGTGTGTTTGCCACTACCAAGGATTGTTAGTGGCCAGCCTGATCACTGACCCCATTTTTCGCCACTGTATTACGGGGGAACCAACGCGCAACTTTAACCACTCAACTTTGTGGCTTTGTTGTCGAGTGTTTGCATCCAATTCCCAACCAGCAGTCACCACGGTAAAACCAGTGCTCATAGGTCCTGTTCAAGCTAAAAAAGGGGGGGAGTATCCTATAACCCTCGCATGCTTAGGATACCAACTTAACACTACTCACAGAAAAGGGAGTAAACACTACTGCTGCTCAAAAAAGCAAAACGGGACTCAATGACTGTGATGAAGCGTGGTCCCTAATTAGGTGACGCAATGTGCTTGGACATTAAACTGTGTTGATTTGTCTTGTGGTTAATATCATGGCCGCAAGACTCTGACTCATATTTTGACAATTTGACTGTATGTATTATAGACAGATTGAAATGAAAGTATGTTTTAGATAGTACTTGTTTATCCACTGTACAGTATAATGAGATGCATTATTGCCCAACGTAAGATGTTTCATATGTAAGTACTGATGGGTTATTCCAGACGCACTAGGTAAAACGATTTTAAGCATATACCCAGAAATAAGAAAAAAAAGATACAAGAGCTATGCTTATATCTTCTGATTGTATGTCGAGCATTTCCAAGATGGCCACCGCAGTAAACTATCTCTGGACCAGGGGCCTAGTACGCATTTATAAATCGTGTTCTGCTAGGAATTGCTTTTTTGAGCAGCAGTAGTGTTTACTCCCCTCTGTGCGATTGACATGATAGATAAGGAGCACATAATCAGGCTGTTGCCTAGTTGGGTAACGGGAGAGAATCATCGCGGGATTTGCAAGATGGCGCCTACACTATTCCATTTGAATAGATAGACGCGGGCTAGTGGCAGCCCGATGCTTCACTTTAAAGTCTCCCTTTGTTGAACCAGAGCTCCCGCGACTCACGGAAGAGTAGGAGCGTCGTCCCATCTTCGTCAGATGACACAGGGACCGCTAGCTTGTGTGGACTGGCATAATATAGGAAGTAAGTGTCCCTGGACCATGTATAACGATTTGTAGAGGTTATTTAGCGTACGTAGAGATCTATCTTAATACTACGAGAGATTTTCATGCGCCCTCTATTTGTTGTTTATAGAACATTACGAAATTAACATACAGATGCTGGTATTTAAACCGAGTGGCGCCAGTAGATAGGTAAGACGAGACTTGTGTTATCATAACATCACTTTCTATGGCACTGCGTTTGTGAATTTGAGGACTAATGAGTTTGGTTTTGCATGTCGTTTCCTTCTGCTTGGTTTACAGCACTTGGGAACGGATTAATCTAGCTCGGACACTTTCTATAATTAGATGGAAAGGTATGAGTTATAATCGGGGTTTTTCACTTAAGTTACATGGTTAAGTTTGCATGCTTGACAACTTGAGCCACCTGGTTGTGAACCTTCGATTTGCGTGCAATTTGGAAACGCCATAGATTTTTTAGTTACAACTAAGGTATGAGAGTTTGGGTTTAAGAGTAATATAGAGTTGCCAACGAAATATTCACAGGGGTCTCGAAAAGGTATTCTGGTACTGATACTTGTCACATTTGGTGTTAGCTGGTGGAAAGATTGATTTTATGAGGTTGTTTCTAATGTGTTTTTTCAATTTTTATAGTGGTGCCAGTGTTCTCCGACAGTCCTGATGAGGCCTTAAGGTTTTAGGCCGAAACGCGTCGACATATTTCTAATGGGTCCAAGGAGTCTGGACAAATAATTAATTGATTTCCAAAATGTATATAGCACTACTTACTACCTTTTACAAAAAATTCAAGGTAGCATACAGCTGGGTGCAAGACCCTTGGCCACCAAGTGATCGTTGATCACTATGTTTATTGTGTTTTTTGTGATTATCCTATAAAGCGTTGGAGTAGGGCACATGTTTGTAGACATTGTATGTTTTGTCTCTTTCACATGCCTGATATTAATGTAAATGTGTATATATAAGTGTATATATGTCCACCTGAGTATCATCAGTTTATAGATAGGCAGTTTTCCTTTGACTCTGATGCTGTTGCGTATCATTAAATGAAATAAATAAGGGGAAATAGCTTTACCTCTTTGAACCAAGAGTTAATATTAGTTTCTTACAATAATTATTGAATTTGTCCCTTTCCTGCTAATTTTCTGTGCATAGGTCCTGTTCAGCACCACAGATAGCCAGGTACACCTCTGCACCAAAGCCCCCTGAGATAGGTAGAGCTGTTCTGCCTGGTGCTTCCTGGTTCGAGGGCCCACACAAGCTTAGCCCCGAATGGATCCTCACGAACTTGAGTGGCAAATGACCAAGAGTTATAAGTACTGTTTTTTCTGCAGCTCCCACGGTCAGCACAAAGGACAGTCAAAGATACTTTTGCTCCCTGCCCACTTGAGCCAGGTATTGATGTGTCTCTTGCAGCTTGGTCCTGGAATCCACAGACCCTTAAGCACAAATGGGTTCCTCTGAACTCACCCTGCAAGTGAATGAGTGTCATGTGTGATTTTCCTCATTGACCGCAATGGTAAGGTTTGGCTATACTGCACAGAATTGGTTTATTGTTCATTGTATATTTCATAACTCGGGTTATAGGTAATGGACTTACTTTGTTTTGGTGTCTAATTTAATATAAACATCTACCCTATTTTCATAAACTGGTGTTGGATTTCTTACCAGTTGTGTCAATTACCTGTGGTCACTGTTGGTGCTCTGACATGCTTAACACGTGTTCCTCTAAGTGAGCCTGACTGCACTTTGCCAATCCAGAGGACTGAGCTCAGGATTGCTTCTGCGAATCTTAGGGTCATCTCTGGGGTATTGTGGTAATGCTACCTAGTAGGTCTCCCCAGTCGTACCGCATAATATGTCACCTTCCGACACTGACATTTGACTTCTGTCTTTGAATGCACAAATTATGTGACAAGATTAGAAGAAGAATTAAAGGCCTTTTTACATAACCGAGCACTGGTGGAAGAACACTGTAAACAGTCTTTGGGCAACCAAGGGACTGACTCGGCGACCAAGGGACTGACTCGGCAACCAAGGGACTGACTCAAGCTTGACAGGTTGAAACACACAGCCAGCAAATAACAAGCAACTGTGAGTTAGAAACCACAAAACCGATGGTAAGCAAAGGACGAACGCATTTCCAGGGGAGCTGTCAGTGTCCACAAGACGTGGTTAGCAAATGTTTGGTGGGTGACGACTAATTAAAACGGCACTGAAAGTGTAGGGGTGGCCCTCCCCCGGGTGCTTCCTGTACAGAGCCCTCCCCACTTCCAGCTGCCAGAGGAGGGGCGGAGAGAAGTCATGAGCGGCTCGAGTTACAGGGTCACGGAGAGATAACAGAGGAGCCTCTGGAGAGAGAGGACGGGGGAAAGCGAGGGACAGAGGAGCCTCCTGTAGAACAGAGGAGCCTCCGGCAGAGAGGGCGGAGGGCACAGACGAGCCTCCGGGAGAACAGAGGAGCCTCTGGAGAGAGAGGGCGAAGGGCAGAGAGGAACAGAGGAGCCTCCTGGAGAACAGAGGAGTCTCTGGAGAGAGAACGTGTTGGACAGAGCGGAACAGAGGAGCCTCCGGGGGAACAGAGAAGCCTCAGGAGAGAGAAGACGGTGGACAAAGAGGAACAGAGGAGCCTCTGGAGAGAGAGGACGGGGGAAAGCGAGGGACAGAGGAGCCTCTGGAGAGAGCGTGGACAGAGCGGAACAGAGGAGCCTCAGGGAGAGAAGGTGTTGGACAGAGCGGAACAGAGGAGCCTCCTGGAGAACAGAGGAGCTTCCGGAGAGAGGACGGAGGGCAGAGAGAGAACAGAGGAGCCTCCGGAGAGAACAGAGGAGCCTCTGGAGAGAGAGGACGGAGGACAGAGCGGAGCAGAGGGGTGAGGAAGCGAACGACTGAGGGAACAAGGAAAGAGGCCAAGAGACAAGAAGGAAGCGCGAGAGAGGGGCTCTGGAGGAGGGAAGGAGAGGCAGAGGGGAGAGAAAAGGAAACTACAAAATAAACAGTGTCGGAGAGCGCCTGCCATGAATCCCAATAGGAGCAAGGAAAGCGGGCCCACCAGCTCCCATTATGATCCTAAAAAGCAGCCAGAACGGGGGTGCAGTGCCCGCCCCTCAGTCCGGGGCGCCGGTGCCACTGCACCTATTGCACGAATGAATCAACTAATGGCGAGGTTGGCCATGGAAGAGGAGCCGGTGGCCGGGGAAGGGCCGGGACACGGAATGGCTCTTGCCAGAGGGTGCGGCGAGACTGCGCCCCGCCGCCAGAAAATGACCCTTATCCGGCACCCTGACCCTCTGCGCCCCGGAAAGTTCAGACCCGACTCCTTTTTCTGCGAGGGGCAGTTTTTAGAAAACGATCAAGTGCGAGGGGCCTTGGGGGAGTCCCTGCCCAGCAGAGGTGGGGGCTCTCAGCAGAGCTACCTCGACTTGGAGGAGATGTGCTTGGCCCTAGAAGCCCCCCCGCTTCCCCATCATCTGGTTGAAACATGTCACCACCCTGGAGTATTTCCGTAACATCGTGAATGAGGGCGCTATCCGCGGCGCCCACAGGACCTTCTTGCTGCAGGGGAGCCCCGAAGATCTGCTCGTCTCCTGCTGGTCCCCGCACATCCCGCTCCTAGAAGTGGAGAACTTCAGGAGCCAGCGCTTCGAGGAGTTCATGGAGCGCTTCTCAGGGCGCACTACGCTCTTCGAGGAACCCGATCTAACGGTGCTAGAGGTGCGGGACGAGATGGCCTCCTCCCCGGCGCTGCGCCCCGACTCCCGCTACGGGAACTTCCAGTTCACCTTCCGCCTCGAGGAGCTGCTGAGGCGCTACAGTGAGCAGCACTGCGGGGGGCAGGAGCCGGTCCTGAGGGTACTGGGCACCGAGGCCCATAAACTGGAGGTGGTGCACTGGGTGCTCATCCACAGTCCTTCCTCGAGGGAGTTCGACCACCTGCCCCGGGTGGACTCCGTGTGGCCCCGCTCCCGGGCAGGGAACCTCATGTGGGGCCCGGAGTCCCCCACTGACCTCTACACCTGGCGCATCGACGCCTCCTCGGGGCGCCTGATGAAGTATTGCTACGCTGCCTCCAGGTGGAACAACGTGGTCTTCGCCTTCCACCTGCCCGAGGGTCGCACCCTCTACCTGGGAAGGGACCCCCTCCTGGGAGGCGTGGAGGCCTGTGAGACGGCCAAGAGTCTGTGGGGGGACGGCCACCGCATCCTGAGACACCCCCCAAACAAATATATGTCCAGAGAGGATGCGGAATATTACATCCGCGAAGAAAGAGTAAAGGCCTCATCTGTGTGGCAGTGATTCCCTCCCACATCAGTGTTTACTCAGCATCACCGCCCAGCCGCCCCTCGCACTCCTTCTCTCCTGCCACTAAAGACACCGGAGAGCCCCCGACCCACTGACAGACCCACCACTGAAGACACCGGAGAGCCCCCGACCCACTGACAGACCCACCACTGAAGACACCGCTCTCCCCGACCCACTGACAGACCCACCACTGAAGACACCGGAGAGCCCCCGACCCACAGACAGACCCACCACTGAAGGCAGCGCTCTCCCCGACTGACTGACAGACCCACCACTGAAGACACCGGAGAGCCCCCGACCCACTGACAGACCCACCACTGAAGACACCGCTCTCCCCGACCCACTGACAGACCCACCACTGAAGACACCGGAGAGCCCCCGACCCACAGACAGACCCACCACTGAAGACACCGCTCTCCCCGACCCACTGACAGACCCACCACTGAAGGCACCTCTCTCCCCGACTGCCACCACTGAAGGCAGCGCTCTCTCCTACCCACTGACAGACCCACCACTGAAGACACCGCTCTCCCCGACACACAGACAGACCCACCACTGAAGGCAGCGCTCCCCGCGACTGACTGACAGACCCACCACTGAAGGCAGCGCTCTCTCCTACCCACTGACAGACCCACCACTGAAGACACCGCTCTCCCCGACCCACAGACAGACCCACCACTGAAGACACCGCTCTCCCCGACCCACTGACAGACCCACCACTGAAGGCAGCGCTCTCCGCGACTGACTGACAGACCCACAGCAAGCTTCTCCTGTCTGCGAGGTGTGGACTTCACCGACCCTGGGGCACCTTCGGAGCGAATTCAGCTACACAAAACTGCAAGAATAAATAACCATTGCTTTCCTATTCATAGATTGAGCAACTTTTTTACTGGATAAGACAAGTGCCATATATTCGTCTAATAAAGCTATCAACACTACTGCGCTATCGTGAAATAATTTCTGCTTTTTATGGTTTAATGTGAAACTCTCAAAAAACCGACTTTTCCGACTTGGCATTTCTGTGTTAAACGTCTGCTCACTCCTTTCGCCCCTCATGTCTGCAAAGAGCTGCTGAGATGCACAAAGAGTACACAGTTGCCATAAAGGACTGCTGTCCAGGGATTTAAATCTTTTTAACTGCGTCCTGCAGAGGAGTCCAAGCGTTATGTGAAATATTCTAGTTCAGCTGCTGCCCCCTGAGCGTGGCATTGTTGCATGGTGGTAAAGTGTTCCTTGGGCTCAGGGAGGCCATGTCAGGGCCAGGCAGGGCTGCAGTTTGTGTACAACAGAACAGTGCCTGGCTCCCAGTATCTGACAGTGGTATATCTTAATCTGAGAGTTGGGGGTCGTGAGTGTAAAACAACTTCCTGGCAGTCCCTCGGGGGCCGTGAGGAAGGTCAGGGTCGCCCCAGGGGTGCCAGGGCAGCCTGACAATATTATTATGAAGGGGAGCAGACTGCGTGAGCCCTTCGGGTCTGTTCATGCGTTGAGTCTGCCTAGACGCCGGCAATGCAGACTGCTGAACTGTGCCCTGCAACAGAAACTGTGCCCCTGCGGGTTTAGTAGCAATCCCATTGCATAGAACCTTTTAATGTCTAGAGGGTACTGAAGGTGCTGGGTGTGCTTGTACCAGAAAGGAGATCACATTACAAAAATAAGCATTGGCTAAATCAGTAGTTGTGACCCTAAGGGCAAGAGCTTTCATGAGATCTGGCTCTAGTGAACACCATGTGAGATAATAAAATGTGTGTACATCGCATACTTACATATAGGGGCTTTTGGGTTGAATGGCTAGATGAATGAGTGAATGAATGGATGAATGGACAGAGACTTCAGGTGAGAGGCAAGGGTGGGTGTTGAAGCTGAGTCAGTGAAGATAGGGTATGATACTTTAATAAGATTGTCAGAATATCGCCTGACATAAACATTTTATTTTAAACGCCATCTATCACAATATCGCCCCATTGAGTTAGTAATAGAAACTCTGCACCTAATGGATGTGAATGATGTTTACGGCACAATATGTGTGTCAGGCAGTGGTTCTGACAATGATAGTCTTACAACCAAAGAGAGTGGGTAAGAGACCTAGAGTGCATGGACAAGGGACGGTGACAGCCGAGTGAATGAATTCATTAGTGGAAAGGTGCAGGGATGTATGACTGCATGAATGCATGAGTGGATAAATATAGGAAACTGGCACTTGTTGCAGTTATCCCCCCCCACACTTTTTGCCTGATATTGATGCTGACTTGACTGAGAATGTGCTGGGACCCTGCTAACCAGGCCCCAGCACCAGTGCTCTTTCACTTAAAATGTACCATTGTTTCCACAATGGGCACACCCCTGGCACACAGATAAGTCCCTTGTAAAAAGTACCAGTGGTACCAAGGGCCCTGTGACCAGGGAAGGTCCCTAAGGGCTGCAGCATATGTTGTGCCACCCTAAGGGACCCCTCACATATGCACACTACCATTGCAGATTGTGTGTGTTGGTGGGGAGAAAAAGGCAAAGTTGACATGGCACCCCCCTCAGGATGCCATGCACACAAAATGCTGCCTGTGGCATAGGTAAATCACCCCTCTAGCAGGCCTTACAGCCCTAAGGCAGGGTGCACTACACCACAGGTGAGGGCATAGCTGCATGAGCAATATGCCCCATACAGTGTCTAAGTCTATTCTTAGCCATTGTAAGTACAGTGTGGCAATACTAAGTATATGGTCTTGGAGTTTGTCAAAAAAATTCCACAGCTCCATAATGGCTACACTGAATACTGGGAAGCTTGGTATCAAACTTCTCAGAATAATAAACCCACACTGATGCCAGTGTTGGATTTATTACAAAATGCACACAGAGAGCATCTTAGAAGATGCCCCCTGTAATTTACCCAGTCCTTCAGTGCAGGACTGACTTGTCAGTGCCAGCCTGCCACTGAGATGAGTTTCTGCCCCCCTGGGGTGAGAGCCTTTGTGCTCTCTGAGGACCAAAACAAAGCCTGTAATGGCCGGAGGTGCTTAACACCTCCCCCCTGCAAGAACTATAACACCTAGCAGTGAGCCTCAAAGGCTCAGGCTTCGTGTTACAATGCCCCAGGGCACTCCAGCTAGTGGAGATGCCCGCCCCTCTGGACACAGCCCCCAATTTTGGCGGCAAGTCCGGAGGAGATAATGAGAAAAATAAGGAGGAGTCACCCACCAGTCAGGACAGCCCCTAAGGTGCCCTGAGCTGAGGTCACCCCTGCCTTTAGAAATCCTCCATCTTGATTTTGGAGGATTCCCCCAATAGGATTAGGGATGTGCCCCCCTCCCCTCAGGGAGGAGGCACAAAGAGGGTGTAGCCACCCTCCAGGACAGTAGCCATTGGCTAATGCTCTCCCAGACCTAAACACACCCCTAAATTTAGTATTTAGGGGCACCCCAGAATCTAGGAAATCAGATTCCTGCAACCTGAAGAAACAAGAAGAACTGCTGACCTATAAGCCTGCAGAGAAGGAGGAAGACAACAACTGATTTGGCCCCAGCCGTTCCGGCCTGTCTCCAACTTCGGAAACCTGCAACCAGCGACTCATCCAACAGGGACCAGTGACCTCTGAAGCCTCAGAGGACTGCCCTGGATTAAAGGACCAAGAAATTCCTGTGAGCAGCGGCCCTGCTCAAAACCAGCTACTTCTTTGCAACAAAGAAGCAACTTTCAAAGACTGCACATTTCCCGCCGGAAGTGTGAGACTCTACACTCTGCACCCAACGCCCCTGGCTCGAGATCCAGAGAACTAACACCACAGGGAGGACTCCCAGGCAACTGCGAGCCCGTGAGTAACCAGAGATGACCCCCCTGAGCCCCCGCAGCGACACCTGCAGAGAGAATCCAGAGGCTCCCCCTGACCGCGAATGCCTGTAACAAAGGACCCTCAGCCTGGAACCAACACTGCACCCTCAGCCCCCAGGACCTGAAGGAACCGAACCTCAGTGCAAGAGCGACCCCCAGGCGACCCTTTGCCTAGCCGAGGCAGTGGCTGTCCCGAGAAGCCCCCCTTGTGCCTGCCTTGAACGCCAGAGTGACCCCCGGGTCCCTCCATTGTTTTCTACCTGAAACCCGACGCCTGCTTGGCACACTGCACCCGGCCGCCCCTGTGCCGCTGAGGGTGTACTTTGTGTGCCTACTTCTGTCCCCCCCAGTGCTCTACAAACCCCCCCCCTGGTCTGCCCCCGAGGATGCAGGTACTTACCTGCTGGCAGACAGGAACCGGAGCACCCCTGTTCTCCATAGGTGCCTAGGTGTTTTGGGCACCTCTTTGACCTCTGTACCTGACCGGCCCTGAGCTGCTGGTGTGGTAACTTTGGGGTTGCCTTGAACCCCCAACGGTGGGCTGCCTATGCCCCAGAACTGAGACTTGTAAGTTATTTACTTACCTCACAAACTAACCTTTACTTACCTCCCCAGGAACTGTTGAATTTTGCAGTGTCCACTTTGAAAATAGCTTATTGCCATTTTTAAAAAGACTGTATATGATATTGCTTTTATTCAAAGTTCCTAAAGTATCTAAGTGAAGTTCCTTGCATTTAAAGTGTTTGCTGTAAATCTTGAACCTGTGGTTCATAAAATAAACAGAAATATATTTTTCAATATAAAAACCTATTGGCCTGGAGTAAGTCTTTGAGTGTGTGTTCCTCATTTATTGCCTGTGTGTGTACAACAAATACTTAACACTACCCTCTGATCAGCCTAATGCTCGACCACACTACCACAAAATAGAGCATTAGAATTATCTAATTTTGCCACTATCTTACCTCTATGGGGAACCCTTGGACTCTGTGCACACTATTTCTTACTTTGAAATAGTATATACAGAGCCAACTTCCTACACACTGCCATTGCAGATTGTGTATGTTGGTGGGGAAAAAAAGGCAAATTCGACATGGCATCCCTCTCAGCGTGCCATGCTCACAAAACACTGCCTGTGGCATTGGTAAGTCACCCCTCTAGCAGGTCTTAAAGCCCTAAGGCAGGGTGCACTATACAACAGGCGAGAGGGCACAGCTGCATGAGCAATATGCCCCTACAGTGTCTAAGTCCATTCTTAGACATAGTAAGTATAATGTGGCCATATCAAGTATATGGTCTGGGAGTCTGTCAAAACCAACTCCTCAGTTCCATAGTGGCTACATTGAATACTGGTAAGTTTGGTATCAAACTTCTCAGTACAATAAACCCACACTGATGCCAGTGTTGGATCTAATAAAAAATGAACACAGAGGGCATCTTAGAGAGGCCCCCTTGTATTTTACTGAATCCTGTAGTGCAGGACTGACTGGTGTAGGTCAGCCTGCCACTGAGAGACAAGTTTCTGACCTCATGGGGTGAGGGCCTGTGTGCCCTCTGAGGCCAAAAACCAAGCCTGCTCTGGGTGGAAGTGCTTCACAGCTTCCCCCTGCAGGAACTGTAACACCCGGTGGTGAGCCTCCAAGGCTCAGGCATCGTGTTACAGTGCCCCATGGCACTCCAGCTAGTGGAGATGCCCGCTACCCAGACAAGCCCACACTTTTTGCGGCACGTCCAGATGGATAGTTAGGAAAAACAAGGAGGAGTCACCACCTCAGCCAGGACCACCCCTAAGGTGTCCAGAGCTGAAGTGACCCCCTTCATGCAGAATCCTCCATCTTAGTTCGAAGGACAGGGACCAATAGGGATACGAATGTGCCCCCCTCCCCAAAGGGAGTGGAAACAAGGAGGGTATAGCAACCCTCAGGGACAGTAGCCATTGGCTACTGCCCTCTGACACCTAAAAACGCCCCTAAATCTTGTATCTAAGGGCTCCCTGAACCAAGCTAGTCCGATTCCTGACAACCTCAAGAAAGAAGAAGGACTGCTGAGCTAAAAACCCCAGCAGAGAAGAGAAGGAGACAACAACTGACTCGGCCCCAGCCCTACCTGCCCCTCTCCTGCTTCAAAGAACCTTCAAAAGAAAAGCAACGCATCCTGCAGGTCCAGCGACCTCTGAAAAACCTCCAGGGGACTGCCTGCATCACGGGGGATCAAGAAACTCCAGTGGACAGCAGCCCTGTCCAAAAGAAAAGAAAAAGAAACTGCTTCTAAAGAACTCCCCCCTCACTCCGGAAGGATGAGTCCTAACCACTCTGCACCCGACACCCATAGCCCGAGTCCAGGTGGCCCAACCGACCAGAGAGGACCCCCAGGCAACGGCAACCAAGTACCCACGCTGGGTTGACCTCTCCACCCCTCCACGACGACGCCTGCAGAGGGAATCCTGGACGAAGATAAACAACGCCAAAGGACTCACTGCACCTGCAGCCCCCAGACCTTGGAGAAATCGACATCTGGTGCAGTAATGATCAACAGGCGGCCCTCTTCCCTGTCCGACCGGTGGTGTGCCCGAGACCCCCCCTCTGGACCTCCCCTGCAGCACCCGAGTGACCCCGGGGTCCCCTCATAGTGTTTCATTGGAAACCCAACGCGCTGTTTGTACCCTGCACCCGGCCGTACCAGTGCCGCTAAGGGTGTGGGATTGGTGCTGACTTGGCGCCCCTCCAGTGCTCCTCTAATCCCCCCTGGTCTGCCTTCTGAGCCGTGGGTACTTACCTGCTGTTAGACCGAATTCTGAGTACCCCCTGTCTCCATAGGGGCCCAAGTTAATTTGGCTCCTCTTTGACCTCTGCACCTGGCCGGCCCCGTGTTGCTGGTGGTGGGTGTTTGGGGTTAACTTGAACCCCCAACGATGGACTACCTATATCCCGGAGACTAGAACTATAAGTCGTGTACTTATCTCTAAAACTGTACTTTATTTTCTTTTCCCAGGAACTGTTCAGAAAATGCACTGTGTCCACTTTTAAAATTTATATTCTCTGTTTTCTTGAAAACTGTTTACTTGACTAAAGTGAAACAAAGTTACATTGATGTCTATGCTAAGTATTTACTTGCAACAGTATTTACTTCTGAACTGGATCTTGTGGTTCTAGTAATAAAGTAACAAAAATATATTTTTCTATATACAAACCTATTGGTCTGGAGTTAAGTCATTGAGTGTGTATGTCTTCTATTGCTTGTGTGTGTACAACAAATGCTTAACACTACCCTCTGATAAACCTAACTGCTTGACCACACTACCACAAATAGAGCATTAGTATTATCTATTATTGCCTCTGTTGAGCCTCTGGAGAACCCCTGGACTCTGTGCACACTATGGCCCTCATTCCAACCCTGGCGGTCGGTGTTAAAGCCGCGACCATACCGCCGACAGGCTGGCGGTCCGAAAAATGGAATTCTGACCCTGGCGGTTACCGCCAACAGAGACCACCGCTGAAACAAACCGCCCGCCGCGGCGGTACAAACAAACAGCCTGGCGGTCATCGCCAACAGGCCGGCGGGAGACGATGTACCGCCTACCCGATCACGACCCACCAATCCGCCACATTTTCCGGGGCGGGAGCACCGCTGATAAAAACACGGCGGAAACAGACTACAAACGGGAAAACGCTCACCTCGACACACTCCACGGCGAATTCCGAGAGCATGGAACCAGAATTACAGGTCATCCCCGCACTCCTCTACCTGCTCCTCGTCCAGGAGCACGCCCGGCGGCGCGGAAGACATTGGTGAGTACTGCACCTACGACACAGGGGAGGGAAAAAAATAGCGGCACACCCCCACCCACCCCCACCCACTACAACACACACAACAATGCATTCCCACAGATCACTGTCACAACCCCCAACACCCCCCCCTTCCGAAATAATGCAAAGTCCAAAGGAATAGATAGCAAACAGGCAGATATATATAAAATATTTATCGACAATTTTTAAAAAATAATTAAACTATGTACAAATTATTTACATCTACACACTGTAGTCCAACTAATGTCCAGGGACCTCAGGGGTCCCGGCCAAATGGGCAAGGCCCAGTCCCACGACAAGAACTCCACGGAGAGAACACTGCAGGGGCATCAGATAGAAAAAAGGACAGGCACCTCAGGGGGAAGGGAAGGGGGGGCACCTCAGCCACTTGAGTACATGACGCCAGATCCACGAGGGGACTCCATTACCACTGTCCCATCCTGGGGAATGCAAAGCCACAGTCTCAAAAGTCTCACAAGTGGGTGGCCTGCCCACTGGGCCATCCTGGGGCGAGCACAGCCACAGTCCAAACAGTCCATACAGTCCATACAGTGGGTGGCCTGCCCACTGGGCCATCCTGGGGAGAGCAAAGCCACAGTCAAAACAGTCCATACAGTGGGTGGCCTGCCCACTGGGCCATCCTGGGGAGTGCAAAGCCACAGTCCAAACAGTCCATACAGTCCATACAGTGGGTGGCCTGCCCACTGGGCCATCCTGGGGAGAGCAAAGCCACAGTCCAAACAGTCCATACAGTACATACAGTGGGTGGCCTGCCCACTGGGCCATCCTGGGGAGTGCAAAGCCACAGTCCAAACAGTCCATTACAGACTCCACTGCCACTGGAGGAGGCATGTTGCCCAGAGGACATCCTGCAGACCTGCCCGAGACAGATCCAGCCCTGCCACGTCTGCCAAAGGGCCAGTGGTCCTTGCCTTGAAGGGCCCAGTTCAACGGTGCTTGAGACGGCTGGGCCCAGTTCAGCGGTGCTTGCCTTGAAGGGCCCAGTTCAGCGGTCCTTGCCTTGAAGGGCCCAGTTCAGCGGTGCTTGCCTTGAAGGGCCCAGTTCAGCGGTGCTTGCCTTGAAGGGCCCAGTTCAGTGGTGCTTGAGACGGCGGTCCCCAGCGGAGCGGTGCTGGAGACGGCGGGGCCCAGTTCAGCGGTGCTTGCCTTGAAGGGCCCAGTTCAGCGGTGCTTGAGACGGCGGTCCCCAGCGGAGCGGTGCTTGAGACGGCGGGGCCCAGTTCAGCGGTGCTTGCCTTCATGGGCCCAGTTCAGCGGTGCTTGAGACGGCGGTCCCCAGCGGAGCGGTGCTGGAGACGGCGGGGCCCAGTTCAGCGGTGCTTGAGACGGCGGGGCCCAGTTCGGCGGTGCTTGAGATGGCGGGGCCCAGTTCAGCGGTGCTTGCCTTGAAGGGCCCAGTTCAGCGGTGCTTGAGACGGCGGGGCCCAGTTCAGCGGTTCTTGAGACGGCGGGCGTACTAAGGCCATCTGCCCATTGGCTCGTGTTGCCCTCCTGGGCAGCGGGGATGGGGCTCCTTCAATGCCCACCTGGGCTGTGGGTTGTGGGTCCCTCCTGGGCAGCTGTGCTGGGTCCACCCTGGGCAGCGGGCGTGCTGCCTGACTTCTCCGCCCTGCTGCCCTTGCCCTCCTTGCCTGAGGGTTTGTGGCCCTTTCCTCCCTTTGGACCAGTGGCAGGTGACGTTGGCAGGGTAGTGTCTTTGTGGGCTGGTGACTCTGGGCTCCTGCGCCGGCCCTTCGCTTTTCTGCTCCTCTTCCCAGGGGGTGGGCTGCATGTCCCCTTGCTGCTGTGGGAGGATCCGGACCTTGGAGCTGGGGGACTCCAATAGCCCTGCACCTTTTGCAAGGGTGCTGCAGGGCTGGTGGTGGCTGAGGTGCTCTTCTTACTCCTACCAGATGGAGGGGGTGGGTCAGTGGTGGTAAAGAGGTCAAGGTTGGAAAGGAAAATTAGTTTAGAAAGACAGGGACGGGTAGGAGTAGTGGGAATGGGAGTGAAGGAAGAGGATGTGGTTGTAGGAGAGTCAAGTGTGCTGTCTTTGGGTGCAGGTGATTGTGCTGGAGGCTGTCGTGAGGTGGATGGCTGTTGGGTGGGTGGCTGCCTGCGTTTGTGTGCTTTGGCTGAGGGGGTGACAGACACACTGGGAGAGGACACAGGGGATGTGTAAATGGTAGTGGGGGTGGTGACTGCACGTGTGTGGACTGTACTGGAGGGTGTGCTGGTGATGGAAACACTGGCTGATGTTGGGGTGCATGAAGGTGTGAGTGTAGACGTCGCAGGGAGGGAGGAGGGAGACGAGGAGGTGGGGGACACAGAGGTGGTGGTGACTGTTGGCATGTGTGCATCTGGATGTTGCTGGGGTGAATGCTTGTGTGATCTGTGGTGCTTATGTTTGGATGAGCTTCTCTTGGGTGTTGAGGTGTGTGCAGGCTGGTCTGATGGTGTGGCTGGGACAGGCAGAGGAACAGGAGACTGGGAGGAGGGAGTTAGTGGAGGGAGGCAGGAGACAGGGACAATGGCTGCCGTCAGTGCTGAGGCCAGAGCCTGGAACGATCGCTGATGGGCAGCCTGACCCGAATTAATGCCCTCCAGGTACGCATTGCTGCGATGGACCTCCCTCTCCACCCCCTGGATGGCATTCAAAAGGGTAGACTGCCCAACAATGAGCGTCCTCAGGAGGTCAATGACCTCCTCACTGAGGGCAGCAGGGGTAACAGGGGCAGGGCCTGAGGTGCCTGGGGCGAAGGAGATGCCCGCCTTCCTGGCAGAGCGGGCACGGGGCGAACGCTGAAGGGCTGCTGGGAGGGCGGAGATGGTGCGCTGGGTGGTGGCTGTACCTGTAATAGCGGGGGGCACGGATGTTGCCGCCACCGCAAGGGAGCTCCCTTCCGAGGACGTGTCCGTTTCGCTGCCGGCTCCAGTGGTCCCCGTTGTGGAGCTCCCCTCGCCCTCCGTCTCACTGGTCCAGTCAGACTCGGTGGCATGGCCCTCCTGGGCCATGTGAGATGCAGCTCCCTCCTGCCCCGATGCCACTTCTCCTCCGCCTGATGATGCTGATGCACACAAGCACAGAAAGACAAACAAAAAGGGGGGGGGGGGGAGAGAGAAAAATAAAGAGATGTTGAGTACATGGAGCACCAGTACAGTTAGCGGACATGACAGACACAGATGCCCCCTGCACTAAGTTGTGCGCCTGGGGTCTGCTATGCACTCCATGGAACATGCCCTACACGCCTAGAGTTGACAACTGCACCCATGGATGACACGGCCCAGGGATGGCTGTACTGGCACCCTACTGAGGGTGATGGCTGGGGACACAGGGGCTTACGGGGGTGCCTAGCCTACAGATTTCGCCCTGGCCTAGGGGGACCCACAGCCCTCCTCCCCCACCCAGACACCTCCACTTGCGCGACAACAGAGTAGATTGTGTTTGTACTCACCCCCTTGTGTCTGCTGTGCTGCCCTCACGCGCCCATCCAAATCAGGGTAGGCCACTGCCAGGATCCGGGACATCAGGGGGGTCAGTTGACGGCAGGCACCCCGCCTGCGTTGGGAGGCCATCCCCAGCAGAGACTCGGCGGTCTTCTTGGTCCCGCGGCGGATGTCCTCCCACCTCTTGCGGCAGTGGGTGCCCCGTCGATGGTGGACCCCCAGGGTCCGGACTTCCTTGGCGATGGCACGCCAAATCCCGATCTTCTCATGGGCGCGGACCTATGTGACACGTACAGGGAGGGAGAAATACCAAGTTCAAGTTTGTCTGCGTTTACGGTGCCAGTGGCCCCCCGCCCCCCATCCCCGCCATGTGCCCCGCCAGGCCCCCCATCCCCGCCATGCCCCCCGCCAGGCCCCCCATCCCCGCCATGTGCCCCGCCAGGCCCCCCATCCCCGCCATGCCCCCCGCCAGGCCCCCCATCCCGCCGTGTGCCCCGCCAGGCCCCCCATCCCCGCCATGCCCCCGCCAGGCCCCCCATCCCCGCCATGTGCCCCGCCAGGCCCCCCATCCTCGCCGTGTGCCCCGCCAGGCCCCTCATCCCCGCCATGCCCCCCGCCAGGCCCCCCATCCCCGCCATGTGCCCCGCCAGGCCCCCCATCCCCGCCATGCCCCCCGCCAGGCCCCCCATCCCCGCCGTGTGCCCCGCCAGGCCCCCCATCCCCGCCATGCCCCCCGCCAGGCCCCCCATCCCCGCCGTGTGCCCCGCCAGGCCCCCCATCCCCGCCATGCCCCCCGCCAGGCCCCCCATCCCCGCCGTGTGCCCCGCCAGGCCCCCCATCCCCGCCATGCCCCCCGCCAGGCCCCCCATCCCCGCCGTGTGCCACGCCAGGCCCCCCATCCCCGCCGTGTGCCCCGCCAGGCCCCCCATCCCCGCCATGCCCCCGCCAGGCCCCCCATCCCCGCCGTGTGCCCCGCCAGGCCCCCCATCCCCGCCATGCCCCCGCAAGGCCCCCCATCCCCGCCATGTGCCCCGCCAGGCCCCCCATCCCTGCCGTGTGCCCCGCCAGGCCCCCCATCCCCGCCATGCCCCCCGCCAGGCCCCCCATCCCCGCCATGTGCCCCGCCAGGCCCCCCATCCCCGCCATGCCCCCCGCCAGGCCCCCCATCCCCGCCGTGTGCCCCGCCAGGCCCCCCATCCCCGCCATGCCCCCCGCCAGGCCCCCCATCCCCGCCGTGTGCCCCGCCAGGCCCAACATGCCCCGCCATGCCCCCGCCAGGCCCCCCATCCCCGCCGTGTGCCCCGCCAGGCCCCCCATCCCCGCCATGCCCCCCGCCAGGCCCAACATGCCCCGCCATGCCCCCCGCCAGGCCCCCCATCCCCGCCGTGCGCCCCGCCAGGCCCCCCATCCCCGCCATGTGCCCCGCCAGGCCCCCCATCCCCGCCATGTGCCCCGCCAGGCCCAACATGCCCCGCCATGCCCCCCGCCAGGCCCCCCATCCCCGCCGTGTGCCCCGCCAGGCCCCCCATCCCCGCCATGTGCCCTGCCAGGCCCCCCATCCCCGCCATGTGCCCCGCCAGGCCCAACATGCCCCGCCATGCCCCCCGCCAGGCCCCCCAAGCCAGCCAGTGGCCCCAAATCCATATAGAATTAAACTCACTTGTTGGTCTGGAGGACCGTAGAGTAGCGCATACTGGGGGAGGACCCCATCCACAAGTTTCGCCAACTCCTCTCCGGTGAAGGCAGGGGCCCTTTCCCCAGTCGCAGCAGCCATTGTCCCTTCCAGACCGAGGTCACAGCAGCACTTGCAGTATAGGTCCTCTCCTGTGAAAGATCAAGTCGCAAGTGAATAAGTAGAGAGAAAATGGCGGTCACGCCCGCGGCGGTGCGTACCGCGGCGGTGCGTACCGCCAGCGCCGGCGCACTTCGCCATTGGCTCCTGATACCCATAGGCTTCAATGGTAACCAATGCGGCTTCGCGCCGCGGTCTTTGACCGCCTACCGCCACGGTGTGCCACGCCAGCGCATTGACCTCACATCCCATTGTCCCACTTCACAGGTCAGGCAGCCGCCATTTCGAGGGCCCACATGGCTCAATTTCAACTGCGTCACACAGGCCTAGGCCTTGCATGGCCACACATACAAGCCAATCACTGCATAGAGAATCGTGTACTGTGCAAGCTGTGAGTACGTACCTGTGGGTTGCTTGACTGTGTGCTCCATGTTGTCCTTCCTAGGCACCGTCCGCTGGGTTTGGCGAGGAGAAGGAGGAATCCGCCTGTGTACAGACCGCTGGTGGACCTGTCAACAATGGAGGAACGCCACATCATCATGACCTACCGGCTTGACCGTGCCACTATAAATGAACTTTGTACCCAGCTGGAGCCCGACCTGATGTCCCCCATCCGCCAACCCACAGGGATTCCCCCTCTGGTGCAGGTCCTATCAGTACTCCATTTCTTGGCAAGTGGGTCATTTCAGACAACAGTGGGAATTGCTTCTGGGATGTCTCAGCCCATGTTTTCTAAGGTGTTATCCAGAGTGTTGTCTGCCCTGATGAAATACATGCGGAGCTACATCATTTTCCCTGAGGTGGCTGAATTGGCTACAGTGAAGGGTGATTTCTATGCCCTTGGACATATTCCCAACGTCATTGGTGCCATTGATGGGACCCATGTGGCTTTGGTTCCCCCCCGAGACAGTGAGCAGGTGTACAGGAACAGGAAAAGTTACCATTCCATGAACATCCAGGTGGTGTGTTTGGCAGACCAGTACATCTCCCATGTTAATGCCAAGTTCCCTGGGTCAGTGCATGACGCCTACATCCTAAGGAATAGCAGCATCCCTTACATGATGGAACAGCTAGAGAGACACCGTGTATGGCTCTTGGGGGACTCTGGGTACCCCAACCTGTCGTGGCTACTGACCCCAGTAAGGAATCCCCGGACCAGGGCTGAGGAACGGTACAATGATGCCCATGGGCGTACTAGGAGGGTGATCGAACGCACCTTTGGCCTCCTAAAGGCCAGGTTTCGGTGCCTGCATATGACAGGGGGATCCCTAATGTACTCACCGAAGAAGGTGTGTCACATCATCGTGGCCTGCTGCATGCTTCACAACCTGGCTTTGCGCCGCCAGGTGCCTTTCCTGCAGGAGGATGGTCGAGATGGTGGTGTAGTGGCAGCTGTGGACCCTGTGGAGAGTGACGAGGAGGAAGACGACGGTGCTGAAACAGACAACAGGGATAGGATTATCGCACAGTACTTCCAATAGGAGTCAGGTAACAATTCAAACATTACTTAGTAAATGTATGGTACTCTACTGCATCTCTGCTGCCTGTCTATTTGCCCCAGTGTCTGATGACTGAGTTGTGGCTTTTCCCTCCCTATTTCAGATCTGGGGTCCCCACTACGAGTCCTGTGCTTGGTTTCCCCATGGACTACAGCTTTGTGGCAGCGGTTTGTTGTCTTCACTATGTACAAGGACATATTTGCACTGTACTGTCAATTACACTATTTAGAAATCACAGCCAGACTCCAGATATTTTTGTGCAACACAGGTGTTTATTTAGGTGCTCAAAATGGGATGGGTGGGTTTAAGTGGGTGGGAGCTATGGTGAAGGAATGTCCATGGTAGAGTCCAGAGTAACAGTCACACAGGTGCATTGTCCATAGGCCTGTGGAGAGATGGAGCAGGGGCAGTTCAAGGATGGACAGGGTAACAATGTGGGACAGTGTGATGACATCAGGTGGTATCCTTTGCTGGCGGGGGTCTTGACATCCTACTCTGTCTTCTTTCTAGATCTCAGGGCCCTCTTGCGGGGTGGTTCTTCTCCTGCAGGAGGTGGGGGTCTGGTGGGCTGCTGTTGGGCGGGGGCCTCCTGTCCACTAGCGCCGGCGGAGGTGGTTGGCAGTTCTTGGTCCAGGCTAGTGGCAGGGGCCGCTTGTGGTTGTGGAGTGTCCGTCCTGGCGGTGATGAGTTGCTGCAGCAGCCCTACCATGGTGACCAGGGTGGCGGTGAGTACTCTCATGTCCTCCCTGTACCCCCGATAGTGTTCCTCCTGCAGCACCTGGATCTCCTGGAACCTGGCCAGTACCGTCGCCATCGTCTCCTGGGAGCGGTTGTATGCTCCCATGATGGTGGTGAGGGCCTCGTGGAGAGTGGGTTCCCTGGGCACCTCCCCCCCCTGTCGCACAGCTGCCCTCCCAGTTCCCCTGTTTGCCTGGGCCTCTGTCCCCTGGCCGGTGTGCCCACTACCACTGCCCCCAGGTCCCTGTTGTTGTTGGGGTGGTGGGTTCTCCTGGGTGCCCTGAAGTGGTAGACACACCGCTGATTGACGCGCCCTGGAGACAGAGGCTTGGGGCCGCTGGGTGGGAGCTGTGCTGGTGTTCCCAGAGGGGGTTGGGTCTGTAGTGGCCTGTGGCTGTCTGAGGGGAACCGACTGTCCAGAGGTCCCCGATGGTCCGGGTTGGTCATCAGGCTCCAGGTCGACAGAGCTGCTGTCATCGCTGACGGCCTCTTGGGTGGGGGGTGTGGAGAATTCCGGGCCCTCCATGGCGGTGTGTTGGCGGTCATGTCCTGCAGGGGTATAGAGGTATGGTTAGAGTTTCCGTGTGCCATATGGGTGAATGTGTGGGTTCCCGTGTCCCCCAGTGCTGGCATTCGTGTGTGGGGGCTTTGGTGAGGGTGGCTTGTGGGCGAGATGTGTATGTGCATTGGGCATGCTTTGGTGATGGGTGTCCATGCTTAGTGGACGCATGCAGGCCTAGGTTTTGGGGTGTGTGGGTTGTGATGGTGAGACATTGTCAGGGAATGGGTGTGCTGGGGGTGGGGGTGAGGATGGTGGTGGGGGTGAGAATGGTGGTGGGGGTGAGGGTGGGGGGGGGGTGAGGGTGGGGGTGAGGATGGTGGTGGGGGTGAGGGTGGGAATGTGGGTGAGGGTTGGGGTATGATTTGGCATGCAGGTGGGGGGGAAGCAGTATTGAGGCTTCAACTTACCAGAGTCCATTCCGCCGCCCACTCCGCCGAGGCCGTCAGGATGCAGGATGTTCAAGACTTCCTCCTCCCATGCTGAGAATTGTGGGGGTTGAGGTGGGGGTCCTCCGCCAGTCTTCTGCACGGTGATGTTGTGCCGGGATACCATGGAACGCACCTTCCCCCGTAGGTCGTTCCATCGCTTCCTGATGTCTTCACGGTTTCTGGGGTGCTGTCCCACTGCGTTGACCCTGTCGACGATCCTCTGCCATAGCTCCGTCCTCCGGGCAATGCTGGTGTGTTGTACCTGTGTGCCGAAGAGCTGGGGCTCTACCCGAACGATTTCCTCCACCATGACCCTGAGTTCTTCGTCGGAGAAGCGTGGGTGTCTTTGGGGTGCCATGGAGTGGTGTGTATGATGTGTGAGGTGAAGTATGGATGGTTAAGTGTGTTGAGTGGGGTGGTATGTGTTGTTTTGTGCTTGGTGATTGTGTGGGTGATGGTGTAGTGTGCCTCTGTGTGATGGTATTCTCTGTTCCGTGCTGTGTCTCTCTGTGGTTTTTTTCGGAATTTGGTCGTAGGGGTTTGTGGGTGATGTAGGTGTGTGTTTTATATAGTATTGTGTGTGTGGGAGTGGTGTGTGTATGTGTATCAGGTGTGTGGAATTCAAATGGGCCAATGTGGCTGTGTTTTGTTCGTTTGTGGGTATTCTGACCGCGGCGGTATGTACCGCCAATGGAATACCGCGTTTGAAAGACCGCCGCGTGGATTCGTGGGTCAGAATGGCATGGGCGTATTTCTGTTGGCGTGACGGTGGAGGTTTGGCCGCCTCCACTTTTCCGCCGACCGCTGGTCTGGCGGTCTGTTGTGGCTGTCGGATTTTCAGCGGTTTGGCTGCTGCGGGTCAGAATGACCGTGGCGGATTACCGCGGCCGCGGCGGATTTTTGGAGGATTTCTGACCGGCGGTAAGCGCCTTTTACCGCCGAGGTCAGAATGACCACCTATATCTCATTTTGATATAGTATATACAGAGCCAGCTTCCTACAGATGTCCTCTGACATTCATGCATGTCCAGTTTCTCATGGTGCGAACGGGTTTTGTGTGTCTCCAAAACAATGATGACAACCAAATTCATATGTGTCCCCAGGCAATGCCTCAGAAGTATCAGCCAGTATTGTGCTTCACTGGCCCAGGCAGTTCTGAACCACAGAAGGATCAGTCAGTATTGCGCTTCATTGGCCCCAGGCAACACTGAGCCTTGAAAGGATCAGCCTGTATTGTGCTTCATTGGCCCCAGGCAGCACTGACCCTGGGAAGGATCAGCCTGTATTGTGCTTCATTGGCCCTAGGCAGCACTGAGCCTCGGAAGGATCGCTGAGTAGTATGCTTCATTGGCCTCAGGTAGTACTGAGCCTGGGAAGGATCAGCCAGTATTGTGCTTCATTGGCCCCAGGCAGCACTGAGCCTCGGAAGGATCAGCCAGGATTGAGTTTCATGGGCCCCAGGCAGTAGTGAGCCCCAGAAGGATCACCAAGTATTATGTTTCATTGGCCCCAGGCAGTACTGAGCCTAGGAAGGATCAACCATTATTGCGCTTCATTGGCCTCAGGCAGCACTGAACCTCAGAAGGATCAGCCAGGATTGAGCTTCATTGGCCTCAGGCAGTACTGAGCTTGGGAAGGATCATCCAGTATTGTGCTTTATTGGTCCCAGGCAGCACTGAGCCTCTGACAGATCACCAAGCATTATGTTTCATTGGCCCCAGGCAGTACTGAGCCTGGGAACGATCAGCCAGAATTGTGCTTCTTTGGCCCCAGGCAGCACTGAGCCTTGAAAGGATCAGCCAGGCTTGAGCTTCATTGGCCCCAGGCAGCACTGATCCTCGGAAGGATCATCCAGTAGTATGCTTTATTGGCTTCAGGCATTACTGAGACATTATTGAGACTCTGGGGTCTTCAAACGGAGGGGTGGGCCCCCGTGGGGGGGGGGAATCCTCAAGTGATCTCAGGGGGGCACCGAAGGGTCTGGCTAAAAGAAAGATTATGCAGATAATAGTGCTTTGTTTTAAGTAGAAAAATGTTTATTACATTTGTAAAAAGGTAACAGATCTTAACTGCAATGTTTAAATAAGTCTAGACTTATTTAAACATTTCCAATTTAATAGAATAGTAATGAAAAATTCTGAAGGGGGGCCCGATGATTTATTTTTTCCCACTGGAGGGGCGCGGCATTAACAAGTTTGAAAACCACTGCTCTAAGTCATTCTGGTGATATGCACCTGTAAGGTCTATTATTGAAAACAGTGAAGCATCACCCATTAATGATATTAACTCTTACAAATTAGGCAAGGGAAAAGTGCCCACCCAAATTGCCTCATTCAAACACCTCAAGTCAACACAAAGTCTTTTAAGGAAATTACTACTGGTGAAACCAATTTGAAACTTTCCACAGGTCAATAATTCCTTTCTCACATGAAATCCTGTAGCATCTTCTTCAATTTACTTCTGTAGTTTAATGGAACATTTCTCAATTTCTGTCTGATAGGCACCACATGATCACGCAACACAATTTTGTCCTTGAACTCTTGCATTGTTCCCAGTTGATCAATGAACACACCTGGATATTAATTTTTTTAAGAATGATTATTCAGTATCAAATTCTGTCCCTACCTCATTCTTACGAACCAAATACACAGGTGGATTGACACATGGATCAATCTTTATACCTATATCCATTATATGTTGCCCACCTTAGATCATAGCCCCTTTATTAGCTACATAAGCTTTTCCAAAACACTTCCTGGATCCAAACTTAATATCAGTCCACATAAATCCTTGCAATAGAATCTTGTGATCTGAATAGCTGCTTGATAAGGGTATATGAAAGGGTCCAGTTGGTATACTTCCCGTACCAAATGCCTGTTCATGCGATAGACGTGGGAACTTAAACCGGAGGAAATGGACTCTAATCCCC
Organism: Pleurodeles waltl; assembly: GCF_031143425.1. NCBI lineage: Eukaryota > Metazoa > Chordata > Amphibia > Caudata > Salamandridae > Pleurodeles > Pleurodeles waltl. The sequence continues at coordinate 26,393,643 of NC_090447.1, forward strand.
AATACTTGAAGTAAACTATCTGATATATGGTAGGTTCCCACTTTAGTAGCAATCATTTTAAGGCAACCAATTGCTGAATAAATTTCAAACTGGATAACCAATTGTGAAGTACCTTCGAATCCTTTAAGGAACTTTATTAAATAATTGGCAATTGGTTGCCTTAAAATTATTGCTACTAAAGTGGGAACCTACCATATATCAGTTGATCTGAATAGCTACCTGGATTAGCACCTGGTTCACACAATTCCTTTTCCAGGCCAGAATTTATTACACAGGTTCTTCCCCTGGATAGCATACCACGCACAAAAATCCACCATTGTTTTAAGGCATACACCGTCAATATGTATTACACAATTAGGTAATTTCATAGTCTTCTCGCTTCCTGCTGCTTGCTCATCTTGCACATTTAACACTACACCCTGAAAACTCTCCTCCTCATCCATCACATCTCCCACAGTTTGATTCACCTTCTTACCCATGTTTTTACGCACACTGCTAAAATGGCCCTTTTTCTTGCATGTGCTACATACTTTGTTCAATGTGGGACACACATTAGAATTTTCCAAATTACTTCTTAAACCACACCTGAAACATAATAAACCTTTAACAGACACACTTCCCCCTTCATTAGACCTAGCCTTCATAGTTCTACTTTAATTTTTAGTATCCTTCCATCCACTGACTGCAATTACACAAGAAGCACTACCACTCTCACTTCTTGCAGTTTGTATACACTTCTTTAAAACCTCAATACTTCTGGCCACATCAACTGCTGCTTTCAATTATATTTCTCCATGTGACCATAACTTTTCTTGAATTTGTTTTGGTTTAGGACCAGATTTACAACTTTCCGGATGGGTTACTCCGTCACAACGGGGACCGATAGCTCGTCCACTGAAATCTAAATCCTATTTGTTGGAAGGTGGGTCATTAGTTGTGTGGCCTGCACAAGTAACGAGTCCACACACGACCGCCACTGGGAACCAAACACTATTGTATTCTATTGGATTTAGATATCAGTGGACAGAATATCCATCACCGCTGTAACAGAGTAACATGTCCACCAACTTCTTAATCAGGCCCTTCTTCTTCATAAGGATGTGGTCCCTCAATACCTGCTCGTAAGAAATATGCTTGAAAACACACATTACCACCAACCTACTTAAAGCAACAACAAAATGGTCAATGGTTTCATCTTCCGTCTGTGCCCTAGAATAACATTTAAACCGCTCCATGACTGTATTATTTTCTTCCAAATCTCTCTTGCATTTATTTGATAGCGTACTGGTACACATCCAATTTAACTCTCATTCTCAAAGGAAAGTACAATTTTAAATTCTCTCAATCTTACAGCCCCCAATCTGTGTTTTAATAGTGATAAATGTCTTTCAGCCCTACATTCATCCTCCTCCAGTACCTCCACATACGCCTCAAACATATCCAACCATAAATCCCATTGTATGGGTGGCTTCCCCAGTTCTCCCCCCAAAAATGGGGGGAGTTGGATACTCACTATATTTCAATACGGAACAGCATACATTACTCACAAATCTGCGTCTTTAGCACTTAAATAAAGTAATATATATGCTGAATTTGTCACATTTTACATGAATATAGTGTTAGACCTGACAGCCTTAGGGTAGCCCCCTCTAACTTTTTGCCTACCTTGCTGGTTTTTAGACTCTGCACACTTTACCACTGCTAACCAGTGCTAAAGTGCATATGCTCTCTCCCTTTAAACATGGTAACATTGGATCACACCCAATTGAACTATTTAATTTACTTATAAGTCCCTAGTAGAGTGCACTACATGTGCCCAGGGCCTGTAGATTAAAAGATACTAGTGGGCCTGCAGCACTGATTGTGCCACCCACTTAAGTAGCCCCTTAACCTTGTCTCAGGCCTGCCATTGCAAGGTCTGTGTGTGCAGTTTCACTGCCAATTCGACTTGGCATTTAAATGTACCTGGCAAGCCTAAAACCTCCTTTTTCTACATATAAGTCACCCCTAAGGTGTGCCCTAGGTAACTCCTAGGGCAGGGCGCTGTGTAGGTAAAAGGCAGGACATGTACCTGTGTAGTGTACATGTCCTGGTAGTGTAAAACTCCTAAAATCGTTTTTACACTACTGTGAGGCCTTCTCCCTTCATAGGCTAACATTGGGGGTGCCCTCATACATTGCTTGAGTGGTAGCTGCTGATCTGAAATGAGTAGGAAGGTCATATTTAGTATGGCCAGAATGATAATACAAAATCCTGCTGACTGATGAAGTTGGATTTAATATTACTGTTTTAGAAATGCTACTTTTAGAAAGTTAGCATTTCTCTGCACTTAAATCTTTCTGTGCCTTACAATCGACGTCTGGCTGGATTTAGTTGACAGCTCCTTGTGCATTCACTCAGACACTTCCTGGAGAAGATACCTGAACAGAACCTGCACCCTGACAAAAAGAACTGCCTGGCTGCCAAAAGGACTCACCTGACGGCTTTCTGAAGAGGACTGCTGCCTTGCCGTTGCCCTGCTATCTTGCTGCTCTCTTGCTTTGCTGCAGAAGTGCTCTCCAAGGGCTTCTCTCCTGCAGCGGAAATCCCTGTGCGGTGAAAATTCGACGCACCGCCTTCCAAGAACGACGCACAGCCTGCTTGCGGTCAAAAATTAATCGCACGCCGAGTCTGGAACGACGCAGCCTGACTTCGCGACAGAAGATCGACACAGCGCCAGCGACGCGACCGGAACTTCAACGCACGGCCCTACTGCATCGACGCAAGCCGACTCAGAATGACGCCGCCCGACTTCCTGAGAGGAATCCCCGCAGCGACTGCCGTGCGGAAGAAAATTCCAAGCATCGTCTACCGGAATCGACGCAGCCCCTGTGACTTCGTTCCGCAAGCCCAGGATTCCATGCATCGTTCCCGGGGCGCCTGAAAACACCGCAACCCGAGGAGGATCCAAGTTGGCGTGCCGGAAATCGACACAACGTCTTCCCTGCATGGAAAATAACGATGCAAGTCTGTGTGCAAAGGGGGAAACCGACGCACACTCACCGTTTTCGACGCATCTCCTCCTCTGCGGTCCCTTCCGAGGATTTTTCAACGCAAATCAGGTGCTTTGCCCTGCAAGAGACACTTAGGAGAACTTAAGAAACTTTTTATTGCTTTTACAGTAATATTTTAACTCTAAAGACACTTGATATTACTTTCAGTGATATCCCTACATTTGCTTATTTCATCTTTAATCGTTTTGACCTGCATTTATCCAGATAAATATTATATATTTTTCTAAACACTGTGTGGTGTATTTTTGTGGTGTTATATTGTGGTATTCTATGATTTATTGCACAAATACTTTACACATTGCCTTCTAAGTTAAGCCTGACTGATCAGTGCCAAGCTACCAGAGGGTGGGCACAGGATAATTTGGATTGTGTGTGACTTACCCTGACTAGAGTGAGGGTCCTTGCTTGGACAGGGGGTAACCTGACTGCCAATCAAAGACCCTAACATTGGTGATCAGCGGTGAGGATAAGACTTGTATTTGTGCAGTGACATACAATAGCTAAGTATTTAACTACCTACCCACAGTTGAAGGTCAATTTGATTTTTATCTCTTTTTGCAAATTTGTTTTTCCTGACAATTTTCTAAACTTAAATCCTCACTCAACATGTCTCAGGCTGTGTCTCAATAGGAGATGTTAACCTAGCCTTGTTGGAGACATACACTGTCAAACAACTAAAAGGGTTCTGCAAGGAGATGAGTGTACCCACCCAAGGGGCCTACAGAAAGGAGGACTTTCAAGTGGCGCTGACAGGCTGGAGAGAAGCCCATTTAGAGGATGATGCTGAGGATGAGGAGCGAGACAGAGGGCCCCTCAGAGGATTTTATGCCATCAGTGGATGAAGTTACCACTGCAATTGTGCCCCTGCCAGACTAGGGAGCAGTGTCTCTGATCAAGGCCTGACCGCAGAGGAAAGGAGAGAGGAGAGGGAGTTCCAATTGCAAATGGCAAGACTGAAAATTGAGGCTCAACAGTAGGAAAGGAGGGCAGAGAGAGAAGTACAAGCAGCTGAGAGAGCCTTGGCTGAGAAGAAACTCTTGTTGGCTCATGAACTGAGTCTCAAGGAGCTGGATCTTAAGGCGAAGCAGTCTGAATCCAGCAGTAATGGTGGCAGCATACAGGCAGGACCAGGTGGAGAAAAGAAGGTTTGAAGACCCAAAAATGTGGTGCCCAGTTTTGTGGTGGGAGATGACATAGATAAATGGCTAGCTGCTTATGAAGTTGCACTAAGGGCTCATGAGGTTCCTGAAGAGCAATGGGGTACAGCTATGTGGAGTTATGTGCTAGTAATTGGGAGGGACACACTTCTCACATTGGACCCAAAGGATCAAAACACATACCCACTTATGAAAGCCATTTTACTTGCCAAGTTTGGGCTGACCCCTGAGAAATACTGTCAGAGCTCTCCAGGACCGCTGGTTTGGCCCATTTGAAGCGGAGGAGCGGAAAGGGGAGTGTATAAAGGTAGCCTCTTTCTAGCCTTGTTACCCCCACTTTTGGCCTGTTTGTGAGTATATGTCAGGGTGTTTTTACTGTCTCACTGGGATCTTCCTAGCCAGGGCCCCAGTGCTCATAGTGGAAACCTTATGTTGTCAGTATGTTTGATATGTGTCACTGGGATCCTGCTAGTCAGGACCCCAGTGCTCATAAGTTTGTGGCTTATATGTGTTCCCTGTGTGGTGCCTAACTGTATCACTGAGACTCTGCTAACCAGAACCTCAGTGTTTATGCTCTCTCTGCTTTTAGAATTGTCACTGCAGGCTAGTGACCATTTTCACCAATTCTAATTGGCACACTGGAACACCCTTATAATTCCCTAGTATATGGTGCCTAGGTACCCAGGGTATTGGGGTTCCAGGAGATCCCTATGGGCTGCAGCATTTCTTTTCCCACCCATAGGGAGCTCAGACAATTCTTACACAGCACTGCCACTGCAGCTTGAGTGAAATAATGTCCACGTTATTTCACAGCCATTTTACACTGCACTTAAGTAACTTATAAGTCACCTATATGTCTAACCCTCACTTAGTGAAGGTTAGGTGCAAAGTTACTAAGTGTGAGGGCACCCTGGCACTAGCCAAGGTGCCCCCACATTGTTCAGGGCAATTTCTCCAGACTTTGTGAGTGCGGGGACACCATTACACGCGTGAACTACATATAGGTCAATACCTATATGTAGTTTCACAATGGTAACTCCGAATATGGCTATGTAACATGTCTAAGATCATGGAATCGTCCCCCCATGCCAAATCTGGTATTGGGGTGCCAATCCCATGCATCCCTGGGGCTCCAGCATGGACCCCTGGTACTGCCAAATTAGCTCTCTGGGGTATTCTCTGCAGCTACCGCTGCTACCAACCCTCAGACAGGTTTCTGCCCTCCTGGGGTCTGGGCAGCCCAGTCTCAGGAAGGCAGAACAAAGGATTTCCTCTGAGAGAGGGTGTTACACCCTCTCCCTTTGGAAATACGTGTTCAGGGCTGGGAAGGAGTAGCCTCCCCCAGCCTCTGGAAATGCTTGGAAGGGCACAGATAGTGCCCTCCTTGCATAAACCAGTCTACACAGTTCAGAAATCCCCCAGCACCTGCTCTGGCATGAAACTGGACAAAGGAAAGGGGAGTGGCCACTCCCCTGTCCATCACCACCCCAGGGGTGGTGCCCAGAGCTCCTCCAGTGTGTCCCATACCTCTGCTGCCATCTTGAATGCAGAGGTGTGAGGGCACAGTGGAGGCCTCTGAGTGGCCAGTGCCAGCAGGAGACATTAGAGACCCCTCCTGATAGGTGCTTACCTGGTTAGGTGGCCAATCCTCCTCTGAGGGCTATTTAGGGTCTCTCCTGTGGGTTTCTCTTCAGATAACGAATGCAAAAGCTCACCAGAGTTCCTCTGTACTTCTCTCTTCAACTTCTGCCAAGGATCGACCGCTGACTGCTCCAGGACGCCTGCAAAACCGACTACCAGCAACATTGTAGCGCCTAATCCTGTCGGCTTTCTCGACTGTTTCCTGGTGGTGCATGCTCTGAGGGCTGTCTGCCTTCACCCTGCACTGGAAATCCCGGAGAAATCTCCTGTGGGTTGTCGGAGTCTTCCCCCTGCTAATGCAGGCACCAAACTTCTGCATCACCAGTCCTCTGGGTACCCTCTCATCCAGGCGAGCGTGGTCCCTGGAACACAGGAGCCGGATCCAAGTGACCCCCACAGTCCATCTTCCATCCAAAGGAGAAGTTCCTAGCCCTTTTCAGTGTTGCAGAATCTTCGGCTTCTTCAACCCGGAGGCAGCCCTTTTGCACCTTCATCCATGGTTTCCTGGGCTTCTGCCCCTCCGGACACTATTGCGACTCTTGGACTTGGTCCCCTTCCTTTTCAGGTCCTCAGGTCCAGGAATCCGTCTTCAGTGTTTTGCTGGTGCTTGTGGTTCTTGCAGAATCCCCTATCACGACTATTGTGTCTTTCTGGGCTAGTAGGGTAACTTTACTCCTACTTTCTAGGGTCTTGGGGTGGGGTATTTTGGACACCCTTACTGTTTTCCTACAGTCCCAGCGACCCTCTACAATCTCCCATTGGTCTGGGGTCCATTCGTGATTCGCATTCCACTTTTGGAGTATATGGTTTGTGTTGCCCCTGGACCTATGTTTGCCTATTGCATCCTATTGTGATTCTACATTGTTTGCACTACTTTTGTTACTGTTACTTACCTGTTTTGGGTTTGTTTACATATAACTTGTGTATATTACTTACCTTCTAAGGGAGGGTACTCTCTGAGATACTTTTGGGATATTGTCATAAAAATAAAGTACCTTTATTTTTATGAGTATTGTGTTTTCTTATGATATTGGGCTATATGATATAAGTGGTATAGTAGGAGCTTTGCATGTCTCCTAGTTCAGCCTAAGCTGCTTTGCCATAGCTACCTTCTATCAGCCTAAGCTGCTAGAAACACCTCTATTCTACTAATAAGGGATAACTGGACCTGGCACAGAGTGTAAGTACTACAAGGTACCCACTATAAGCCAGGCCAGCCTCCTACATTGGTGATGCAGCGGTGGGATAAGTACTTGTAACTACTTTACCATTTTGTCATTGGTGCTTTTCATAAGAAAAACATATTCCAAATACTTAAAAATATACACAGTTAACCTAAACAGTCTAACTCTCTTTCTAAAAACTGTCCCAAGAATTGGGAAAGAAGGCAGACAAATGGGTCAGAACAAGAGTGAGCAGAAAAGCTCATACAGGTGGTGACAAGGATGGCAAGAAGAAAGATGGTGAAAAATCTCAGGATAAGCATGGGTGTAGGAAGTTGGCTCTGTATGCACTATTTCAAAGTAAGGAATAGTATGCACAGAGTCCAAGGGTTCCCCTTAGAGGTAAGATAGTGGCAAAAAGAGATAATACTAATGCTCTATTTTGTGGTAGTGTGGTCGAGCAGTAGGCTTATCAAAGGAGTAGTGTTATGCATTTGTTGTACATACACACAGGCAATAAATGAGGAACACACACTCAAAGACAATTCTAGGCCAATAGGTTTTGCATAGAAAAATATCTTTTCTTAGTTTATTTTAAGAACCACAGGTTCAAATTCTACATGTAATATCTCATTTGAAAGGTATTGCAGGTAAGTACTTTAGGAACTTTGAATAATCATAATAGCATATATACTTTTTACATAAAACACATATAGCTATTTTAAAAGTGGACACAGTGCAATTTTCAACATTTCCTGGGGGCGGTAAGTTATTGTTAGTTCTTGCAGGTAAGTAAACCACCTATGGGGTGTTGATTGGGGTCCAAGGTAGCCCACCGTTGGAGGTTCAGAGCAACCCCAAAGTTACCACACCAGCAGCTCAGGGCCGGTCAGGTGCAGAGTTCAAAGTGGTGCCCAAAACACATAGGCTTCAATGGAGAAGGGGGTGCCCCGGTTCCAGTCTGCCAGCAGGTAAGTACCCGCGTCTTCGGAGGGCAGACCAGGGGGGTTTTGTAGGGCACCGGGGGGGACACAAGCCAGCACAGAAAGTACACCCTCAGCAGCACTGGGGCGGCCGGGTGCAGTGTGCGAACACGCGTCGGGTTTTCAATAGGTTTCAATGAGAGACCAAGGGGTCTCTTCAGCGATGCAGGCAGGCAAGGGGGGGGGGCTCCTCGGGGTAGCCACCATCTGGGCAAGGGAGAGGGCCTCCTGGGGGTCACTCCTGCACTGGAGTTCCGATCCTTCAGGTCCTGGGGGCTGCGGGTGCAGGGTCTCTTCCAGGCGTCGGGATTTTGGACTCAGACAGTCGCGGTCAGGGGGGAGCCTCGGGATTCCCTCTGCAGGTGTCGCTGTGGGGGCGCAGGGGGGACAACTTTGGTTACTCACAGTCTTGGAGTCGCCGGGGGGTCCTCCCTGTAGCGTTGTTTCTCCACCAGTCGAGTCGGGGTCGCCGGGTGCAGTGTTGCAAGTCTCACGCTTCTTGCGGGGATTGCAGGGGTCTTTAAATCTGCTCCTCTGGAAACAAAGTTGCAGTCTTTGTTGAACAGGGCCGCTGTTCTCGGGAGTTTCTTGGTCTTTTGGAAGCAGGGCAGTCCTCTGAGGATTCAGAGGTCGCTGGTCCTGGGGAAAGCGTCGCTGGAGCAGTTTTCTTCTGAAGGAGGGAGACAGGCCGGTAGGGCTGGGGCCAAAGCAGTTGGTGTCTCCGTCTTCTCTGCAGGGGTTTTTCAGCTCAGCAGTCCTCTTCTTCGTAAGTTGCAGGAATCTGATTTCCTAGGTTCTGGGGAGCCCCTAAATACTGAATTTAGGGGTGTGTTTAGGTCTGGGAGGGCAGTAGCCAATGGCTACTGTCCTTGAGGGTGGCTACACCCTCTTTGTGCCTCCTCCTTGAGGGGAGGGGGGCACATCCCTTTTCCTATTGGGGGAATCCTCCATCTGCAAGATGGAGGATTTCTAAAAGTCAGAGTCACCTCAGCTCAGGACACCTTAGGGGCTGTCCTGACTGGCCAGTGACTCCTCCTTATTTTTCTCATTATCTCTCCTGGACTTGCCGCCAAAAGTGGGGGCTGTGTCCAGGGGGCGGGCATCTCCACTAGCTGGAGTGCCCTGGGGCATTGTAACACGAAGCCTGAGCCTTTGAGGCTCACTGCTAGGTGTTACAGTTCCTGCAGGGGGGAGGTGTGAAGCATCTCCACCCAGAGCAGGCTTTTGTTTCTGTCCCCAGAGAGCACAAAGGCCCTCACCACATGGGGTCAGAAACTCGTCTCTCAGCAGCAGGCTGGCACAGACCAGTCAGTCCTGCACTGAACAATTGGGTAAAATACAGGGGGCATCTCTAAGATGCCCTCTGTGTGCACTTTTTAATAAATCCAACACTGGCATCAGTGTGGGTTTATTATTCTGAGAAGTTTGATACTAAACTTCCCAGTATTCAGTGTAGCCATTATGGAGCTGTGGAGTTCGTTTTTGACAGACTCCTAGACCATATATTCTTATGGCTACCCTGCACTTACAATGTCTAAGGTTTTGCTTAGACACTGTAGGGGCATAGTGCTCATGCACATATGCCCTCACCTGTGGTATAGTGCACCCTGCCTTAGGGCTGTAAGGCCTGCTAGAGGGGTGACTTACCTATGCCACAGGCAGTGTGAGGTTGGCGTGGCACCCTGAGGGGAGTGCCATGTCGACTTAGTCATTTTCTCCCCACCAGCACACACAAGCTGGCAAGCAGTGTGTCTGTGCTGAGTGAGGGGTCCCTAGGGTGGCATAAGACATGCTGCAGCCCTTAGAGACCTTCCCTGGCATCAGGGCCCTTGGTACCAGGGGTACCAGTTACAAGGGACTTACCTGGGTGCCAGGGTTGTGCCAATTGTGGAGACAATGGTACATTTTAGGTGAAAGAACACTGGTGCTGGGGCCTGGTTAGCAGGGTCCCAGCACACTTCTCAGTCAAGTCAGCATCAGTATCAGGCAAAAAGTGGGGGGTAACTGCAACAGGGAGCCATTTCTTTCCACAAGCCCCCCCCCCCCAGCCCACAGGCCAGGAGACTCAGCCAAAGCTGGGAGAGTCTTCCTAGTCTGTCAGGCGAGGAAGAGTAGAGGAAATAGGCTGGTTTGTTGCAGGGCCTACTCTGCCTTACATCCTCCTGTTCAGGTCATTCCCTCTGGGGAACTGACCGACTTCCACAGTGATAGGACCTAATCTGAACTGCCTCTTGTCTGTGCTTTTAATGTCTTCACCCATTCTCTCTATTTTGAGGTTAGAGGTATCCACCTCTGCTAATCTTATCTTAGCAAAGGTTACCCCTAGCTTACCCAAAGAGGTTACCCAGAGCTGGAGTAACCCCACCATGACCAACAGGGTCAGGGGGCCTAACTTGCCATTTGGCATGGAGTCTGACCACCATGCCAAGGATAGTGCAGCCATAAAGGCTAACACCCAGCAGAGGCCACTGACAGCTGTCAGTGCCCAGAACCACACCTTTAGCTCTTCACCTACAAGGGAAGGGGCTAAGTTACAGTCTTCTTTGGGTTCAGGGTGCCTGTCTGCTGTATTCGAGTGGGGGGGTACCACATTTTGTAGTAAACACCCTTCTTCCACTCTTTCTTCTGTTAGCTGAGGAGCCACCCACTCAGGTTTAACAGTTGCCTGACTAGCCAGGACTTTTTGTGGGTCAGGTTGGACTTTACCAGTGCCATTTTTGGAGTTCTCCCCTACTGGAGCAGAATCTCCTTGGCTTGCTGGAACCTTGGCTAAAGGTTGTCCACCTTTCCTACTCTGTTTTCCTTTCTTTTTCTTCTGGGGCCTACTTGCAGTTACTGCAGGGGTAGCACCTCCAGAATCATTGGGAGAGGTCTGGCACTGGACTAGTTCCTCTCTTGGGCTCTGACTAACCTCTGGGTAGTCATTTCCAAGGAGACAATCAAGGGGGAGGTCTGTACTGACTGCCACCCTTCTCCAGCTAAAAGTCCCACCCACTTCTATGGGCACAAAAGCCACATGCCTATCAGTGACCCTGTCTGGGCTAACTCTTACTCTGGCAGTCTCACCTGGGATGTACTGGTTTGAGAACACCAGCCTGTCATGCACAATAGTGGGACTGGCACAAGTGTCTCTCAGGGCAGTGGCTGGGATTCCATTCACCAGTAGATAGTGGAAGTGTCTACTTCCCTCTGGAATCTCCAACTCACCTGTTGGGCCATTTTTCCAGTTGAAGGCTATGAAGACCTCCTCATCTGAGGAGTCACCCCCAATGGCTACACTGGTCACCCCTGGGATTTTGCTAGGGGGTTTGTTTTTGGGAAAAGAAGTGTCCTTGGTGTGGTGCCCTGTCTGTCCACAGTTATGGCACCATGCCTTAGTGGCATCCCAGTTCTTACCCTGGTACCCACCTTTGTTTTGGGTTGTGTGTTGGGGCCCACCCACCTGTTCTGGTTTTTGGGGGCCTAAAGAGGACTCTTTTTCTTTGTTTCTAGTGTCACCCACTTTCTCCTGGGAAGGCTTTGTAACCCCTTTCTTTTGGTCACCCCGAGTGGAAGTTGTGGTTACTCTAGTCTTGACCCAGTGGTCTGCCTTCTTTCCCAATTCTTGGGGAGAAATTGGACCTAGGTCTACCAGATACTGATGCAACTTTTCATTGAAGCAGTTACTTAAAATGTGTTCTTTCATAAACAAATTATAAAGCCCAACATAGTCATGCACTTCATTTCCAGTTACCCAACCATCCAGTGTTTTCACTGAGTAATCAACAAAATCAACCCAGGTCTGGCTCGAGGATTTTTGAGCCCCCCTGAACCTAATTCTATACTCCTCAGTGGAGAATCCAAAGCTCTCAATCAGGGCACCCTTCATGAGGTCATAGGATTCTGCATCTTTTCCAGAGAGTGTGAGGAGTCTATCCCTACACTTTCCAGTGAACATTTCCCAAAGGAGAGCACCCCAGTGAGATTTGCTTACTTTTCTGGTTACACAAGCCCTCTCAAAAGCTGTGAACCATTTGGTGATGTCATCACCATCTTCATATTTAGTTACAATCCCTTTAGGGATTTTCAACATGTCAGGAGAATCTCTGACCCTATTTATGTTGCTGCCACCATTGATGGGACCTAGGCCCATCTCTTGTCTTTCCCTTTCTATGGCTAGGATCTGTCTTTCCAAAGCCAATCTTTTGGCCATCCTGGCGAACTGTATGTCCTCTTCACTGAGGTTATCCTCAGTGATTTCAGAGGTGCTGGCCCCTCCTGTGAGGGAAGCAGCATCTCTGACTAGTATATTTGGAGACAGGGCTTGAGTGGCCCTTTTCTCCCTAAGTAGGACTGGAGGGGGGGAATTCTCCTCCAAGTCACTACCCTCATCCTCTGTGTTGTCATCCCCAAAGGGGTTGGCTTTTTCAAACTCTGCCAAAAGCTCCTGGAGCTGTTGTTTGGAGGGTCTTGAGCCAATTGTGATTTTCTTAAGTTTGCAGAGTGACCTTAGCTCCCTTATCTTAAGATGGAGGTAAGGTGTGAGGTCGAGTTCCTCCACATTCATCTCTGCACTAGACATTAAGGCCCTCATTCCAACCCTGGCGGTCGGTGTTAAAGCGGCGGCCAACCCGCCAACAGGCAGGCGGTAAAACAAATGGAATTCTGACCCTGGCGGAAACCGCCAACAGAGACCGCCACTTTAACACTCCGACCGCCACGGCGGGACAAACAAACAGCGCAGCGGTCACCGCCAACAGACAGGCGGGAGTCAATGTACCGCCCACCCTATCACAACCCACCAATCCGCCACCTTTTCCGGGGCGGTAGACCCGCCAATAAAAACACGGCGGAAACAGACATTACGAACGGAAAACGCTCACCTCTACACACTCCACGACAAATCTGGACAGCATGGAACCCGAACTACACATCCTACCAGCTATTGTCTTCCTGCTCCTCTACCAGGAGCACGAACGCCGGCGCAGAAGACACCGGTGAGTACTGCACCTACGACACAGGGGAGGGGGGAGGCAAAAAATTACAGGGACACACATACGCGACACACCCACCCTCACCCTCACCCACAACTACATACACATCAATGCAGACCAACAACTCAGAGTGACACCCCCCAAACCCCCCGGAAGAATGCAAAGACAAAATAAAAAGATCATGAAATTTGAAGTATATTGTACGGCAAAGTAAAATAATATATCAAACATCTAGAACTATATATACATATGTAAATTGTCCTGTCCAAATAGGGTATCAGCCATTGTTCGTGGGCCAATGGGCCTAAACACATGGGCAAAGCCCACACAGGAGACCCGACTCCAATGGAGAGAACACTGCAGGGGCATCATATAGGAAAACTACAGGCACCTCAGGGGGAAGGGAAGGGGGGGCACCTCAGGGGGAAGGGAAGGGGGGGCACCTCAGCCAGATGAGTCCACGACGCCAGATCCACCAGGGGCCTCCATGGCCACTGTTCAATCCTGGGGAGAGCAAAGCCACAGTCTCACAAGTCTCTACAGTGGGTGGGCTGCCCACTGTACCATCCTGGGGAGTGCAAAGCCACAGTCTCTCAAGTCTCTACAGTGGGTGATTTGCCCACTGTACCATCCTGGGGAGTGCAAAGCCACAGTCTCTCAAGTCTCTACAGTGGGTGGTTTGCCCACTGTTCCATCCTGGGGAGTGCAAAGCCACAGTCTCACAAGTGGATTACAGACTCCACTGTTTTTGGAGGAGGCATGGTGCCCAGAGTACTTCGTGCAGCCCTGCCCGACACAGATCCGGGCCTGCCCCTTCAGCCAATGGGCCAGCGGTGCCCTGTTCAGCGGTGCTTGACTTGAAGGGCCCAGCGGAGCGGTGCAGAGACGGCGGTGCCCAGCGGAACGGTGCTTGAGATGAAGGGCCCAGCGGAGCGGTGCTTGAGATGAAGGGCCCAGCGGAGCGGTGCAGAGACGGCGGTGCCCAGCGGAGCGGTGCAGAGACGGCGGTGCCCAGCGGAGAGGTGCTTGAGATGAAGGGCCCAGCGGAGTGGTGCTTGAGATGAAGGGCCCAGTGGAGCGGTGCAGAGACGGCGGTGCCCAGCGGAGCGGTGCTTGAGATGAAGGGCCCAACGGAGCGGTGCTTTGTGCGAAGGGCCCAGCGGAGCGGTGCTTGAGATTAAGGGCCCAGCGGAGCGGTGCTTGACTTGAAGGGCCCTGTTCAGCGGTTCTTAAGACGCCGGTGCCCTGTTCAGCGGTGCTTGACTTGAAGGGCCCTGTTCAGCGGTTCTTGACTTGAAGGGCCCTGTTCAGCGGTGCTTGACTTGAAGGGCCCTGTTCAGCGGTTCTTGAGACGGCGGTGCCCTGTTCAGCGGTTCTTGACTTGAAGGGCCCTGTTCAGCGGTTCTTGAGACGGCGGTGCCCTGTTCAGCGGTTCTTGACTTGAAGGGCCCTGTTCAGTGGTTCTTGACTAGAAGGGCCCTGTTCAGCAGTGCTTGACTTGAAGGGCCCTGTTCAGCGGTTCTTGAGACGGCGGTGCCCTGTTCAGTGGTGCTTGACTTGAAGGGCCCTGTTCAGTGGTGCTTGACTTGAAGGGCCCTGTTCAGCGGTGCTTGACTTGAAGGGCCCTGTTCAGCGGTTCTTGAGACGGCGGTGCCCTCTTCAGCGGTGCTTGACTTGAAGGGCCCTGTTCAGCGGTTCTTGAGACGGCGGTGCCCTGTTCAGCGGTTCTTGACTTGAAGGGCCCTGTTCAGCGGTACTTGACTTGAAGGGCCCTGTTCAGCGGTGCTTGACTTGAAGGGCCCTGTTCAGCGGTTCTTGAGACGGCGGTGCCCTGTTCAGCAGTTCTTGACTTGAAGGGCCCTGTTCAGCGGTTCTTGACTAGAAGGGCCCTGTTCAGCGGTTCTTGAGACGGCGGTGCCCTGTTCAGCGGTTCTTGACTTGAAGGGCCCTGTTCAGCGGTTCTTGACTAGAAGGGCCCTGTTCAGCGGTGCTTGACTTGAAGGGCCCTGTTCAGCGGTTCTTGAGATGGTGGTGCCCTGTTCAGCGGTGCTTGACTTGAAGGGCCCTGTTCAGTGGTTCTTGACTAGAAGGGCCCTGTTCAGCGGTGCTTGACTTGAAGGGCCCTGTTCAGTGGTTCTTGAGACGGCGGTGCCCTGTTCAGCGGTGCTTGACTTGAAGGGCCCTGTTCAGCGGTGCTTCACATGAAGGGCCCTGTTCAGCGGTGCTTGACTTGAAGGGCCCTGTTCAGCGGTGCTTGACTAGAAGGGCCCTGTTCAGCGGTGCTTGACTTGAAGGGCCCTGTTCAACGGTGCTTGACTTGAAGGGCCCTGTTCAGCGGTGCTTGACTAGAAGGGCCCTGTTCAGCGGTGCTTGACTTGAAGGGCCCTGTTCAGCGGTTCTTGAGACGGCGGTGCCCTGTTCAGCGGTGCTTGACTTGAAGGGCCCTGTTCAGCGGTTCTTGAGACGGCGGTGCCCTGTTCAGCGGTTCTTGACTTGAAGGTCCCTGTTCAGCGGTGCTTGACTTGAAGGGCCCTGTTCAGCGGTGCTTGACTTGAAGGGCCCTGTTCAGCGGTTCTTGAGACGGCGGTGCCCTGTTCAGCGGTTCTTGACTAGAAGGGCCCTGTTCAGCGGCTCTTGACTAGAAGGGCCCTGTTCAGCGGTGCTTGACTTGAAGGGCCCTGTTCAGCGGTGCTTGACTAGAAGGGCCCTGTTCAGCGGTGCTTGACTAGAAGGGCCCTGTTCAGCGGTGCTTGACTTGAAGGGCCCTGTTCAGCGGTGCTTGACTTGAAGGGCCCTGTTCAGCGGTTCTTGAGACGGCGGTGCCCTGTTCAGCGGTGCTTGACTTGAAGGGCCCTGTTCAGCGGTTCTTGAGACGGCGGTGCCCTGTTCAGCGGTTCTTGACTTGAAGGGCCCTGTTCAGCGGTGCTTGACTAGAAGGGCCCTGTTCAGCGGTGCTTGACTAGAAGGGCCCTGTTCAGCGGTGCTTGACTTGAAGGGCCCTGTTCAGCGGTTCTTAAGACGGCGGTGCCCTGTTCAGCGGTGCTTGACTTGAAGGGCCCTGTTCAGCGGTTCTTGACTTGAAGGGCCCTGTTCAGCGGTGCTTGACTTGAAGGGCCCTGTTCAGCGGTTCTTGAGACGGCGGTGCCCTGTTCAGCGGTTCTTGACTTGAAGGGCCCTGTTCAGCGGTTCTTGAGACGGCGGTGCCCTGTTCAGCAGTTCTTGACTTGAAGGGCCCTGTTCAGCGGTTCTTGACTAGAAGGGCCCTGTTCAGCGGTGCTTGACTTGAAGGACCCTGTTCAGCGGTTCTTGAGACGGCGGTGCCCTGTTCAGTGGTGCTTGACTTGAAGGGCCCTGTTCAGCGGTGCTTGACTTGAAGGGCCCTGTTCAGCGGTGCTTGACTTGAAGGGCCCTGTTCAGCGGTTCTTGAGACAGTGGTGCCCTGTTCAGCGGTGCTTGACTTGAAGGGCCCTGTTCAGCGGTTCTTGAGACGGCGGTGCCCTGTTCAGCGGTTCTTGACTTGAAGGGCCCTGTTCAGCGGTGCTTGACTTGAAGGGCCCTGTTCAGCGGTGCTTGACTTGAAGGGCCCTGTTCAGCGGTTCTTGAGACGGCGGTGCCCTGTTCAGCAGTTCTTGACTTGAAGGGCCCTGTTCAGCGGTTCTTGACTAGAAGGGCCCTGTTCAGCGGTTCTTGAGACGGCGGTGCCCTGTTCAGCGGTTCTTGACTTGAAGGGCCCTGTTCAGCGGTTCTTGACTAGAAGGGCCCTGTTCAGCGGTGCTTGACTTGAAGGGCCCTGTTCAGCGGTTCTTGAGACGGCGGTGCCCTGTTCAGCGGTGCTTGACTTGAAGGGCCCTGTTCAGTGGTTCTTGACTAGAAGGGCCCTGTTCAGCGGTGCTTGACTTGAAGGGCCCTGTTCAGCGGTGCTTGACTTGAAGGGCCCTGTTCAGCGGTGCTTGACTTGAAGGGCCCTGTTCAGCGGTTCTTGAGACGGCGGTGCCCTGTTCAGCAGTTCTTGACTTGAAGGGCCCTGTTCAGCGGTTCTTGACTAGAAGGGCCCTGTTCAGCGGTTCTTGAGACGGCGGTGCCCTGTTCAGCGGTTCTTGACTTGAAGGGCCCTGTTCAGCGGTTCTTGACTAGAAGGGCCCTGTTCAGCGGTGCTTGACTTGAAGGGCCCTGTTCAGCGGTTCTTGAGACGGCGGTGCCCTGTTCAGCGGTGCTTGACTTGAAGGGCCCTGTTCAGTGGTTCTTGACTAGAAGGGCCCTGTTCAGCGGTGCTTGACTTGAAGGGCCCTGTTCAGCGGTTCTTGAGACGGCGGTGCCCTGTTCAGCGGTGCTTGACTTGAAGGGCCCTGTTCAGCGGTGCTTGACTTGAAGGGCCCTGTTCAGCGGTGCTTGACTAGAAGGGCCCTGTTCAGCGGTGCTTGACTTGAAGGGCCCTGTTCAGCGGTGCTTGACTTGAAGGGCCCTGTTCAGCGGTGCTTGACTAGAAGGGCCCTGTTCAGCGGTGCTTGACTTGAAGGGCCCTGTTCAGCGGTGCTTGACTTGAAGGGCCCTGTTCAGCGGTTCTTGAGACGGCGGTGCCCTGTTCAGCGGTGCTTGACTTGAAGGGCCCTGTTCAGCGGTTCTTGAGACGGCGGTGCCCTGTTCAGCGGTTCTTGACTTGAAGGGCCCTGTTCAGCGGTGCTTGACTTGAAGGGCCCTGTTCAGCGGTGCTTGACTTGAAGGGCCCTGTTCAGCGGTTCTTGAGACGGCGGTGCCCTATTCAGCGGTTCTTGACTTGAAGGGCCATGTTCAGCGGTTCTTGACTAGAAGGGCCCTGTTCAGCGGTGCTTGACTTGAAGGGCCCTGTTCAGCGGTGCTTGACTAGAAGGGCCCTGTTCAGCGGTGCTTGACTAGAAGTGTCAAAGCCCAGCTCACCTGAGTTCGTGTTCAGTTCTGATGGAGGTTGAAGACAATCCGACCCCACCCTGAAACTGCTTGTTCTAGCACACTAGTTTTTAACACAGTGCACTAAGAACAGAAGCTCAAGGGAAGGGGGGAAGTGGATAAAATAAAATAAAGAGACAACACCGTTCTTGCGTTTCCACTGTTGAAGTGCTGCACAAATCTGCGGCCCTTTTGGATTTCTGTAGAAACTGGTGCCTAATGAAACATAAACAAAGAACAGATAAGTGCAACCTATTCCTAAATGGGTTCCTGACTATCCCTTTATTTATTAGAAATTCTCTTCTAAAAGTACCTCTTGGATCCTGGTCTCTAGTTTCCAGGTTTGGAATGTGTTACTGCTCTGGAATGTGCTTTCTATCACTGTAAAGCTTCTAAAACATTAAACAATTACCGTTATCAGAATTACCAATATCAAACATTCATCTTAATATAACTAAAGCCTAAATTCCCAATAGCAGACTCACTTTTCCCATATTTCCAGAATCTTTTATAAAACAAATACTGTACTTTTACATCAAAATACAGCATGTAATTTGTGCAAGTCCTTGATTTACTGTTTGCCTTGTTGTTAATGGTTCTTAAAAGTTCCATAAAAAAAATGTTTGCTTCACAAAGTTCCGCAAAGTATTCTTGTAACAAAGAGTTTGAATCACAATGTTCGTGGAAGGTATCTTGCTTCAAATTGTCTATACACGAATCCAGAAATTGTTGTCAAAGTTCTTTCAGGTAATAAAAAGTTTTGCACTTACTTGTTGCTGGCAAGAGATATTGATCAGTCTAACCTTGTCTTCTTTCTCTTTTGCAGGTTGCTTGTAGGAGAGAGGCTGAGGCAAGGAGGAACCGGAAACCGGCAGAAGGAAGAGCCAGCAGCTGCGCCCATTGAAGCCAATGAAAGTCTGTAGAGAGCAGGAGTGCCAGTGCCGAGGGATCTGTTCTCAGGTAAGCGGGAGGTAGACGAGCACAAGTACTGGGTGAGGCTCGGGGGCTGCCTTTTATAGACAGGGCTGGGTGTGGTTCGAAGAGCTGGGTGTGGTCCTCACATGCTGCACATGTTCTTGAAAGGTGAGCAGAGTTTCAGTTATTATGCAAATGAGTTGAATTAACACATGGCCTAGGGAGGAGTGTTTTAAAGAAGCCTTGGTAAAAGCAAGGCCCAATGTGTAAACAAAACAGCACATTAAACAACATACACAGAAGCCTGGGGGGGGGGGTGGAAGGTGAGATAACAAGAAAGGCTTTCAATAGTAAGTTTAAAAGGGAACTATTACAGAACCCACTAGTGCAGTGAGAGGGGACATGCTCTTTGCGGTGCACAAACCCTAACAAGAAGGGCCCTGTTCAGCGGTGCTTGACTTGAAGGGCCCTGTTCAGCGGTGCTTGACTTGAAGGGCCCTGTTCAGCGGTTCTTGAGACGGCTGTGCCCTGTTCAGCGGTGCTTGACTTGAAGGGCCCTGTTCAGAGGTTCTTGAGACGGCGGTGCCCTGTTCAGCGGTTCTTGACTTGAAGGGCCCTGTTCAGCGGTGCTTGACTAGAAGGGCCCTGTTTAGCGGTGCTTGACTAGAAGGGCCCTGTTCAGCGGTGCTTGAATTGAAGGGCCCTGTTCAGCGGTGCTTGACTTGAAGGGCCCTGTTCAGCGGTGCTTGACATGTGTCTCCAGGGCATCAGATCCGGCCATTAAATGGATTTCATTCGCCAGCTGACATGTGGCTGCCGGGCCCTTCGTGCACATCTGTCTTCTCGCTTGCGGGGCCCTCCTGTGCTGCCGTCCCGGGCCCCTGGGTGTCCTCCTTCACACCTGGAATGGGGCTGGTGGGGCCCTCCTGGGCAGCTCGCCTGCTGCCGGACTTGTCGGGCATGCTGCCCTTGCTACCGTTCCCTGCTCCTCTGTGGCCCTTTCCTCCCTTTGGCGGTGTGCCAGGTGGCACCCCACTTCCTGACGGTGCCAGGGTAGTGCTTTTGGAGCCTGCTGTCTCTGGCCTCTCGCGCCGGGCACTGACTTTCCTGACTTTTTTTCCAGGGGATGGGCTGGCCGTCTCTTTACTGCTAGCCGAAGTAGCTGTCCTTGATGTGGTGGACTCCAAAATCCTTGGACTATTGTCCTTGTAGGTCCAGGGTTTGTGGTGGCTGAGGTGCTGATTGGAGTCTTATGAGTTGGAGGGGGTGGGTCAGGTGATGCAAAGAGGTTAAGTTTGGACAGGAAAAGCTTTTTAGGAGCAATGGGACGGGTAGGTGGAGTGGGTATGGGAGTGGAGGAAGAGGATGTGGTTGTAGGAGAGTGAAGTCTGGTGTCTTTGGGTGCAGGTGCTTGTGCTGGAGGCTGTCGTGAGGTGGATGGCTGTTGGGTGGGTGGCTGCCTGCGTTTGTGTGGTTTGGAAGAGGGGGTGACAGACACACTGGGAGAGGACACAGGGGACGTGTAAATGGTAGTGGGGGTGGTGACTGCACGTGTGCGGAGTGTCCTGGTGGGTGTGCTGGTGATGGACGTACGGGCTGATGATGTTGTGCATGCAAGTGTGAGTGGAGACGTCACAGGGAGGGAGGAGGGAGACGAGGAGGAGGGGGACACAGAGGAGGCAGTGGCTGTTGGCATGTCTGCATGTGGCTGTTGCTTGTGTGAATGCTTGTGTGATGCTTGTCTGGATGAGCTTCCCTTGGGTGTTGAGGTGTGTGCAGGCTGGTCTGTAGGTGTGTCTGGGATAGGCAGAGGTACAGGGGAGTGGGACTGGGTGGAGGAAGTTGGAGGTGGGAGGCAGGAGACAAGGACAATGGCTGACGTCAGTGCTGAGGCCAGAGCGTTGAACGATCGCTGATGGGCAGCCTGACCCGAATGAATGCCCTCCAGGTATGCATTACTCCTGTGCACCTCCCTTTCTACACCCTGGATGGCATTCAAAAGGGTAGACTGCCCAACAGTGAGCGTCCTCAGGAGGTCAATGACCTCCTCACTGAGGGCAGCAGGGGTAACTGGGGCAGGGCCTAAGGTGCCTGGGGCGAAGGAGATTCCCACCTTCCTGGGTGAGCGGGCACGGGGCGAACGCTGAGGGGCTGCTGGGAGGGCGGAGCTGGTGCGCTGGGTGGCGGCTGTACCTGTTGTTGCGGTGAGCACGGATGTTGCCGCCACCACAAGGGAGCTCCCTTCCGAGGACGTGTCTGTGTCGCTGGTGTCACCACGTGTCCCCGCTGTGGAGCTCCCCTCGCCCTCCGTCTCACTGGTGAACTCCGAGTCGGATGCATGGCCCTCCATGGCCATGTGAGATGCAGCTCCCTCGTGCTCCGATGCCACTTCTCCTCCGCCTGATGATGCTAATGCACACATGAACAGGAAGACCACCAAAAAAGGGGGGGGGGAGAAATAAAGACATGTTGAGTGCATGCATTGGCGACACAGTTGGCGGAGAGGACAGACACAGAAGCCCCCTGCACTACGCCGCGCACTTGGGGTACACTACTCAATCCGTGGGACATGGCCTACAAGCATATGGACGACAAATCCACACATAGGTGACACAGGGCCATGATTAGCTGTACTAGGCAACCTACAGAGGTGTGGGACGGGGGCACAGGGCCATGCCTAACGGAGGGGCCTAGCCTACGGAAATCGCCCTGGCCTAGGGATACCCACAGCCCTCCTCCCCCACCCAGACACCTCCAATGTGCTCTAAATCACCAGAATGTGCTTGTACTCACCCCCTTGTGTGTGCTGTGATGTCCTCACGCGCCCATCCAAATCGGGGTAGGCCACCGCCAGGATCTGGGACATCAGGGGGGTCAATTGACGACTGGCACCCCTCCTACGTTGGGAGGGCATCCCCAGCAGAGCCTCCGCGGTCTTCCTGCTCCCACGGCGGATGTCCTCCTACCTCTTGCGGCAGTGGGTGCCCCGTCTGTTGTGGACCCCCAGGGTCCGGACGTCCTTGGCGATGGCACGCCAAATGTCGATTTTCTGATGGGCGCTTACCTATGTGACATGTACAGGGGGAGAAAATAAAATATCATCACCTTCTGCATGCTCGATGTGAGTGGCCCCCCATCCCCACCCTTGCCATGTGGCACATGCTCTCACCGGCGCACATCGTCATTGGCTCATGAGACCCATAGGGTTCAATGTTAACCAATGCGGCTTTGCGCCGCGGTCTTCGACCGCCTACCGCCACGGTGTGCCACGCCAGCTCATTGACCTCACATCCCACTGTCGCACTTCACAGGTCAGGCAGCCGCCATTTCAAGGGCCCACATCTCTTAATTTCTACTGCGTCACACATACCTAGGCCTTGCATCAACACTCATACAAGCCATTCAATGCATTGAGAATCGTGTTCTGTGCAAGCTGTGGGAACGTACCTGTGGGTTGATTGACTCTGTGCTCCATGTTGTCCTTCCTAGGCACCGTCCGCTGGGACTTGCGAGGAGATGGAGGAATCTTCCTGTGTACAGACCGCTGGTGGACCTATCGACAATGGAAGAAAGACATGTCATACTGACATACAGGCTTGACAGAGCCACTATACAGGAACTGTGTGCCCAGCTGGAGCCAGACCTGATGTCACCCATCCGCCAACCCACAGGGATTCCCCCTCTAGTGCAGGTTCTGTCAGTACTCCATTTTTTGGCAAGTGGATCATTCCAAACAACAGTGGCCATTTCATCAGGGATGTCCCAGCCTATGTTTTCCAAGGTGTTGTCCAGAGTGTTGTCTGCCCTGCTGAAATACATGCGGAGCTACATTGTTTTCCCTGAGGTGGGCGATTTGGCTACAGTGAAGGGTGATTTCTAAGCGCTTGGACATATTCCCAACATCATTGGTGCAATTGATTGTACCCATGTTGCTTTGGTCCCCCCCAGCAGGAGTGAACAGGTGTACAGGAACAGAAAAAGTTATCATTCCATGAATGTCCAGGTGGTCTGTTTGGCTGACCAGTACATCTCCCATGTAAATGCCAAGTTCCCTGGCTCAGTGCATGACGCGTACATCATGCGAAATAGCAGCATCCCTTACGTGATGGAACTACTTCAGAGACACCGTGTGTGGCTAATTGGTGACTCTGGTTACCCCAACCTGTCCTGGCTACTGACCCCAGTGAGGAATCCCAGGACAAGGGCAGAGGAACAGTACAATGAGGCCCATGGGCGTACTAGGAGGGTGATAGAGCAGACCTTCGGCCTCCTAAAGGCCAGGTTTAGGTGCCTCCATATGACAGGTGGATCCCTAATGTACTCACCAAAGAAGGTGTGCCATATCATCGTGGCCTGCTGTATGCTTCACAACCTGGCTTTGCGACGCCAGGTGCCTTTCCTGCAGGAGGATGGTCCAGATGGTGGTGTTGTGGCAGCTGTGGAGCCTGCGGAGAGTGAAGAGGAGGAAGACGTAGAGGACGACACAGACAACAGGGACACAGTAATACAGCAGTATTTTCAATGACATACAGGTAAGAATCAACACCGGCATTTTAGATTTAAGTCTCCTGCCTCTCTACTGTCTGAGTTTCCCCCCAGTGTATGTTAACTGAGTTGTGACTTTCCCTTCCAATTTCAGAGATGTGGGCCCCACTCCGTGACCTCTGCTTTGTTTCCCCATGGACTACAGCCGTGTGACAGTGGTATGTTGTCATCACGATGTAACTGGACATTTTGCCACGGTTCTGTGTAATACATTTGTTCAAATATACAGGCAGACTCCAGAATATTTTTGTGCAATAAGTGTGTTTATTAAAGTGCTCAATTTTGGGTAATGGTTGCAATTCGGTGATGGGTGATGGTGGAGGAATGTCCATGGCAGAGTCCAGATTTTCAGTCTCACAGGTGCATTGTCCATATGCCTGTGGAAGGTAGAGCAGGGGCAGTTTAAGGTTGGACAGGGTGACAATGTGGGACAGTGGGATGACAATCAGGGGGTATCCTTTCCTGGCGGGGGTCTTGGCATCTTACTCTGTCTTCTTCCTGGCTCTCAGGCCCCGCTTGCGGGGTGGTTCTCCTTCTGCAGGGTGTGGGGTTCTGGTGGCCTGTTGTTCTTGTGTCGGGGCCTCCTGTCCACTAGCGCCGGCGGAGGTGGTAGCCTGTTCTTGGTCCATGCTAGTGACAGGGGCCCTTTGTGGTGCCACATGGTCCCGCAATGTGCTGACAATCTGATTGAGAGCCACAACGATGGTGCCCATTGCGGAACTGATGTTTCTGAGTTCTTCCCTGAACCCCATAAACTGTTCCTCCTGCAGTACCTGGATCTCTTGGAACCTGGCCAGGACCGTCGCCATCGTCTCCTGGGAGTGGTGGTATGCTCCCATGATGGAGGATAGGGCCTCGTGGAGAGTGAGTTCCCTGGGCCTGTCCCCCCCCTGTTGCACAGTAGCCCTCCCAGTTCCCCTGTTTCCCTGGTCCTCTGTCCCCTGGACCGTGTGCCCACTACCACTGCCCCCAGGTCCCTGTTGTTGTTGGGGTGGTGGGTTAACCTGGGTGCCCTGTAGTGGTGGACACACCGCTGCTTGACGTGTCCTGGAGACAGAGGCATGGGCCCGCTGGGAGGGTGCTGTGCTGGTGTTCCCAGAGGGGGGTAGGTCTGCTGTGGCCTGTGGCTGTCTGTGGGGAACCGACTGTCCTGAGGTCCCCGATGGGCCGGGCTGGTCATCTGGGTCCAGGGAGACAGAGCTGCTGTCATCACTGTGGGCCTCTTCTGGGGGTGGAATGGACATTTCTGAACCCTCCTGGGCGGTGTCGTGGCGTTCGGGTCCTGCAGAGGTATAAGAGTATGTTTACTGCTTCCGTGTGTGCCATAGCGTGCAATGGGTGGGTGCCCGTGTACCCCAGTGCTGGCATTCCCTTGTGGGGGCTGTTGTGACGGTGGTTTGGGGGGGGGGGATGGGTATGTGCAGTGAGCATGCTTAGGTGATGGGTGTCCATGGTTTGTGGCCGCATGCAGGGCTTGGTGTTGGGATGGGTGGGTTGTGATGGTGAGACATTAGCAAGGAGGATGTGTGACGGGGTGGGGGGGGAGGGTGGGGGTATGATTTGGCATGCTGGTGGGGGGGGGATGAAGTAGTTGAGATTAGACTTACCAGAGTCCATTCCTCCTCCTACTCCTGCGAGGCCCTCAGGATGCAGTATCGCCAAGACCTGTTCCTCCCATGTTGTAAATTCTGGGGGTTGAGGTGGGGGTCCGCCGCCAGTCTTCTGCACCGCGATGTTGTGTCTGGATACCATGGAACGCATCTTCCCCCGTAGGTCGTTCCACCGCTTCCTGATGTCGTCCCGATTTCGTGGATGCTGACCCACAGCGTTGACCCTGTCCACTATTCTTTGCCATAGCTCCATCTTCCTGGCAATGGTGGTGTTCTGCACCTGTGTCCCGAAGAGCTGGGGCTCTACCCGAACTATTTCCTCCACCATGACCCTGAGTTCAGCGTCTGAAAACCTGGGGTGTCTTTGGGGTGCCATGGGGTGGTGTGGATGAGGTGTGGGGTGGTGTTTGTGGTGATGAGTGAGGTGAGTGTGGTGGTGTGTGGTGTTTTGTGCGTGGATGTTGTGTGAGTGATGGTGTTATGTGCCTGTGAATGCTCTGTACTAGCTGGTAGTGTCTATCTCTGGCCTTAGTCAATAAATGGTGGTCATAGGGATTTGTGGGTGATGTGGGTGTGTGTTTTATATTGTGTTGGGTGTGTGGGAGTGGTGTTTGTATGTGTATCAGGTGTGTGTATTTCAAAATGTCCAATGTGGCAGTGTTTTGGAGCTGTGTGTGTATTTTGAGCGCAGCGGTATGTACCGCCAATGAATTACCGCGGCTGAAAGACCGCCGCGTGGATTCGTGGGTCGGAATGGAATGGGCGTTTTTCTGTTGGCATGACGGTGGAGGTTTGGTCATTGCCAGTTTTTCGCTGGCCGTTGGTGTGGCGGACTTTTGTGGATGTCGGGTTTTTGGCGGTTTGCCTGTTGCGGGTCAGAATGACCGTGGCGGTCCCCCACGCCCGCGGCGGTGTTATGGTGGTCTTCTGACCGGCGGTAAGCGCCTTTTACCGCTGAGGTCAGAATGACCCCCTATGTTTCTAAAAGTTGGAATACTTTTTAAGAATCTAAAACTAGTTCTAGAATCTAGTTCAAACTTTCACAAAACTTTTAAACTCTAAAAGAAATGCTAAAAGGGACTAACACAAGGCCCTAGCAGGACTTTTAAGAATTTAGAAAAATAGTTCAAATTGCAAAAATCAATTTCTAATGACAATTTTTGGAATTTGTCGTGTGATCAGGTATTGGCTGAGTAGTCCAGCAAATGCAAAGTCTTGTACCCCACCGCTGATCCACCAATGTAGGACGTTGGCTCTGTATGCACTATTTCAAAGTAAGGAATAGTATGCACAGAGTCCAAGGGTTCCCCTTAGAGGTAAGATAGTGGCAAAAAGAGATAATACTAATGCTCTATTTTGTGGTAGTGTGGTCGAGCAGTAGGCTTATCAAAGGAGTAGTGTTAAGCATTTGTTGTACATACACACAGGCAATAAATGAGGAACACACACTCAGAGACAATTCTAGGCCAATAGGTTTTTGTATAGAAAAATATATTTTCTTAGTTTATTTTAAGAACCACAGGTTCAAATTCTACATGTAATATCTAATTTGAAAGGTATTGCAGGTAAGTACTTGAGGAATAATCACAATAGCATATATACTTTTTACATAAAACACATATAGCTATTTTAAAAGTGGACACAGTGCAATTTTCAACAGTTCCTGGGGGAGGTAAGTTATTGTTAGTTCTTGCAGGTAAGTAAACCACCTACGGGGTGTTGATTGGGGTCCAAGGTAGCCCACCGTTGGGGGTTCAGAGCAACCCCAAAGTTACCACACCAGCAGCTCAGGGCCGGTCAGGTGCAGAGTTCAAAGTGGTGCCCAAAACACATAGGCTTCAAAGGAGAAGGGGGTGCCCCGGTTCCAGTCTGCCAGCAGGTAAGTACCCGCGTCTTCGGAGGGCAGACCAGGGGGGTTTTGTAGGGCACCGGGGGGACACAAGCCAGCACATAAGGTACACCCTCAGCAGCACTGGGGCGGCCGGGTGCAGTGTGCAAACACGCGTCGGATTTTCAATAGGTTTCAATGAGAGACCAAGGGGTCTCTTCAGCGATGCAGGCAGGCAAGGGGGGGGGTTCCTCGGGGTAGCCACCACCTGGGCAAGGGAGAGGGCCTCCTGGGGGTCACTCCTGCACTAGAGTTCCGATCCTTCAGGTCTTGGGGGCTGCGGGTGCAGGGTCGCTTCCAGGCGTCGGGATTTTGGACTCAGACAGTCGCAGTCAGGGGGGAGCCTCGGGATTCCCTCTGCAGGCGTCGCTGTGGGGGCTCAGGGGGGACAACTTTGGTTACTCACAGTCTTGGAGTCGCCGGGGGGGTCCTCCCTGTAGCGTTGTTTCTCCACCAGTCGAGTCGGGGTCGCCGGGTGCAGTGTTGCAAGTCTCACGCTTCTCGCGGGGATTGCAGGGGTCTTTAAATCTGCTCCTCTGGAAACAAAGTTGCAGTCTTTTTTGAACAGGGCCGCTGTTCTCGGGAGTTTCTTGGTCTTTTGGAAGCAGGGCAGTCCTCAGAGGATTCAGAGGTCGCTGGTCCTGGGGAAAGCGTCGCTGGAGCAGTTTTCTTCTGAAGGAGGGAGACAGGCCGGAAGGGCTGGGGCCAAAGCAGTTGGTGTCTCCGTTTTCTCTGCAGGGGTTTTTCAGCTCAGCAGTCCTCTTCTTCGTAAGCTGCAGGAATCTGATTTCCTAGGTTCTGGGGAGTCCCTAAATACTGAATTTAGGGGTGTGTTTAGGTCTGGGAGGGCAGTAGCCAATGGCTACTGTCCTTGAGGGTGGCTACACCCTCTTTGTGCCTCCTCCTTGAGGGGAGGGGGGCACATCCCTTTTCCTATTGGGGGAATCCTCCATCTGCAAGATGGAGGATTTCTAAAAGTCAGAGTCACCTCAGCTTAGGGCACCTTAGGGGCTGTCCTGACTGGCCAGTGACTCCTCCTTGTTTTTCTCATTATCTCTCCTGGACTTGCTGCCAAAAGTGGGGGCTGTGTCCAGGGGGCGGGCATCTCCACTAGCTGGAGTGCCCTGGGGCATTGTAACACGAATCCTGAGCCTTTGAGGCTCACTGCTAGGTGTTACAGTTCCTGCAGGGGGGAGGTGTGAAGCATCTCCACCCAGAGCAGGCTTTTGTTTCTGTCCCCAGAGAGCACAAAGGCCCTCACCTCATGGGGTCAGAAACTCGTCTCTCAGCAGCAGGCTGGCACAGACAGTCAGTCCTGCACTGAACAATTGGGTAAAATACAGGGGGCATCTCTAAGATGCCCTCTGTGTGCACTTTTTAATAAATCCAACACTGGCATCAGTGTGGGTTTATTATTCTGAGAAGTTTGATACTAAACTTCCCAGTATTCAGTGTACCATTATGGAGCTGTGGAGTTAGTTTTTGACAGACTCCCAGACCATATATTCTTATGGCTACCCTGCACTTACAATGTCTAAGGTTTTGCTTAGACACTGTAGGGGCATAGTGCTCATGCACATATGCCCTCACCTGTGGTATAGTGCACCCTGCCTTAGGGCTGTAAGGCCTGCTAGAGGGGTGACTTACCTATGCCACAGGCAGTGTGAGGTTGGCATGGCACCCTGAGGGGAGTGCCATGTCGACTTAGTCATTTTCTCCCCACCAGCACACACAAGCTGGCAAGCAGTGTGTCTGTGCTGAGTGAGGGATCCCTAGGGTGGCATAAGACATGCTGCAGCCCTTAGAGACCTTCCCTGGCATCAGGGCCCTTGGTACCAGTTACAAGGGACTTACCTGGGTGCCAGGGTTGTGCCAATTGTGGAGACAATGGTACATTTTAGGTGAAAGAACACTGGTGCTGGGGCCTGGTTAGCAGGGTCCCAGCACACTTCTCAGTCAAGTCAGCATCAGTATCAGGCAAAAAGTGGGGGGTAACTGCAACAGGGAGCCATTTCTTTACAATGGGGATAAAGGTAAAACCAAAAATCCTTCTTCGCATCCTAAACACTCCTCAGGTGGTGGGGATAAATCATCTTCTTCACAATCCACACACACAAAAAAGCCTTGGTGCTATGTGTGTAAAAATAAAGGCCATTGGCCAGGGGATACGTCGTGCCCAGGTAAAGCCCCTGAGCCTGCCACCGCTAATACATCAAACTCTAGTGCCCCTAGCAGTAGTGGTAATAGTGGTGGGACATCTGGCAACAGTCAAAATAAGAGTATAGTTGGGTTCACTTTTTGGTCCATAATAGAAACTGGGGTAGTCAGTCCGAAGACAGTTTCTGTCACACCTGGTGGCATTAGCCTTGCCACACTGGCTGTTTGTCCCCTTACAATGGATAGGTACAGGAAGTCAGTTTTCATAAATGGTGTTGAGGCCCAGGCCTACAGGGACATAGGTGCCAGTATCACTTTGGTGACTGAAAACCTGGTGTCTCCTGCACAACATCTAGAGTGTCCATAACTCCACTCACTTCCTCCCCTTAGCTATAGTTCAGTTTTGTTGGGGTGGAGTTACTGGCCAAAGCAGGTGGTGATATCACCTAGCTTACCTGTAGATTGTCTCTTGGGTAATGACCTAGAGACCTCAGGTTGGGCTGAGGTACAGTTCAATACCCATGCATCCATGCTGGGTATCCCTGATGAATTGCTTCCTCTCATTTCAACTGAAATGTAAAAGCAAAGGAGAACAAAAAGGCCTGAAATCTCAGGATCCTCCTCCAACAACAGGGAAAAATGGCATCAAAGTATCCCCTACCCACCCTGCCAGTAAGGATACCATTCCGGTGGTGGGAGGAACCTCTCCTGGGGTGGAACCTGTACCAAGGGAACCATCAGCTACCACAGCTGTACTCCCTGAGGTAAAAGTACCTCTCTGTGGGATGACTAATCCTGATGTGAAAAATGTCACCATTTTAGTTAACATGGAGCATCCCTCCACCTTCCCAGAGAAACTTTAGTGCCGCAGCCCTGCACTGCCTCACATCACTTAGGACAGCACCCCTGCCCCAGTGTGGAGCTTATAGGACAGCAGCCCTGCCCTGCTCCAACTCAAGAGAAAAAGCAACCCTGTTCCCTCTTACAGCCATATGGACAAACATTTTGCCCAGCTATGGTTCTATTGAGACAGCATCCCTGTCTGGCATTCTCATCACTTGATATAGGCCCAGTGGACCAATCCCACTGCTCTAAACTAAAACATACTAATAGGAACTCTGAGAATATAACTTCACATTGTTGGCTAGCTACAAAACTCCAAACAGGGTGGTTCAAATCCCCACAGGGAAGTAACCATACAGTGGATAATAAAGGGAGCAACCAATCTATTGCAGAGCTACTCTCCACTTATCACCACTTAGACAATAAAGACTCAACTGGCCAAGGTTAGCCTTATTGTCCTTCGTTTGGGGGTGGGGTTGTGTAGGATGGTAGCCTCTTTCTAGCCTTGTTACCCCCACTTTTGGCCTGTTTGTGAGTATGTGTCAGGGTGTTTTTACTGTCTCACTGGAACCCTGCTAGCCAGGACCCCAGTGCTCATAGTGAATACCCTATTTGTCAGTGTGTTTTATATGTCTCACTGGGATCCTGCTAGCCAGGACCCCAATGCTCATACGTTTGTGGCCTATATGTCTTCCCTGTGTGGTGCCTAACTGTATCACTGAGGCTCTGCTAACCAGAACCTCAGTGTTTATGCTCTCTCTGCTTTTAAAATTGTCACTGCAGGCTAGTGACCATTTTCACCAATTCTGATTCCCACACTGGAACACCCTTATAATTCCCTAGTATATAGTACCTAGTTATCCAGGGTATTGGGGTTCCAGGAGATCCCTATGGGCTGCAGCATTTCTTTTGCCACCCATAGAGAGCTCAGACAAATCTTACACAGGACTGCCACTGCAGCCTGAGTGAAATAACGTCCACGTTATTTCACAGCCATTTTACACTGCACTTAAGTAACTTATAAGTCATCTATATGTCTAACCCTCACTTGGTGAAGGTTAGGTGCAAAGTTACTAAGTGTGAGGGCACCCTGGCACTAGCCAAGGTGCCCCACATAGCTCAGGGCAATTTCCCTGGACTTTGTGAGTGCGTGGACACCATTACACGCATGCACTACATATAGGTCAAAACCTATATGTAGCTTCACAATGGTAACTCCGAACATGGCCATGTAATATGTCTAAGGTCATGGAATTGTCCCCCCATGCCAAATCTGGTATTGGGGAGCCAATTCCATGCACCCCCAGGGCTCCACTATGGACCCCAGGAACTGCCAAACCAGCTGTCTTGGGTTTTCTCTGCAGCTACCACTGCTGCCACCCCACAGACAGGGTTCTGCCCTCCTGGGGTCTGGGCAGCCCAGTCCCAGGAAGGCAGAACAAAGAATTTCCTCTGAGAGAGGGTGTTACACCCTCTCACTTTGGAAATAGGTGTTAAAGTCTGGGGAGGGGTAGCCTCTCCCAGCCTCTGGAAATGCTTTGAAGGGCACAGATGGTACCCTCCTTGCATAAGCCACTCTACACCGGTTTAGGGAACCCCCAGTCCCTGCTCTGGTGCTAAACTGGACAAAGGAAAGGGGAGTGACCACTCCCCTGTCCATCACCACCCCAGGGGTGGTGCCCAGAGCTCCTCCAGTGTGTCACAGACCTCTGCCATCTTGTTTCCAGAGGTGTGAGGGCACTCTGGAGGCCTCTGAGTGGCCAGTGCCAGGAGGTGACGTCAGAGACCCCTCCTGATAGGTGCTTACCTCTCTAGGTGGCCAATCCTCCTCTGAGGGCTATTTAGGGTCTCTCCATAGGGCTTTTCCTCAGATAACGACTTACAAGAATTCACCAGAGTTCCTCTGCACCTCTCTCTTCGACTTCTGCCAAGGATCGACCGCTGGCAGCTCCAGGACGCCTGCAAGAAGACTACCAGCGACATTGTAGCACCTAATCCTGTCGGCTTTCTTGACTGTTTCCTAGTGGTGCATGCTTTGGGGGCTGCCTGCCTTCATTCTGCACTGGAAATCTCCTGTGGGTCGACAGAATCTTCCCCCTGCTTCAGCAGGCACCAAACTTCAGCTTCACAGGTACTCTGGGACCCATCTCATCCTGAAAAGCGTGGTCTCTGGAACATAGGTGGTGGACACAAGTGACCCAGACTGTCCAATGGTCCAACTGTCTGAATTTGGAGGAGGTAAGTCCTTGCGTCCCCTCCCCAGACAGTAATCCTGTGCACCGCATGTTCTGCAGCTACAAGGGCTTCTGTGCACATTTCTGAAAAATCCTGCATGCACAGCCGAGCCTAGGTCCCCAGCACTCCGTCCTGCGATGCTCAGCTCCCTGAGTTGATCTCCGGTGTTGCGGGACCTCCTTTTGCAGTGTTGAGACGACCGCTGTGTTCAGTCTTCTTGAACCCATATTCAAGGACTTCTGCGGGTGCTTCCTTCTTGTGCATGGACTCTCTAAGTTGCTGAGGGCCCCTTCTGTCTCCTCTCCCAAGTGGCAACATCCTGGTCCTTCCTGGGCCCGGGCAGCACCCTTTATCTCTAACCGCGACTTTTGCAGCTAGCAAGGCTTGTTTGTGGTATTTTGCCAAGGAAATAAATCTGCATCCTCCAGCACGCCGTGGGACATCTTCTGTATGAAGGAGAAGTTCCTACCATCTTTTGTTGTTGCACAATCTTCAGCTTCTTCCATCCA